>NC_083351.1:2621666-2940833 GCF_030254825.1 Meriones unguiculatus | reverse complement strand
GCAGAACGTCTGTGGTGGCCTGTGGGTACCATGGTACAGGCGAGAGCTTCTAGGAAAGACGAGCACATTATCTCAATAAAGGGATAATTATTCCTCCCACCCCTTCACATGGCTTACAGTGTATGTGGCTTCCCTTCCCAGAGCTGGTCCCTTGGCTGGGAGGCGGACCTGACTGCTGGATTAACTCTTCAGAAAGGAGGCAAAGTCACGTCTTCATTCTTGGCTGTGGCAGCAGCATGTGAGAGTCATCATCCCTGACTCCAGGTGGGTGTTATGGCTGAGCATCAGTGAGTCATATACAGATAATGCAGCTTGTGGGGCACAGACAAACTAGGTCAATTTGTATTGGAGAAGCCCATCTACTGATCCAGGTCAGTAGGTTTCCAAGGGCCTGGGGAACCAAACTAAACCAGAAAAGGCCATAGCCCATGACAGGGGACAAAGAAGTACATTCTAGGAGAGAAATGAGAGAGATCTTCTCATCTTTTAGAATGAGGTAGCCTGCATAGGATGGGCAGGTTGCACTCTGGGAAGCCATACAACAGAATACTGACATAAAAAGGGCCGTTGCAGAAAGACATTGTGTATTCTGAGTACACAGAAGTACTTGGTATTTTCAGAGTCTGTTTAAAGTGTGTGCATTTCACATGTGCACATATGATAGCAGTTTTGGCATGGATGGCACAGTGATTTGGAGGGTGCTATGGAGAGAGTAGTTTACTGTGTAATTACATAACACTGTGGGGGAGGCTCCACCCCTGCCCCAGCATGACATGATTGGAAATATAACTCATGTTAGAGCCAGTGGGAGCTCAAGGATTGAGGTGGGAAGGGGGCTGGCATGGGGGTGCTCTCCAGCTGGGGCCTTTTCAGGGCAGTATGAGGCCACTGACTGAGCTGGAGGAAGCTGATTCTCCTGCTGGTACCTCATTCAAGGCCCCTGGCCATCAGTGTCCTCTCTTCTTCTCTCTTTTGTTAAAGGGATAATCAATCCTCCCATTTCTTTAGCGTGGTTTAAGGTGGATTCAACTTGTGTGTGCTATATATAGTGTCTAGTGAGACAGAATTTAACACACACATAAAGAAGCAGGAGCCCTTCAGATGTGTGTGGCAGAAAATAGAACAGGAGGGGAAAGTGAACCAAGACAGAGACATCTGGGAAGTCCTTACAGGACCTATAAATGATGGGCCTCAGAGGCCTGTTCCCAGTTCCCAGTTTGCATTTCAGAAATTGCCATCAATGGCAGAAGTGACATTTCAGCATGTGGTCAAACTCCTCCTGTCCAAAGAGGAGGGAGCTTCTGAGCCATCGGCAGCAGGGACTCAGTACCCTGCTGAAGTCAGGGTCCCATTTAGGATACCCCCCAACCCGGGCATCCATTTCAACCCCGTAATTTCTAGGTGCTGTCATGGTAGTTTATGAGAGTAATTATGTTTATCCTTTATTTGGCTAAAACTAATGAACCAACCATAAACAACTCAGCATTTTCTCCCCTGTTGAATAATGAATATTAATTAACCTGTCAGGAAGGGACTGACACTCCTGACCAAATACAGCAGTGATCTGGCACATCCCTATTGCCAAGGTTAGGGAGAGCTGCTCCACTTCCGAAAGGGAAGTGCATCCAGATGCTCTGAGAGCTAACAGACAGAATTTGTCCTGACGGGAACTCCATCTTTCCGCGGCACAGCAGTCTCTCTGTACATCTCACAGCAGTCACTATGAAAGTGTGCTCAGAGAATCTTCCACCAGCAAACACCGGGATCCTGGCCAGAGGCTACCACGGGGCCATGTCGGGGACATACGGTGGCTTCTGCATATCTGGGCGGAGGTGACGCAAACACGGGAGGATTCTCCTGGGAAGGTGAAGGGTCCCGGCTCTGTGGGCTTCACCTGCCTTGGCTTCTCAGACTTTCCCAGGTGGCAACTGTCAGAACGGTGTCTGTCCCCAGAGAAGCAGGGCACCCTCTTACACCAAGAGGGAGCATGACATCTCGGCCCCAGGCCTGTGGATATTTTTTCCTAAGACTTCAGACAACTCTTCAGCCACAGAACAGAACTCACAGGAAATGGTATGACATTAATTTCATATTATAAGACAATTTTTTTCTCTCTTCAAAATGAGTCTGGAGTTAACAAGACTATGAGATGGAGATGATAAAGTGTGAAAATGTGAACTCGGTTATGCTGGAGAGGGAGGACCCACTTCATCCGCCGGTCAGCTCAGCCTCTGCAGACATGCCCCACCTGTGCCTCTTGCTGGGCACAGACTCAGGACCCTGGATGAGAACCCTGCTCCAGGAGAAGCCTGTGTTTCTAGGCCAGGTGAAAACCAGGTTATAGAGCAGTTACGGCTTATACCTGGAACAGCCTCCTTGTCTCCCCTCTCAGACCAGCTACATTTTTTTTTCCTGATAGTACAGTTTAAAGAGGAAAAGAAACAGAGAGAGAGAGAAGTAGAGACACAGAAACAGAGAGAGACAGGCAGAGGACATGAAAAGATGCTCAGAGTGAGGAGGTGCAGAAGTCGGAGAAACCCAGCCCACTCTCTCTTCTGAGGTTGACTGTAAGGCCTGGGGCTCCCTAAATCTCCTTCAGTTTGGGTGGTTCCTGTTAATACCATTGGGCAAGAATAAGATCACTACCACAATTATTTGAGCCGAAATTGAAGCAAGCTTTATTAAATACCAGCAGGAAAGTGGACAGTGCCCATCCATGCCTGGAATTCCCAGAGAGTGGTGCCTGATCACATTGGTGAGAGGCTTGTGAAAGCAAACCCCACATGCCTGCTTCCTTCTGCTTCTGTCCATTAGGGGCATGCATCCATCCTGATGTATGTCCTGCCCATATGAGATCAAGCTCATTCTGTATGTTTGAGGCAACCAGCCATGGTAACAGAGGCGGAACCTGTGGCTTGTCATTTTACATGAACAGCAGTCCCAGTGTTCCAGCAAGTTACCTGAGGCAAATGGGGCTTCCAGGTTAGAGGTACTTCTGTTACCTTTATGCACAGGAATTGAAACTGAAAACACAATTTTAGCCCTCACATTTGCCTAAAAGATCCAACAGAGCTGACAGGAAGCCACTGTGCACAGTTTAAGCACAGAGAAAGGATGGAGGTTCAAGTCAGCAGAGGGAAGAGGCCCTGCACAAGCTAGCAGAGTTCAAGGTGGAGGCGTGAGGGGGACTGAGGGCCATGGTGACCTCACTGCCCGTGGCCTGCGACATGCACACGGGATGCCCATGTCTGTTGTGGTTCCAGGGTGGCAACTGACAGTCAGTATCACCTTGATGGGAGTGGGCATATCTCTGAGATTAGGGACACAAATTGTGTTAGGTCCAAAGTGACCCCCAAATGGCAGTGCTGGTGACAATGACCTAAACAGAGGGCTCTGGCTGGGTGTAACAGGATTGGGCAGCAGAAGCCCAGGCCTTTGTGTCTCTGAATTTCTGTTAAGGAATTGATTTATTTTGGCAATAATCTTTGAGTAGCACTCTATGTTAACTACGAGGACAGTGTAATGGAGAGAATAATTTTCTACTGTGTTTCAGCTTACTGGGGACACACCTTAATGGGCCTCAAACCCAACTCCCTCGGGCAAGGGCATCTCGTTCTCAGGTAAGCGTAAGCAACCTGCATCAGCTCAAAGACCTGGAGTAAAACATTTTACTCCAACCCCTCTCCCAGAGAGATACCCTTTTGGCAGTCTTACCCTCAATAAACCCTTCTTTCTACCCCTAGAGTAGTCCAGTTTGGTGGTTTCACCGTGGCCTCACAAACTGCAGGATGTGTCTGTGAGGAGTTTTCAGACATGATTAACTGGACCTAGCCTGGAATTGGGTATGGTGATGCCATCCCATAGGCCAGGGCTGACTGGAGGGCATGAAGACATTCTCCCTCTCTGTCCCGTCTGTCTCTCTCCCTCTCTCTCTGTCTCTCTGTCTCTCTCTGTTTCTGTTTCTGTCTCTGTCTCTCTCTCCCTGGCTGTGGTAATGCTCACTGTTCCACTCCCCCTACCCTGCCCACTGTGATGGACCATGACTGTGAGCCAATATAACCCTCCTTCCTCTACCTTGTCTTTTCTCTGCTGTTTGCACACAGAGAGGAAGAGTCTGGCTATTGTAGTACACTTTTTTTTCCCATTGTAGTTACTCTCTGAAGACCTTTATATGCCTCTGAATTTCTATTAAGGAATTGATTTATTTTGGCAATAATCTTTGAGTAGCACTCTGTGTTAACCACAAGGATAGTGTAATGGAGGAGAATGATTGTCCACTGTGTTCTTTAGTGGAGATCTTCTAGAGCAGGGGTCAAGAGAGACTGAGGAAGGGAGGGGAAGTTGGGATATACAGAGAGAGGGACACAGGCCCTGAAGAAATTACAGCAGAGTCACATCTAAGGGTGTGTGGTGCCAGAGGCTGAGAGTAGCTAAAAAATTTAATGTGTGTTTTAGGATAGTTGGAAAGGACACACAGAGGTGGCTCTCCATACAGAAGCACAGTCTGTAAGGTGCTCTCTGTGCAGACATGAGGACTGAGGTCAGGTAAAGACTGGGTTCTGTGGCAAGGCCCTGCTCTCAGCCCTGGGAGGGACAGTGCAGGAGCTTGCTGGCTAGTCAGTTAACCAAGTCAGTGAGTTCCAGGCTCACAGACTCTACCTCAAAAAAATAAGGTAAGGAGTGATTGAGAAAGTCACTTGACCTCCTCTTCTGGCCACAGGCATGTACGTGGGCACATGCATGCCTGCACACACACACACACCACCACCACCACCACCACCACCACCACCACCACCACCACCACCATCACCACCACCACCACCACCACCACCACCACCACCACCACCACCACCACCACCATCACCACCACCTGAATGAGAGGGTTTTGAGTGTTCTAACTTCATTCTGCTGCTGTGGCCAAGCACCATAGCCTACAGCTATTTAGGGAAGGAAAGGTCTTGTATGGCTTTAGTCCATCCAGGCCACAGTCCAGCACTGAGAGACTCAGGGCGGGAGCTCAGGTAAGCATGAGTTTGAAGCAAAAACCATGGAGGAAAGCCTCTTTCTTGCTTGCTCATAGGCTTGTGCTTAGCTACTTTTTTGGGCAGCTCAGGGTTATGTACCCAGGGAATGGTGCCTCCCAGCATGGATCAACCCTCCTACATCAATTAATAACACGTCAGTCCCCCACAGCCAGGTCCACAGGGCCAGTCTTGTCTGGGAAATTCCTTAACTGAAGGCTTCTCCTCTCAGATGACTGACTCTAGGCTGTGGCATGTTGATAATTACACTAACTAGGACAGTCCCAAGCACGAAATGAATGATGGATATTTGAAGTGATGGCAATGATGTTTATCTTGATTTTGATATACATGCATCAAAATATTGCATGGCACCTGGTAAACACACATATTAATATGTGTCAATTAAAGATAAAAGTTTAAAAAGCCCATAAAGATATGGAATAGATTTTCAAGATGATATAAAAATAAGAAAAGGAGAAAAGTGAGCAGCATGTTCATTGCATGGGTATGTACATATGGGAAATAATCCTGAGAGAGCAGGGTTTTGAGGGGACCTGAGGAGGTCTTTAAACTTCAGGCTGAAATGTCACGTCTATGAATTAAACAGGGATCATACAAGGAAGACCCTTCAGACAGGCTATCCAGGAAGGGCACCTCAGCCTTGACAAGCCTTGCCCTGTAAGCTTGGCCAAGTTGCCTGCCCTGATGAAGGCTCCAGTGACTTGGCCAATTCCCCCTTCCAGGCGGACAGAGAGCATCCACTCCTCGTGGGTATAAATGTCTCTTCATGTCTGGTGGCTTTAGCTGTGAGCTGTGGGCTGAGATGGTTTGCTTTGATCAAAAACAGCCTTCCTTGCTGAGAGTGAGGGTCATCGGGCGAGAGCCCTTGCTTCTCTTTCTTCTCCACACGTGGATTCACAGCTACTTTACAGGTGTTGGGAGAGAGCGGAGCAGAGTGAGGGTTAGAGAGAGCTTTCTGTGGCTGGGCGGGGCATGATTGTTTGGTATGTGATGTACCAGACTCCTGGGCTAATCCCCTGGACCCCAGATGTTGGTGCTGTTTTTGAAGACGGTAAGAACTTTAGGAAGATGGACCGAGCTGGAGCAGGTGGGTCCAGTTCCCTCACTGATGCTCAAAATGGCTGACACCAGTTAAATGGTTCAAGTCCACGGAGCCTTCTCACACTCAGGGCCCTCTGTACCCAGGTTAGGAGCCATTTCCTTTCTCCTGTGAGGACTGGGTGCCATGGAAGTGACTTCACAGACAAACACAGCTACTCATTCCAGTAGCCAAATACATCGTGAACTTAGAAGAAAATTCCCTTTTCACATCTCTTTTTTGGTGGGGATTTTGTCTGCTATCAGATATCATAATGAGCACCACGGTGGGTGGCTTCAATAACAGGAATTTATTCTCCCAGAGTTCCAGAGACCAGAGCCTAAGATGAAGGTGTGAACTGGGGTCTCCATCTGGGGGTGTAAGAGAACACTGTGCTGCGTAGTTTTTTGTCAACTTGATACAAACTAGAGTCATCTGGAAGGTGAGCAACTCAATTGAAGAAATGCCTCCATGAGATCCAGCTGGAAGCCATTTTCTTCTTTTTTTTTAATTTATTTATTTTTTATATTAATCACAGGTTATTTACTTTGTATCCCAGCTGTAGCTCCCTCCCTCCTTCCCTCCCAACCCCACCCTCCCTCCCTCTTCTTCTCCCTGCCCCTTTCCAAGTCCACTAAGGGGAGGACCTCTTCCCCTTCCATCTGACCCTAGCTTATCAAGTCTCTTCAGGCCTGGCTGCAATGTCTTCTTCTGTGGCCTAGCAAGGCTGCTCCTCCCTTGGGGGGGGGAGCGAGGATAAAAGAGCTCGCCATTGAGTTCACGTCAGGAATAGTCCCTGTTCCCCTTATTAGAGAACACATTTGGACACTGAGCTACCATGGCCTATATCCGAGCAGGGGTTCTAGGTTATATCCATACATGGTTCTTGGTTGGAGAAACAGTCTCATGAAAGAACCCTGTGCCCTGATATATTTGGTCCTTGTGGTGCTCCTGTACTCTCCAGGTCTTACTAACTCCCCCTTCTTTCTTATGATTCCCTGCACTCTGTCGAAGGTTTGGTTATGAGTCTTAATATCTGCTTTGATACACTGCTAGGTTGAGTCTTTCAGAGGCCCTGTGCTGTAGGCTCCTGTCCTGTTACTTGTTTTCTTCTATATCCAATGTCCATCCCATTTGTCTTTCTAAGTGAGGATTAGTCATCTTACCCCGAGTCCTCTTTCTTGTTTATCTTCTTTAGGTGTATAGATTTCAGTATATTCATCCTATCTTATAGGTCTATTTAAGTGAGTATATACCATGTGTGTCTCTCTGCTCCTGAGACCCCTCACTCAGGATGATAAATTCCAGGTCCCACCATTTGCATGCAAATTTCATGATTTCCTCGTTTTTAATTGCTGAGTAGTATTCCATTGTGTAAAAGTACCACAATTTCTGTATCCATTCCTCAACTGAGGGACATCTGGGTTGTTTCCAGGTTCTGGCTATTACGAATAAAGCTGTTATAAACATGGTTAAGCAAATGTCCTTGTTGTGTACCTGAGCATCTTTTGGACATATGCCTAGGAGTGGTATAGCTAGATCTTGAGGAATCACTATTCCTATTTTTCTGAGAAAGTGCCAGATTGATTTCCAAAGTGGTTGTACAAGTTTGCATTGCCATCAGCAATGTAGGAGGGTTCCCCTTTCTCCACAACCTCTCCAGCATGTGTTGTCACTTGAGTTTTTGATCTTAGCCATTCTGATGGGTGTAAGGTGAAATCTTAGATTCATTTTGATTTGCATCTCCCTGATGGCTAAGCATGTTGAGCATTTCTCTAAGTGTTTCTCTGCCATTCTACAATCCTCTACAGAGAGTTCTCTATTTAACTCCGTGCCCCATTTTTTAATTGGATTACTTGATTTGTCTTAACTAGTGATCAATGGAAGAGGGCCCAGCCCATTGGGTGTGGTGCCACTCCTGGGCTGGTGGTCCTGGGTCCTATAAGAAAGAGGCTGAGCAGGTCATGGGGAGCAAGCTAGTAAGCAGCATCCCTCCACAGCCTCTGCATCAGCTCCTGCCTCCAGGTTCCTGCCCTGCCTGAGTTCCTGTCCTGACTTTTCAGGTGATGAATGTGATGTGGAAATGGAAGCCAACTAAACCGTCTCCTCCCCAACTTGCTTTTGGTCATGGTGCTTTGCCATAGCAACAGCGACCCTAACAAAGGCAGACAGCAATCCCATCCTCCTTCCAAGCACTGAAGTTTGCTGAAATTCTTTTGTGTCCTTTGGCTTAGTGAGGCCTCATGCACTTCTCTCTTATTTTCAAATCTAATGCTTGAGAGATTGTGTGTTTGTATCTATAGGTGTGTATATGTGTGTGTATGATGTGTGTGTTTTTGAGCGTTCATGTGAGTGTGTGTATGCACTAGCCATGACACACATGTGAAGGACAGGTGACAACTCTGAATTTTAGTCATCTTCCACCTTGTTAGAGGCAGAGTCTCTTGATTTGGGCAGTCTTCTGTCTCCATCTCACCACAGGACTACTGGAATTAGAGGGAGTCACTGTACCTGCTTTACTTGGATTCTGAGGATCTAAACTCAGATCCTCATTTTTGTGTGGCAAGAGCCTTGGGCACTGAGGCATACCCCAGCCTTCGGCCCCCCTCTCCTCAGGACCCTCTCCCTGGGCCCCCTTGTATCACCCCTCTGTGTGTGTCAGTATTTTGCTCTCCTGTTAGCATCAGTCCTACTGGATTGGGCCCCCATTTTGACATGGTATGTCTATAAACACCTTGATTTTGAGGAAGGTCACACTCTGAGGCGATGTTTCCTTCAGCTTTTTTTTTTTTTTTGCTTGTTTTTTTCTTTTATTTGGGGTATACACAATTCATCCCAAATAAAGCTTAGATGAGAGAAAATAGCCAGCATGACCTTACCTCACAAGAAGCAAGCGAAGGTCCACAAGGAAGCTGAAGCATGGATCCTTCCTGAGTGCCCCTGGGTGCTAACCACTCTCCCCTGTCTCCTCAGTGGCCATGCTAGCACCCTCCCGTCCTCCTGGGATGAATTATTCAGAGGGGAAAGCAGTGGCTGGAAGAAGAATCGGGGCTGCAGACAAGGAGGCCTCCTTCCCTCTGGCATGGTGTTTCTTTTCTGTTTCTGTTGTAAGTTCAAGAGAATTACGGCTCTTTCCCATGGTCTGCCATTTTGCCAGGGGAATTACAGATTTTGCATAGAGTACTAGGAAGCATCCAAAAGCAATAATTATAATCATGGTGCCTTCAGCTCGCTTCCCTGACATTAAATGGACCATGACTGATGCGTTTCTGGAGAACATCTCCCATGTCTTCCTTGGTGGAACTCATGTATAATGATGTTTTGTCCCAATTGAATGAAGCAAATTGGGTGCAGTGGAGCAAGCCTGGGGCAGCTCCAAGGTGCCATTACAGGCTGTGAAGGGAGATGCCTTGGGAGGAACAGATAGGAACAGAGATGCAGAGCAGGCTAGGGACTGAGGTGTCCTTGGAAAGGTGACTGGGATACTTGGCATCCATACTGGGGCCTGGGCTGGAGCGAAGGCCTGACTCCCCAGCTGGAGTCTGTGTGTTCACATGTGTACACGCTGCATGTGGAGGTCAGATATCAATGCGGATGTTTTCCCCGGTCACTCCCCACATCAGACTTTGAGACAATGCTTCACTGTTCCTAGAATCTTGCTGGTTTGATGAGGCTGGCTGCCAGTTAACCTCAGAAATTCACTGTCTCCACCTACCTACTAAGATTACAGTTGGGTGCAGTGGCGCACACCTGTAATCCTAGCACTTGAGGAGGTAGAGGCAGGAGGATCTTTGTGAGTTGGAGGCCAACCTGGTCTATAAAGTGAATCCAGGACAACCAAGGCTACACAGAGTAATCTCGTCTTGGAAAAAAGCAAAACAACAACCAAACAAAAAATTACAATGTGCATCACCACAGCTAGATTTTTTTTTTAACATAAGCTGATTCTGGAAATCAAACTCACATCATCATGCACATCAAACACTGCCTGAGTGTCTCCCCAGTCCTCTCCCAAGCCCTGTATCTCTGGGTGCAGTGATTAGAACACAATATAAGGGCAGTGACTTTAGGGTCTGCCGTGCTGGGCTCTTACTGTTGATCAGACAACTCATTTTCTTTTTGTGTTGAAGGGAGATGTGGAGAACTGTCTCAAAAAGTTGGGATTCAAGTTATTAATAACAATGAAGAGATGGGTAAAATGTATGGATAAGAGAAGGGGGTTTTCTGTTAGGAACCAATGTTCATAGAATGGTGATCTGGGAATAAACCAGCATCGAGACACCAGAAAGTTGGACACAACAATGTGTGTGCCACTTTAGAGCCTGAGAACCTAAACGTCTTTACCATGGGCAGCAGCTTCCCATCTCTGACCTGAGAGGACAGTCCACTGTGGTCACTGGTTGAGGGTGTGTGCCACCCTGGCGGGAAGGCAGTGATGGGAGTAGCTCTTGGCTGTGGCAGAAGGCTGCTGGCTCACATATAGGAAGACAAGGAAACAGAGATGGGACAGGAAGTGGGTCCAGGCTTTAACCCTCCAGACCTACTCCCCAGCTCATGGCTAGAACCTTCCAGAACAGCGCTCCCAGCTGAATGTGAGCATTTCCTATTCTGCCATGACGTGGTAAGTATTTCCTATTCAACCATGACACGGTGAGCATTTCCTACTCAGCCATGACACGGTGAGCATTTCCTACTCAGCCATGACATGGTGAGCATTTCCTATTCAATCATGATGTGGTGAACATTTCATATTCAGCCATGCATGGTAAACAGTTCCTATTCGTCCATGTCATGGTGGGCAAAGCCCTGCTTTGAGATTCTGGAGGCATCTACACCAGCAACAACACACACACAAATCACATTTGCTGCATATTCCCTTGGGGGTTACAAATAACCTCATGACTTTCTTAAACAAGGCAGGGCATTTGAGCCTCATATCAACTCCGCCTGTTACCCCATTACTCTTCCATACACACGGGACTTCAGTGTAAATCAAGGTACCCGGGAGTGAATGCTCAAAATTAATTGGCATCTTGGTATGTAAGGGGACATGGCCGTATGCTTCAAATGTGTGTGGCTAATGTCCTGTCACTGTAAATTAGGACCCAAATTGTTCCAAGAATATTGATGTACCATGAATTCTGGAATTGACAGAGAGGACTGGAGGTGATTTTTATGCAAACAGGTCCTTGATGGGAGAAGCTGAGACCTCCTTTTCTATTTCCTTCACATCTCTGGGAAAGTGTGGGAGGGGTGGGCTTAACACTCACACCGACCTCAGAGCCTGAGTCCTGAGGTCCCGGAGCCCTGAGTGTGTGTGTGTGGAGGGGGGTCTGCCCTCTTGTGAGAGTTTATCTCTGAATTTTCACTGCCCACAGGTAACTTTCAAAACATTAAGGCCATAAAGAGCCTTTACGACAACATAAAATAAACACATGCTGAAGTTTTCTCCAACTCATTAATTACCGAGGAACCAAGGAGGTGGGAAGGCAGACTGCAGTGACAGCAGCCAAGCAGAAGTTCCAAAGGCCAGCAAGAAGAGAAAGAGACAGTGAGTGCGCCGGGAGAGGATGGAGCTGGCACCCATGGGGCCGACACTCAGTAGACATCTAGGGTAGAACAGAGCTTCACAGTCACTAAGAGAGCAGCACCCAGCAGATTCTCCTACCAGCAGAAGCGTTCTCTCTCTGTGTGTGTGAGGGAGTGTGGTCCCCACTGGCACGTGTGTGTGTGAGGCTCTGTGATTAAGAGGAGGTGCTAACTGGCTGAGTGCAGCGATTGCCATCTGCAGCTCTGTGCCACAAAGCTGGCACTGACTGATAGCTGTCTGCAACAACATTCATTCAGACAGAGAACTTTCTCCACCATAGAGAAGTTCCCAAGGGTGGTGAGCCCACCATCCTCCATCTAGAGAACCATGAAGCTCAAAATAAACTTTGACCCAGTTAGTTCTGTCTTTGGGAGGGCAGAGGAGCTTTCCCGGGTATCAGGAAAGTGGCTGTGTTTCCACGGGCTGTCAAATCCAAGCTCTGCCTGAGCTGGCTACAGGAACACTGAGGAAGCCGGGCTGGTGGCCAGCCCTGGGCTCCCAGCATCTGCTCTGCTGGCAGGGTGCTGGCTGGAGCTCGTTTCAGGGCGGAGTGGTTATCATAGCATCTTCCTTCTTTGGGAGTGTCTGGAGACCTTATGTCAGATTCTGTCTGGTGGACTTACCCATGTGAGTGAGAAAAACAGGAAATGCTCTTGTCCTTGGTGAACCTGCTTCAGTCAGTGGGTCTGGGACCAACTGAGGCAGAGAAACCCAGGGCCAACATAGCGAATGTATTTTTGTTTTCATGCATGGGAACCTTCTATACTGTTCTCTGGCACTCCGAGAACACACTCAAGGTGGACACCAGTTTACGATTGTTTTTCCTTCATTGATTGTTGGGTGGGCTTAATTATTTTTACCTCTCAGTCCCCCAAACAAACTCTAGCCAACAAGAACCCAAAGGTTCACATTAGTGTGCTGTCCATCGTGCAAAAAAGAAGCCGAAGGCAGACTGCACGCAGAAACTCTTTACATGGCTAGTTAAGCATGTCACCTGCTTCGGCCGGCTAGTCCGTGGCATCCACTGCTGGGTCCACCTGTGCTGGAAGATGCGCAGCGCTTATATGGCAAAGCTTTTCTATGTAGAGCCTCCATTTTCAACAGCCACGTCTGCTTTGAAATAACATGTTCAGAGAAGTTGATCCAGTGCATTAGCTGGCTGAGGTAGGAGAGAAGTGAATGCAAGAAAACCTCCGAGGGTGGAGAGGTGGCTTAGCAGGTGAGGACACCTGCCACCAAGACTGATGCCTAAGTTTGTCCCTGGGGCCCACATGGTGTAAAGAGAGAACTGACTCCCAAAAGGTGTTCCTCACACATGCACACCAAATATACAGACAGACAGGCAGGCAGGCAGCAGACACACACACACACACACACACACACACACACACACGTATGTGCAGAAAGAATGTAAAAGCCATGGCATGGGTGTGGGGCTGTTAAACGCCATCTTCTGGGTATGACATGGTTGTTACACTCATGCACCCTTAGCAGCCATGGTTACCTGCAGATCAAGCCCGCCAGCACTACAGGTATTGGCAGTTGATGGCCACTGGGGGCTTGCTGCCTGGTGTTCTTGGGGGTTGCAGCCATTTATAGGCTGTGCAGGCTCCTGTGTGTACAGGTGGCATGATTAGATACAGCAGGACATGATTGAGGGAGGGAGGAGAGACAGAAAAAGAAAGAGAGGAAGGTTGGGATGGGGAGGAGTTGGCAGTCAGGGGCTGGTTGGAGGAAACCGAGGCCTGTGATGGTCATAACACATTACATGCATGTCTTTAAGACTTGCCCATTCTCTGGGTGTCACTCCCATGCTTCTGCGTGTTGTGCACGAGAGAAATGCCTGTTTGTATAGCTCTCGCTGGTTTGTCTCTTATTATGGGAGCTCAGCCCAGGACCAGGGGCAGATCCAGAGCAGAGAATTCTTGCTTTCTCCCTGACACCGGGGAAGTGCCTTCCTGAGCAAGCTGCTGACCCTGTTCCGTAGCAAACAGACCATACAAGAGGTGTTTAGACTGAGAACACACCTCTGAAACAATGGAGGGGGCAAGGGCTAAGGCCAGGAAAGAGCCACCTGAAATTGTTGATTGAATTATTGATTTCTAAAAATTTGACACACCATGTGTCTTAGCTCCACTGTGTTGCTGTGACAAAAATACCTGAGCAGAGCCCCTTACGGGAGGAAGGGTTGATTCAGCCTGTGGCTTCAGAGTGGCTGCCTCCATCATTGCACGGAAATCATGCAGGCTAAGCAGGAGGCTGGGTGGCCGGCTGTGTTGGCTGTCAGGAAAGAAAAGGAGAGCATGAAGTGGGGCTATACAACGTGAAAGCTAAACTGCCCTAGGCTACATCTGTGCAGGGGTTCTAGGTTATCTCCATGCCTGGTACTTGGTTGGGGTATGAGTCTCTGGGAAGACCCCCCTGTTCAAATTTTCTGGATCTGTTGCTCTCTTTGTGGAGTTCCTGTCCTCTCCAGATCTTACTATTTCTCACTTCTAACATAAGATTCCATGCACTCTGCCCAACAGTTGGCCATAAGTCTCAGCATCTGCTTTGATAGTCTGCAGAGCAGAGCCTTTCAGAGGCCCTCCGTGGCGGATTTCTAGCTTGTTTCCTGTTTTCTTCTTCTTTTGATGTCCTTCCTCTTTGCCTTTCGGGATGGAGATTGAGCATTTTAGTCAGGGTCCTCTCTCTTGATTAGTTTCTTTAGATGTACAGATTTAAGTGGGTTACATAGTAATGGGAAAAGGGGCTATCTCTGACATAATCTGATTGGCCTGCTCTTTGATCACCTCCCCCTGAGGGGGAAGCAGCCTTACCAGGCCACAGAGGAAGACAATGCAGCCACTCCTGATGAGATCTGATAGACTAAGATCAGGAAGGAGAGGAGGACCTCCCCTATCAGTGGACTTGGGGAGGGCATGCGTGAAGAAGGGGGTGGGAAGGTGGGATCAGGAGGGGAGGAGGGAGGGGCTTATGGGGGGATACAAAGTGAATAAAGTGTAATTAATAAAAAAAATCCTATTCACCCAGAGCTCAGGGTTGGTAAGACTTGGGTCCCGAGTTCGATCACTCTCGTAATAAAATTCTCTTGCAATTGCAAAAAATAAATAAATAAATAAATAAATATAAACTTGAAAGCTTCCTCCAGTGAGTCCCTACTTCACTCTTCCCAAGCAGCATCCACAGGTAGGGAGCCAGTGTTCAAATCCATGGGCCTCTGGCTCTTTTCTCATTTAAGCTGCAGCACCAGCCATCCCTCAGTTATAAACGAGTACACCTTCAGCTACCGCAAAGCCTGCCTACCTCTCTTCATAAGGAACTCCCATCCCCCTGCCCCCACCCCACCATGTCTTTCTGTATCTCTCCCTCAGTGTCTCTCTCTCCCTTACACACACACACACACACACACACACACACACACACACACACACACAGTGTAAGCACCCTGCTCAGCACCTTAGCTTGTTTTTGCCCTGTTCCTGAATGTCCTATAAACAAAATCATAGCATACACATCTTTTTGGTTTGGCTGCTTTTACTAAGCGGCATCTACAAGGTTAGTAAAAGCAAGATTTCAGCGGGTTGAGGAAGGCACAGGTGGGCGTGCCAGTTCACATCATGGCAGACAGGAAGCAGAGAGATGGAATCTACTCCCAAGGACCCACTTCCAGTGACCCACTTCCTTCACATAATGAGTACTATTGTTTATTGCTTCTTCCTGGGAATATACCAAATGTGTTTTATTGCTGATGGCCTATCAGGAGGTTTTACTTGAAGGCTATTACACACGGAGCTGCTACAAATGCTCTACTTTATGTCGTTGGGGGAGCATAAGCGCGATGCTATTTTGAGCATCTGACTAGCGTGGCTCTGCTGGGAGGCAGGCATGTGCCGTCAGCTGCCAACACGCACAGCTGCATGGAGACTGGGAGTGACCCCCAGTGCCAAGTCAGCAGATTCCGGGCGCTTGCTTCTGGGGAGATTCAAAGCTGGGTCCCCGTGAGGCTCCCATCTAACAGTGTTAATCAACGGATGAGCACATAGCTCTGCTTCCTGCCCTGTTCCGTTTAAGGACATCTCAGCTAATTTATGCTGTGTGTTCCTTAATTGTGAAGTCACTGATGGCCACGCTGTGATGTCACATATGCCCGTATGACACATGGCTGCCGTGTGCTTTCCCTCCTGGGCTCATCATGACCTTCTCTCGCTTAGGGACACTACGTAGTGGTTCGGCATAGTTTAAACAGAAACAGTGATTGCATTAGAACATTTTTATTGCCTCCGAATAAAAGAGTGCGTGGTGCTCAGCTCAGCTCAGCCTACATTTGAATGGATGTTTAAGGATGGAGTAAATTTCATGCAAACTCTTGTAAACAGGAGAAGAAGGTGACTGGTACCCATTTCTTGTTGAAGCAGCTGTGACTGGGTGGTGGGTTGAATGGGGAGGCTGGGGTGGGCCAGCCTTCCTGTACTGCAGGGTGAGATGGAAGGTCCCACTTTCCCTGGATGTCCTGCAAGAATCTCTGCGAAGAATTACAATTTTGTACAATTCCTCTGGCCCTGCTGGTTTTTGCTTCAGTGTTTGGAAGCTTTGCAGTTAAGCACATACTCATTTAAAATTTCTATTTTTTTTTCTCAGTGAAGTACCCCTTATCATTAGGTAATGCTGTGCTTATTCTGGGTGGTGTCTTTTGTTTTGTTTTGTTTTGTTATTCTAGATACTGCCATGCCTGGTACTAATATGACCACTCCAGCTTTCTTTCCATTGCTGTCTTATATAGCACATAATTTTCTATCATTTTACTTGTTTCTTTATTATTTTATTACAACTTTATAGGGGTATAATTCACATGCCATAAAATCCACCCATTCAAAGGGAACAATTCAATGGTTTTCAATATAGTCACAGAATTACGCTGTGATTGCCACAATCAATTTTATGGCAATTTCATGACCACAGAAGTGACCTGGGATGCCAGAGGCCTCGTCCACCCTTGTTACAGCAAGCGACTTCCTTCGGGCCTGACACGAACTTCGCCGTCATGAAGCAAAGCTGCTCTGGAGACCCACGGAAGGGCGTGGCCTGCAGCCGTAGAGGCGAAATGAATGGCACAGCATGGTGTGAGCAAGGCTCATGGAGATGATGAGGAGGCTGTTCATGTTCTCACGCATAAGGAGCAGCTCCGCAGACTCGGCTGAGGTTCCATACACTCCTCACTCTTCCCTCCAGAAGGTCTTAGTCTCGGGGTCAGGGTGCCAGAGCCATGGGCGATGGCAAGTAGCAGTGGGGACTCCAGACACTCAGGTTCTGTGTTATCATCCATTCTACGGGACAATTCAAAAAGCCATCTCACAGCCCCTGAGGGAGGCAGAGTCTTCGTTTATTTCGTAGTTTTTAAAAGCTTTGATGGTGGATGTGCTTGTCTGCCTGCTGTGTCGTGCGTGTGCTGCAGGTGACTGGGGAGGCCAGGAGCGACTCCCGTGGCCTAGTGCTGGAGTTACAGGCAGGTGTGAGCACCCAGTGTGGGTCCCGGAAATCGAGCTGAGGTCCTCGCACGGGCAGCATGTGACTGGCATTGCCGGGTCGTCTCCTCGTGTGCTGGTCGGCCTTTGTCTGACAGAGAGTAGAGACACCTGGGGTGGGAACGTCATCAGAGGAATCACTCCCACCACGCTGGCTTGTGGGCATGTCCGTTGGGGTGGGCATGTTGTGGGGGTGGGGGGGTTTAATTAGTGACTCATGTGGGCAGCCCAGCCTCCAGAATCACTGGCCTGTGGGCATGTCCGTGTGTGGGGGGTGTTAATTAGTAACTCGTGGGCAGCCCAGCCTCCAGAATATGAGGAAGCATGCTGAGCAGGCCCTGAGGAGCAAGGCCTGTGCTTTCAGAGGACGCTTGTCACTCACCACCCTGGCTCCTACCGTCTTCCTCCTCTCTGACACTATGATCGATGTGTGTTGTCACAAGAACACATACTTTCATTGCTTGAGGTCCTGGGTCATTTGGTACCCACTGCGATATTTTCCAAAGTCTCCAAGCCATCTCACACCCCACAGTCCTGGGTGGGACCCCCCAAGGCCTCCCCAGGGGCTTCTGACCCTGACTCTAACCAGCCTGAGGGTGGGGTATCCTTGAGGTGTGTTCCTGATGATGACTGTTGATGTCAAATGCCTTTTCACCAACTTGTAGACTATCCTTGAGAAACGCCTTCTGTTCCTTTGTCCATTTGGGGAATTAGGCTAAAACTTAGTTTTTTTCCTAATCTGTGAGCTATTTGCATCTTATAGGCTGAATTCACTTGTCAAGGAGTAACATGCATTTTCCCATTGATAAGGAATGGCGTTACTAATCTTTCGACAGGAAGAAGTGAGCTACGGTGCCAGGAAACAGGCCCAGGTAACAACCGCTGGGTGCAGCTCCAGAGGGAAGGAGCGTCCTGTAGGAAGGGTAAGAACAGGGGAGAAGATTCCAGGCATGGTGACCACACACCGGTGCTGGGCTGATCGGACATTTAAAGGGGCACGGGTGCAAGGAGATTCCTAACCATCACTGTTTCTCAGGGGCAGGACCAACTAGAGTCAATGTTTTGAACATCTTCATTTCTGTTGGTTGTCTGTTCTCACCTGACGGTGTTCTTCAGAGGGATTTAGATGTTGACAAAATCACTTCCTATATATTTTGGGTTTGTTGCTTGTGGTTTTACTCACATATCTCAGAAATGGCTGTGGGCTTGATAGTAATGGTTGATAGGTGTATACCTGTTTCCTTCTAAGAGTTTCCAGTGTAGGCTTTACTCAGAGGGCTGTGGCATGGTTTTGGCTAGCTGGCTCTACGTGGTTGAAATAGTGATGGTACTCCATATGCTCCACACTGGTGTCCACTCCTGAGAAGATTTGCCGGGAAGACTCTTGTGGGCTGGAGAGAGTGCTCAGTGGTTAGTGCTGGCTGCTTGTTCAGAGAATCCGGTTCTGACTCCCTGCATCCACATGGAGGCTCACAACTGTCTGTAACCCCTGTTCCAGGGGATCTGACACCCTCTTCTGACCTGTATGGACAAAAGGCATGCCTGTCATGCACAGGTGCACATGAAGGCAAAACACTCTTACACATTAAATAGGTAAGCACACCTTTACACAAAGACCCTCCTCTAGTTTGATTTGTTTGGGCACCTTTGTTGAAGTCCAATTGACTGAAACTATTAACGTTTAATTTTTAAACATTCGTATGTGCATGCTATATCATGCACTCATTCATACAATGTGTGTGACTGTTGTGTGTGTGCATGTGTTTCTGTGCCACTGTACACATGTGGAGACTGGAGAACAAGCTATCTTCTGTCTTGTCTAAGGCAGACTTCCCTGTTGTTTGTACCTGTGTCCCAAGCATGCAGAGAATCCCGTCTCATGTCCCAGCTCACCATAGGCATGATGGGATTGCAGGTGCAAACTCTCGTGCCCTGCCCGTACGTAGACAGTGGAATCCAAATTCAGGGTTTGTGCTTGTATGGCAAGGCGCTTCATCCACAGAGGTACCCCTCCAGACCCCAGGCTTCTCACGCTGCCTGATGGATCCGTTTGCCCGTGGTTACACACCACCCCAGTGCTTGGCTCAGCCTCCTTGTCTTCCTAACGAAGTGAGGGACCCCCAGCCCTGTTCTGCTCTTGTCAGGACCTTTTGGCTACTCTGTGCCCCTTGAATTTCCAGATGAATTTGTGGGTCAAGTTGTCAGTCCTGGGGAGTCCTCTGGAGATTTATAAAGATTGCAGCAGCTCTAAGTTCACTTAGGCAGCACAGCTGTGGTTTTGAGGTGGCATGAATGCTCCCTCAAGGCGCCTGTGTTGAGAGCCTGGCTTTCAGCATGATGTGAGTGAGAGAGACCTTTAAGAGGTGAGCCCGCTGAGCGATGGTTAGGTCTTATTAGAGGCACTGAGCAGGGACTGAGGTCTCTCTCCTGAGACCCTGAGTCAGCTCTCAGGACACCCAGCTGTTGTCACAGCTGACCCCTCTTCTGAATTACTCTCCGGTTCCCTGCCACGGCCTGACACCTCTTTCTCCCACACAGCCCCATGCTGTAGGGCCACCAACCACATGTTTGAATTTTTGGCCTGCAAAAGCATAAGCCATGCAAACCTCCTTCCAAGTGCCTGGTCCCAGGTATTCCATTACAGTCACAGAAAAATAAACCAATACGGGAGCATTGCCATGGAGAAAACATTGTCTTTCAGCCCACACACACTCATGCCCCACTATTCATTTAGAACCTTGATTTCTCTCGGGAACGTCAAAGTCTTAAGAGTACACGTTTTTCATTTCATTTCATAATTGTACTCCGAGGCATTTACTTCTGTTTGATGTTACTGTAAGTGAAATTGTTTTCTTAATTTAAGTTTTGATGTTTTAATTGCCACTATATAAAATGCAATTGATCTCTGTATATTGGTTTTCTATGTCCCAAAGCAACTCCAAACTGATTTATTAGTTCTAATAAATTTCCAGTGTGGGCCTTGGGGTCAGCTATGTACAAGGTTCACATCTTCTGCAAATGGAGATATTTCATCTCTTCTTGTTTTAGCCAGGTTGTCAGATCCTCCTTCATCTTCATGTCCTTTCCTTCCTTCTTTCCTTTCTTCTCCTCATTCTCCCCTCCCTCCACTCCCACTCTTCCCTTTTCTTTCCTTTTTTGCTTGCATGCTTGCTTCCTTTCCTACCCTCTCCCCTTCCCCTCCCTTCCTCTTTCCTCCTCTCAGCCCTCTTCATTCTCTTCCTTTCCTCTCTTTTGACTCAGTTCTCATGAGATAAAGCTGTGCCTACAATAGAAGCACCGATACTGTGCATTCTTGTCTAGGTCCCCGGAGTATGGAAACGTGTTCAGTGTTACCAACAGGTGTGCTGTTAACACAAGTGCCATTTGGCAAACATCCATTCTGTTTAGCTTCTTTATTATTTTTTTCATCATGAAAAAGTATTGAGTTTTGTTCTAAGACTTTTTGTGTCTGTCAGCATCATGCTGCTTTATGTCATTTCTTTATTGATACAGAGAATTGCATTTTAGAGATTTGGGGGGATGTTGAGACAATCTTCCTTTCTTGTGATACCCACATAGCTGGGCATTCCTAATTGTTCTGATATTATATTAAATCCTCACCCCTCCTCCCTCCTTGCCCCCTTCTCTTTTTCTTTTTCCTTCTCTCCTTTCTCATCTTTCCCTTCCTCTTTCTCTACCCCTCCCCTACTCCTGTCTTCTCTTTCTCCTTGTTCTTTTTTACTCTTCATCTCCTCTCTTCCTTCTCCTTCATTCTGTAGCCCTGTAGATCAAACCCAAAGCATCCCACGAGCCTGGCAAGTGCTCCAGTATATAAAACCCAGCCCTTAGTTATATTGTTGATATAATGTCAATTTGTTCAGCAACTATACTCAGTACAGTTTCTAGAGTTTCACTCCTGTTAAATGAAAATGATGATGGTCCATCCTGGGGAAACATTCATCTGCTTTTGAGAAAGGCATCTGCTCTGGTGCTGCTGGGTGGGGTTCCGGGGGCCAGCAGGCACAGCAGTGTGTTGTGTAGAGTCTTGCTTCCTTCTGCCGCCTGCTGGCCCACTTGGTAAGCACCAGCTCCTTCAGCCATGCGGCCTTGCTCTCCTTTCAGTTCTGTCGGTGTTTTGTTTACATGCTCTGTGGTTCAGATACGAGGTGGATATGTGTTTACAACTGTTACATCTTCTTATCAGTATGAGATGTTCCTCTTTATACCTGGCCATACTTTTATCTGCAGGTCTATGCTGCCTGACGTCAGCAAAGCCACTGAGCTTCTGTCTGGCTCCCACTTGCATTCGGGTCCCTTTGCTTGCATGCTGTTTTGGCTGCAATCTGTGTCTCGCTCAGAGGAGAGCAGGTCTTGCCCGGTTGGATAATCACTGTCTTGCATTCAGCTTGCCCATCTGTAAGAAAGTGATGCAACTGGTACCGTGGAAGGTGTGCCTGCCCTTCACGCTTCATTTCCTGCCTCTCTGTAACCTGCTCCTCACTTACTTACTCCTTTTCATTTGAACTGAGCAAACCTTTCCTGGTGTAATATTTCATTTCCTTCACCCACCTCCACTGCATTTGTGAGGAATATTTAGTATTTATATTTACCCATGACTTTATCATCTGCATTTCAACTTATCAAAAAATTGTTCTCATTCTTATTAGTTCTCTGCAGTATCTAGGCAACATGTTTTGACCATAGCCATCCACCTTTGTAGCTCCCTGAAGACCCGCCCCTGCCTTAGCCACCCATCCTGTGTCCCCTCCCCCTGTCCCTCCCCCTCTGAAGCCCGTTAGTGCAATTTGTGCTCCTCACACACTGAATGTGCGACCTTCCGCCGCACTGTGGCTGACTTACTCAGCTAGCGGTGAACACCTGTGTCTGCCTCCCCTCTCCATGCGGAGATTGGGTCTGGCCTGGGCTTGCGTGCACACCTGGTGCACGATGTCACCATCGCTCTGAGGTCAAATGTGCACTTCTCTGCTGGACTCAGAAAATGTTCCTCTCTTGTCCCCTCCACCACTGGAACTCTTACATTCTTGCCCCCTCTTCTGCCATGATCCCTGAGCCACAGGAGGAAGGGGCACTACACACTTAACTGAAAGTTTATACTAAGTCCAGTCTGATACAACCTTTTACTCCTGTGTAGCTCCCTTCCCCCCTCTTCTTTTTTTATTAATTCCCATGTGTTACAAACCCAGTAACATGTCATAATTACTTCTACGTAGAACTTGAAGCCTGCTACAGAAGCCATGAGAAGGAGAGGCAGGACAATGTTGATGGAGCTTGCTGTATCAGCCTTTGTCACCCTCTGCAAATTAAAGTCACCGCTTCCTTTTTCAGCACAAATTTGTTCCCACCCACATCTTTGGCAAAGTTATTATCAAATACATGTCTTCATTTTATAAGTCTAATGTACAATTATGTGTGTATTTCTCCATATAATTGCTTTGGAAATCAGTTAAAATAAGAAAAGAGGTAGAATAGCCACGTCTACAATTCTTGAATTACTTAATTACATTACTGGTGCTGTGTGCTCTTGCTAACAGATTTGAATCACTGTATGCAGCTGCTTGTTTCCAACTTAGAAATTTCCCATAATATTTTTGATATGGAGGGTGTGCTTCCAACAAATTCTCAGGTGCTTTGTATCTAAGCATAAGATAATTTCTCCTCCATCTTAAAGGTGGCTTTTTCTGGAGTTGCAGCTTTTCATGAACTGTTAGCTCGACTTCCAGCATTTTGAAGTCTCCATCCTGGTGCTCTGCGGCCAGGTGGCGTCTGAGGAGACATCAGCTGTCAGTCTTGTTGAGGGTAAGCTGTGTTGGGTGGGCTGCTGTTTGGGAAGCATTAGGAGAAGTGGCCTTGTTGGAAGACATGTGTCCCTGGCAGCAGCTGACACATGCTCTTTCTCCACCATCAGAGATGTTAACCCCTCTGAAACTGTGAGCTACATTAAATGCTTTCTTTCATAAGTTGCCCTATTCATGGTGTTTGTCACAACAGTAGAAACCTGTGACAGTTGTCTTTTTCGCAGCAAACTTACAGATTCCTAATGAACGTCTCCATCACCCTCTTCTGCCCCCAGCTCTTCCTGTGTGCCGCTGAGTCCCTCCCAATTCATGACCTCTCATTGTTTAGCAATTACTGTTACATATGTGTACGTGTCTGCATGTACAATATACAGAAAATGTTTAAAAACATTCGTGTATGCTATACATGTGTCCAAGGCCAACAGCTCAGGGTATTAGATAGCCTATGAAGGCATTTGCCCTGGAGAATGCTGACTCTCTCCCTCTCTCTTTCTCTCTCTCTCCCATGACCATCCATTGCTCTTCCACTCTGGATGGGATCATGTGGAATTTTGCCTTGTCTATGTTGGCATAACAGCTGGTATTGTCATGACCAGCTTCTTCAGGGTAGCCATATGGTAGAGATTTCTTGGGTGTAGCTTCCTTTTCATGTCAAGAGGACACTATCTAGCAGCATGTGTGTGGTCCTCTGGCTCTTACAATTTCTCCACAGCCTCTTCTGCCATGTTCCCTGAGACTCAGGTGTAGGGGCTGCCTTTCAGAACTCTCAGTGGGGGCTGGGTACCTCCTGGCCACTTGCTCTCTGCGTTTTGATCAGTTGTGGGTCTCTATAACTGTCTCCTGCTGCAAAAAGAAGCTTTTCTGGCAACTGTATGGTTCTCTTGATGGACATTTCCCTGATGGCCACAGGGTCTGGTTGTTTCCAGAGTTCTGGAAAGTCAACCCTGGAATTTTACCTGCAGCATCTCTTTACTTTTCCAGAGCCCTGGGCCCTGCAGTCTCTAACTTTCTGGTTTTTCTTTTTCTTTTTCTGACATCCCTCTATTAAACTTGTATTACATTAATTTTTTGTCTATTTTATATTCTCCCCTAGTTTATTGATTCTGGCTTATTTCTTTATTATTCTCCTTTTGCTCTACTATTTTTGGATTTGATTTAATTTCTCTTTTTATCTTTAGATGGAAATTTAGGTCTTTTCTCTGTCTCTAATGCTCAGATTTAGCAGTAGAATCTCTCCTGGGTGCGGCATTCCAGGAGTCTTGATTTGTTACATCATTCATTATCTGCTAAGTAGCAAAGCTTTAAGGGGGTTGGAGAGAGAAGTAATAAAAGACTTGATTAACCCCAAATAACAGGAGAAACGACAAAATGGGAGCATAAAACACCTGAGTGGAGGAAGTTGAAAATAGCAGCTAAGATGGCAGGCATAAAGCCAGGGTGCCAGCCAGCACACTAGGCAGATGGCCCAGAGCCTCAAGTCCGTGAGGACGAAGGTTGTCAGACTGGAACGGACCATCCTGCTAAAACACCCATGGAGGGTAGCTAAGCGCGGTGGCCCCGGTGTTCCACACAGTGCATCTCTAAAAACAGACACATCCTGTGATACCTAGTGGCTCAGCCAGGAAGGTCCTTAGCATGTGTGTTCCCCCAGGACACAGACCACCGACGGATGAAGAGTAACTCATAGTCAAAGTGCATAGGCAGGCTGACACTCACCCAGTAAATAACATGGGTAATAAAAAAAGGAATATTTTCTTCTTGAAAACCAGGGCAGAGCGGCTAAATAGACCCTGAGGACAACACCAAGTGACAGCAGTGAACAGGGACCACATACTGAACTGGCCCACAAGCAGGCCGCAGAAGGCTTGATAGTCAGCTTGATGGGAGTTAGGATCATCATGAGAACAGCCTCTGGGCCTGCCTGGGAGAGAGGTTTTAGCTGAGGTTAAATGGAGGTGAGCAGAGCCATGCTAAATATGGCTACAGCATCCGTGGGCTGTGACCCTGGACCGAATGAAAACAGAGGTGAACTGGGCACCAGCATCTGTCTCTTACCTTCCATCGCCCTCCTTTCTTTCTTCCCTCCCTCCTCCCTTCCTCCTTCCTTCTTTCTTTTCCTTCCCTTCCTCCTTCTTTCCTTCTCTCCCTCCTTCTTTCCTTCTCTCCCTCCTTTCCTTCCCTCCCTCCTTTTTTCCTTTCCTTCCCTCCCTCCTCCCTTCTTCTTTCATTCCTTCCCTCCTTCCCTCCCTCCTCCATCCTCCTTTCCTTCCTTCCTTTCTTCTTTACTTTTTTTTCCTTCCTCCCTCTCTCCTTTCCTCCTTCCTTTCTTCCCTTCCCTTCCCTCCCCTCCCCCCTCCCTTCCTCCTTCCTCTCTTCCTTCTTTCCTCCAGTTGATTTTGTCAGGTATTGGGTCGTAGCAATGAGAACAGTAAAACAACCTGCATCAAATTACAATCACCCTGAACGCAATGGACTCGCGGGGAATACATGGAGAAAACTTCAGCGCTGCCTGGACTTCCGTGCCGGGTGACAGAACGCTGCTCCTTTGCACTTTCCTGGCCCTGAGGACGTCCCACACGCATCCTCCTCCACCTGCTAACTTTTCAAACTCCCTCTTTCTGGGAGCCGGGACCTTGAGCCTTCCCCAAGCAGCGTGGCCCTCTCCAGCGCGTGCTCAGCAAGCCTTCAGCGCCGGCCTCGCCCAGTGTCTTCTCAGGACCTGGAGTCAGTGCTTCCTTTGGCGCCCAAGAGGCAGAAGCGTGTGTTTGACCCTCCGGAACGAGAGCGTGAGCTCATGTGCTCGTGTGTTTGTGCACCCTCTCCAGCTCTTGTGCAGCATCACCTCAGGGCTCCTCAGAGACCCTTGGCTTTCAGAGGATGGCTTCTTAGCCTCCACACGCGATTTCCGGCCTGTTATCCGCCGTCCCACTCCCCGTGCCCTCCGGAGGCACGCTTACTCGAAAGCTGCTTTAATTGCCAGCAAATAGTGGAATCATCCTTTGAAACCGTGTAGCAAACATAATTAATTGAAATAATCTCCGTGTGTTTCACGTGGTAATAACCACTTGTGGGAGATTAACACTCCAGAAAGAGGCCCGAGGAGACGTGCCTATGGGGGCGGGGCGGCCGCCGGGACGCCCCTTCTTCTTCCTTGACCGCCCTTTTATTTCTTTATTTCTTTATTCATTTGCTTCCCTGTATCGTTTTCCCAGCCCAAAGACTTGTCGCCTTATAAATCGTTTCTGGGTCTGCAGAGTTGGCAGGTCACTTTTTTTTTTTTTTTTTCTGTTTTTCAATGAATCCTGGTGAGGTCACGTTTTAACTTGATGCTCTGCCCTGAGCTCAGGGAACTGAAGGTGCCCGCAAGAGGACCGAGGGGAAAACGCGGGTGCATTTCTTCGCAGTTCTCACAAACCTGTTTGTGTGCCCAGATCAGCGGCTCACGGAATTCAGGATTAGATCGGGAGCTGGTGGCTGCTGTGGGACCAGCCCCAAATCAGCTGTAACAAAGAAACCTGTGACATGAGTGCTTCCTTGTGCCTGGTGCTCGCTTATTCTCTCTCTCTCTCTCTCTCTCTCTCTCTCTCACACACACACACACACACACACACACACACACACACACACACATCTCTGACAACTCCAGGGCCATCAAGGTCACTGCAGTTGGAAAGTATAGGAAATCCTGGCTCAGAATCGGGCTGAGTGTGCACCTGGAGGATGTGGCTGAGTGTGTTCAGCACCACAGAGAAGTGATTGTGTTGGCTCTTTGTGCATTGTGAAGAAGCCAGGGATTTCATTCTAATGAATTTTTATTGATTATTTATTACAGTTTATTCACTTTGCATCCCAGCTGTAGGCCCCTCCCTGGTCCCTTCCCAGTCCTACCCTCCCTCCCTCATCTCCTTCCATGCCCTTCCCCCATCCACTGATAGGGGAGGTCCTCCTCCCCTTCCATCTGACCCTAGCCTATCAGATTTCATCAGAACTGGCTGCATTGTCTTCCTCTGTGGACTGGCAAGGCTACTTCCCCCTCAGGGGTTGGTGATCAAAGAGCCAGCCACTGAGTTCATGTCAGAGACAGTCCCTGTTCCCATTACTAGGAAACCCATTGGATACTGAGCTGCCATAGGCTACATCTGTGTAAGAGTTCTAGGTTATCTCCATGCATGGTCCTTGTTTGGAGTATCAGTCTCAGAAAAGATCCCTGTGCCCAGATTTTTTGGTTCTGTTGCTCTTTGTGGAGATCCTGTCCCCTTCAGGTCTTTCTATCTCCCCATTCTCTCATAAGATTCCCTGTACTTTGCCCAAAGTTTGTCTATGAGTGTCGACACCTGCTTTGATACCTTGCAGGGTGGAGTCTTTCAGAGGCCCTCTATGGTGGCTCCTGTCCTATCTTCTCCTGCTTCCGGTGTCCGACCCGATCGCCTGTCTGAGTGCTGATTGATCATCTTCCCCAGGTCCTCCTCGTGGTGGTTCAGCTTCTTCAAGTGCACAGATTTTAGTGTGTTCATCTGTGTTACATGTCTAGCTCCAGCTTCCCTAGAGGACACCAGGTCAACTTACCTGTGAGGGAGCAGGCACACTTATCAGGGCTGATTAGTGGGTGCCACAGGCCCCAGAGCAGCATGCACAGGCTGGTGGGCACAGAAGTAAGAAAAAAGGAAAAGGAGCAAGGAAAGAGGACAGTGCCCACATATGTCAGGCTGCTGGAGTGCTAGGAGGACTCTCGTGTGAAAGGAAGGGTTGACATCCAGCCTCAGCCATGGCTCTCAGAGGAGCCGTTGGAGCATGAACGTGGCCTGTGTGTGTTCTCCGGTGGCCCGTGTGGGCTGTTCTAGTCCCTGATAGGACTGGGATTAAGTTTCCTGTTCTTACCCCTGGCATCCTTACACACTTGCTCCAACTCCAGAAAGGCTTTTTGTCTTCTCCTCCAGCAGCTGGAAGGTGGCTATGTTCCAGTGGACTCCTCCTTTCTCCACATCTCCCTCCCCTGTGAGCTTCACTGCAGATGTACGAGGCTAGCCCACCCAGCACCATGTCTCCATCACCAAGAGAGATAGGGACTTCATGAAGAAAATGAGTCTGTTTCAGAGCACAGGGCACCAAGAAGTTGATGCTTCCCTGAAGCTCCCAGGGAAGGTACTGATTTTGGGTCATCAACAATCTCAGGTGCCCACTGTCCAAACATGGGACATCACAGAAACTGAGTTTCCAAAGTTATAGGACAGGCTAAAACACCAACCACCCTACCCCACAGTGGCTGACGGACAAGCCCATGTGGGAGGAACAGTGGTCCTGAACTAAGGAAAACTTACAGGCACTTGAGCACCACAAGTGGTGCAAGAGCAGCTAGAGGATGAACATACAGAAGAGTCTGCCAGGCCATGGATCCCCTGTGCTTGTTGTAAAAAAGAAATCAGGAAAATAGAAGATGACAATGGATTTAAGAGTGACAAACAGTCATTCATCCAATGGGTGTGTAACAAGCTGGATTCCTTTACCTTCTTTGTAACCTTGGTCATGGCCTGTAATAGTAATTGATTTAAGAGATTGCTTTTTTCACAGTCCCTTGCATGAGCAAGACAGGGGAGGGTTTGCTTTCTCAGTACCCACTCTGAACAATAGTTGTCCAATAAAGAGATACCATTGGAAAGTACTTCCACACAGAATGTTAAATGGTTCAACTTTATGTCAATATTTTGTGCAACAACCACTAGGAATATTTCATAGATGATTTCCTCAGTCCATTATTTATTATAATATGAATGACATTTTGTTGGCTGATCCTGATGCAGATACTTCAGAAGACTTGTCTAAGGAAACACAAAGAATTGTTTCATTCTGGAGGTTACAGAGTACTCCTGAAGAAATACAAAGAAAAGATTCTATTAACTGTTTGGGTTCTAAAATAAATCAACAAAAAATTCAACTACAAACAGTACAGACCAGAAGAGATCAGATGTAAACTCATTGCTTTTCAATAATTAATGGGAGATATTAATTGGCTATGGCCTACAAGTGGATTAATTACTCATGGGTAAATAATTCGTTTCAAACGTTACAAGGAGATTCTGACTTAAACAGTCCAAGAGGTTTAACAGCTGAAGCAGAAAGAGTTGACTCTGTTTGTCGAACAGAGACTGCAAGATGCATGTGTGGATCAAAACTTGACTGTATTTTGCTCATTTTGCCTTCAACTCATTCTCCTAATGGGCTCATTAGGCAAAAGGGAGATAGTAATATCTCGGAATGGATGTTTTTAAGTACACAAAGTAAAAAAATGTAAAACTTACATAGAAAAGCTTTCTGGTTTAATCATAAAAGGTAGACTATGACTACATCAATTGTCAGGAACAGACCCAGTGGTACTTTATATTAATGCTGAGATTATGTCATTACGGGTAATCAGTGAAGACTGGCAAAGAGCTTGTAGTAGCTATTTGGGAGAACTTAACAACAAATATCCTAAAATCAAGTGTCTTCAGTTTATAACATGAACTAATTGGATTCTCCCATGTATCACAAAGGGATGCCAGTCCCTAAAACATCCACATTCTGTACTGATGCGAATAAGTTGGAAATGGCTGTAAGTCAGTCAAAATTAGTCAAGTGATCCAAAGCCCATGTACTTCAGTTAAAAAGTTGGAGCTGTATGCAATTGTTATGGTATAATTAGATTTTTCTGAATCTCTTACTATAATTACTATCGATATGTAGAAAGAGTTGTTTTGCATATAGAAACTGCTGGATTTATTCCAGGTAATTCAGAATTAACCTTGTTATTTATATAGTTGCAGCAGGCAACCAGAAATAGAAATTATCCATTATATATCACCCATACTCAGTCACAAACAGTCTTGCCAGGGCCATTGGCACGAGGAAATGAGGATATTGGCCAATTATTAACAGGAAATATATGAGAAGCCTCAAAATTTCATGAAAAACACCATGTTAACAGTGAAGATTTAAAGAAAAAAAATCTATCACTTGGCAACAAGCCAAAGAAATTATAAGAAAATGTCCTACTTGTTCTTTGTATAATCAAACTCCATTACCCACTGGAAGTAACCCTAGGGGTACTAGAAGAAAAAAAATCAGGCAGATGAATGTATTTCATTTTGCAGAATTTGGAAAACTAATGTTTGTACACAGTATCATTGATACATATTCGGGGTTTCAATGGGTTTTGAAGTTCTAAAAAGAGCTGATTCTGTCATTACACATTTATTGAAAATAATGGTAATTATAGGGATACTGGCAGAAATTAATACTGATGTCACCACATATGTCTCCAGTAAGAAGAAGCAATTCTTTGCATATTATAATATAAAGCACATTACAGTTATGCCGCACAATCCTACAGGATAAGCAGTTTTAGAAAGATCTAACCAAACTTTAAAAAAAATGCTTAAAAAACAAAAAGGAAGAGTAAAGAACCCCAGAGACAGAGTAAATAATGTTTTGTTAACTTTAAATTTTGTGAATGTTAATGAGAAAGAAACAATAGTAGCAGAGAGAGATTGGGTTATAGAGAAAATGTGTAATTACATCAGTCTATATACTATAAGGATGTGTTAACATTAGAATGAAAACCTGTAATACCTTTGTGTTGGGGATGAGGTTTTGTTTATGTTTCTATGTGGAATGACAGATATGGATACCATCAGAATTTATGAAGATAATAAATGAGCAGAAGAGGTCTCCTGAAAACCTTGACCATTGATCTGAAAAGTGTTTAGTTTATATAAAATGTCTCTGCTTATAATTTCTTTCAAAACAGTACAATTAATGGCTTGAAGCAGAAAATGGAAAATGTGGTGAGAATTTTGGTTTCTTTAAAAATACGGTTATGTTATGAGAACATGTTTTTGTTTTAATCCCAGGTGTGAACTGTGGGGCTGCTTCAAACAGACCTGCATTATAGCAGCTACCTGTGACTTGTCTCATGCTCTGGGAGGGGGTTGATTTTTGCCAAGTGAAGATAGTTTACATTTGGAATTCTGGGCCCAGTGGAGAGGCTATAAATGTAGAACACCGACAGGAACTGTGGTGTTCCTGTAGTGGCTGCTCTCCCTGCTGCTGTTGGTTCCTGCTGTTGCTTTTATGTTTCATGTTTTCTGGATTATTGATTGCTGATTGGAGATATCCTGATGATGAAGATTGGACTTACCCCCAAGGAACTTAACGCCCCTAATCAGCAGGAAGTAGTCTAAAAAGGTCAATGTCCCCTTTCCCCTCTATCCTCCTTTCTCTCTTACCTAGTGTTGTGGGGTTTGAAGGGATTGGGTAGGTAACAGAACCCAATACAATAGCCAAAACTCAGGTTATAACTTCCCTGGTAGGAAAGGCTCAGCCATGAATTGGAGGAGAGTTTGCTATGAGTTCTCCAGTTCTGACATGTCCTCACTGTTGCCTTCTATGCACATGAAATCTGAAGTTCTTCTGAGGCAAATTGAAAGGCACCGCTGCTAAAACTAAGGCAGAATGTCCATAACAAAATATCTATTTGGCCTTCATTCCTAGTTCTATCACCAGCTCAATAAAATCCCTGGAATGTACTGAATAGGATACTCACATAAGATGCCCCTTGGGATGACCAAGTGTTGAGAAGGTTTATTATTATTACCATTGTATTATTAGTATTATTACCTCAAGCCTTCTCTCATTGCTCTGTAGCTCAGGCTGATGAAGTGACTCTGGCTCTGATCCCAAAGTGTCTCATGAGGGAGGGCCTGTGTACTGGTTAGCTTTATGTCCACTCCATACAATCCATTGTTATCTTAAAGGAGCAAACCTCAATTGAGAAAATGCCTCCGTAAGATCCATCTGTAGGGAATTTTCTTAATTAATGATTGATGTGAGAGGGCCCAAAGCATTGTGGGTAGTGCTATCCATGGGCTGCTGGTCTGGGTTCTATAAGGGTGCAAGCTGAGCAAGCCACAAGGAGCAAGTCAGTAGGTGATATTCCTCCACATCCACTGCCTCAGCTCTTGATTTATGTTCCTGCCCAGTTTTAGTTTCTGTTTTGGCTTCTGGAAATGGTCTGTGACTCTAGATAGGTAAGCCAAATAAACACTTTCCTCCACAACTTGCTTTTGCTCATGCGACTTGCCCCAGAAATAGCAACTGAATGTGGACAAATATTGGTACCAGGAGTAGGGTATTTGCTGTGACAGACCTGGCCATAGTTTGTTGTTGTTGTTGTTTGTTTGTTTGTTGTTTTGTTTTGTTTTGTTTTGTTGATTGTGGAATGACTTTGAGACTTTGGGTTAGAAAAAGCCATTGCGTGTTTGAAGGTTGGTGAGCTGCCTTGTGGAACCTTAGAAGATAAGAATGTTGAAAGCAAATAATAGAGGAATAGAAGCCTGGCTTGTGAAGCTCTAGAGGAAAGTTTGCGAGTCCCTTAAAGCCTATCAAGGCCATTTGCTAATTTGTGTTGAGAATCTGTGGCTCTGTTTAGGTGGTGTTGAACAATCATCTGTGAAAACAAGAGACAGAACCACTGAAACCTTTGCTCTAATGGGACAATTGATGATGATCAGCTGGAGCTGAGGAATTGGTGGTAATTAAGAGACTAGCATCAGTGAAGAAAAATATGAGAAGTGTTTGGCCAGAATCTGCACACTGAAGCTGTGTTCCAAGGGCGGGCGAGGTCGCTCCTCAGACTGGAAGCGGAACTTGGTAGTGCAAGAGTCTCCCAGGTGGTGCTGGTTTTGAAGGCATGAAGGGGGCGTGGAAAGCAGCTGAGGCTTGCCACTGTGTGACAGGGATGAAGTCCCTGAAGAGAGCCCAGGAGAGGCCATCAGTGAAAGTGCAACCCAGGGACAGCAGGAGACCCCCGCATTTTGGAGATGCCAATATTGTGGGATGAAAACCAGTAGCAGCAGCCTCAGTAGAGCAGAGCCAGCCTGAGCCTGGAATATGAGCTGAGTGTGTGGCCAAGGGCAGAGCCAGAGATGTGACCCCAGCTCTGTGGAGGAGCCCGGCTGAGGGCAGAGCCAGAGGTGTGACCCCAGCTTCGTTGGGGAAGCCCTGGAGGTCGTGAGTGAATCTCTGATGACTGGACACTGCGTTGTTCATATTTTTAGAGTTTGGTTTGGCTTTGATTTGATTGTGACTGTGACCTCATCCTTTCCTCTTGAAGAAAAAAAACAAAACAAAACAAAACAAAACAAAACAAAAAAACCTAATTTTTATTTTATTTTGCAGGAGCCCACAGTTAACTTTGGACTTTTAAAGAGATTTTGAAATTTGACAAAGACTTCGTGTTTTAAAAGTAACCAAATTTTTTAAAAACTATTGGATTTTTAAATTTTGGAATGTGGACTGGAGAAATAGCTCAGAGGTCAAGAACACTGACTGTTCTTCCAAAGGTCCTGAGTTCAATTCCCAGCACCCACATGGTGACTCATAACCATCTATAGTGAGATCTGGTGCCCTCTTCTGGTACACAGGCACACATGTAGGCAGAGTGCTATATAAATAATAAACAAACAACTTAATAAATAATTCTTTTTTAAAAATTAAAATGTTCACATTGTAATGTTGTTATTCATATGTGATCTTGGGGATGAATATGAAAAGAAAGGTTATGGCTTAGCAGGAACATGTGTGTACCAAGCTGACAAGAGGCCAATTGTCCTCTAGTTTTTTGTCAACCTAACACAGACTAGGATCATCTGGAAGGAGGGCAAAACAATTGAGAAAATGCCTTCATAATATCCAACTTTAAGGTGTTTTAGTATTTAGTTATAGATGTGGGAGAACTCAGCCCATGGTGGGTGATGCCATCCCTGGGCTGCTGGTCCTCAGTTCTATAAGAATGCAGGCTGAGCAAGCCATGAGGATCAAAACAGGAAGTGGCACTCATGGCCTCTGCACCAGCCCTTGCCTCCAGGTGCCTGAGGTTCCTGCCCTGTTTGAATTTCTATTTGGGCTTTCCTCAATGACTGTGAGTCTGGATATGTAAGCCAAATAAATGCTTTCCTCACCAGCTTGCTTTTGGTTGCAGTATTCTTCCCAACAGTAGTAACTGCTATGAAGACCGCTTGCCTCCTGAGGAGCCACTGGAAGGCTGCAGGCATGGAGGGTTCAGCTTTCCCACGTCCTGACTTCAGCCACAGAGAGAGGCTGCAAACAGTTCTACTGCCAACAGCAGCTGCTTTCCTCCACAGCCACAGAGTGAAATCTCTGCACAGCCCCTCCCGTCCAGGGTCTGCACAGTCCCAGGCTGATGAGTGCAGAAGGCAGGGAGACGGCACACTGTGGAGCTGCGGCGTGGGCACAGGAGCTCCACACACCAGCCAGCTGGATCGCAGGATAGGTTCCCTCCTTGCCCTTACAGACCCCTCCCTGTAAGCGCAAACGTGTCTGGTGTCTTTGACTCGTCCCAGCAAGTCTCAGAACCAGGGGTTGCAATGGTAATGCAGACAGTGGCTCATCCGGCCAGAAAATGTGGGACCCCAATGTTTGTACTTGACAAATATGGGGGTCTTGTGGGATGGAGCCCTTCACCTGTGAGTCTGTGCAACCTCTTGGCAGTGTGAGAACTGATCTGAACTGCAAGACAGTCAGTTGATGGCATAGAAACGAGAGGAAGAATTGTTAGCTTGTTAGTTGTAGCAGAAGTTTTGGGTTCTTTGCAAACTCAGTTATGTTGTGTAAATATGCTTTTGTTTTAATCCCAAGAATGGGAGATTATAGTTGGGCTATAGTTTGTCCACACCTGTTAATTGTCACTTTTGAGGCATGATCTTTGCCAGCTGGTAACGGCTTTCCATGTGTGGCCTGAAGAGAGGTGTGGTCTAGGACTCCGAGAGTGTAAATGGGAGGTTGAGAAAGAGACTATGTGCCGTTCTGTGTGGTGTTCTGTGTTGGCGTGTGGCATGGAGCAATTTGCAGAGACTGGAGACCAGAGATGGTGTGGCAGTTTGGAGCAGACAGACAAAGAGAAATACTTCAGGGTACAGCGGTGCTGGCTGTGTCTGCAGTGTATGGAGATTGGTACAGAGCCCAAAAAGAACCCCTGAACTAAACAGCATGGAAAAGTAAAGGGGTCTGGGCCCCTCTCTCCACAAACCGTTTTTCTCTCCTACTTAAGGTTGGGAGGTGGGTAGAAGGGAGGAGAGGCCCAAACACCCCAAATAAGGGAGAAATTTTAAAAAGAGCACTGCAATTAGTGCCGACTGCAGGTGACCATAGTAAGCTTCAAGTCTCTGCCGACACCTGGATGCCCTCGGAAATATCTCTGCTAGAGTAAACCATAACTACCACAGCCAGCCCAAGACTTGCCGCTCTTCTTATATTTGAATGAATGAATGAATTAATTAATTAATTAATTAATTTTTGGAGACAGGTATTAGAATACAGCACCTCTCCAGAGAACATGCGAGGGCTGGTGAGATGGCTCAGTCAAGCGTGAGGGCCCTAGACTGGGTACCAAGCAAGCACAGGAGAGGTGGGAGCGGCACACTGATCCTGCAGCTCCAGCATGGGGGAGCCGGAGCAGAGGACTCTCAGGGGCTCACTGGACTCCTATTCAAGCCAGCGAGCCCCAGGCCACTGAGGGACCCTGCCTCAAAAAGTGGAGGATGACTGGAGACAATGCCCAGCGTTCATGTCTGGCCTGCACACTCAGGCACAGACAGGTGCACCCAAAGCACATAAGAAAGGTCATGGGGGGGGGCTCACACCTTTAATCCCAGAGCTTTGGAGACAGAGACAGATGAATTTCTGAGTTCAAGGCCAGCCTGGTCTAAAAAGTGAGTCCAGGACAGTCAGGGCCATGCAGAGAAACCCTGTCTCGAAAAACCGAACCAAACCAAACCAGAACAAAAAAGAATGGCACAGAACCAAAGAGTCAGGGAACAATCATACGTACAAATCAGTGAAGCAGGAAGTGTGAACCTGTTCAGGAATCTTCTGACGTGAACTGCTGTGCACAGCTTCTTGCACTGGCTGTGTTTGTTAATGACACAGCACCTGACATCAGCTTCAGGCCTTCCCACTCACACGCACACATGAGAGTGCACAGCACACAGGAATGCAGACAACACAGGCATGCACACATGTGAGCATGCACACCTTGCAGGCATGCCGCCACACAGGCATGGACACCACAAAGGTGTGCACACCCCTGGGAGCAGAAAAGCTCAGCTGAGGAGGATCCTCCAGAAGGTCAGTCTGTATAGAACTCAGCAGGGGCACTTTCTTCATAATGATGGACATGGGAGGGCCCAGCACACTATGGGAAGGGGCTCCTAGAAGTGGAAGAACAGGAGCTGAACAGGGGCCTGGGAGAAGCCAGTTAGCAGTGTTCCTTCATGGCTTCTACTTGAGTTCCTCTCTGACCTCCTTCATGGTGGACTATCATCAAGGTATGTAAGCCAAACGAATGCTTTCCTCACCACACTGCTTTTGGCCATTGTGTTCATCATAGCAACAAGGATCCAAACTAAACTAGGACAGAGCAATGCCTGGTAGAGACAGATGATGCCACGCGGCAGGGAGAGCCATGCTGGGGGCGGGGCTGACTTACCTAGAGCCTCTGACTGTTGTTGTGAGGCTCTGGAACTGTAATCCACCATGCCATTAGGAGCCTCAGAGGAGGACTCTCTGATGGTCGTTTTTTTCTCTCTCTCTCTGCTCACTAAGGAGAGATTTCTGTTTCCTTTGTGGGCCAGTTCACAAACCTCAAAAACTAATAAGCTTGGAGCAAAACTCCAACGAGGAAATGTTTACTCTGTGTTCCTAGACCATCTGAGCCGGTTTTATGAACACAGCCCTCATAATTTCCACATCTGCAAAAGCTTTGTACATTAATGTGCAGGAAAGATCAGGCCCAGCACACAGCTTGTCATGCTCCATGAAAATTTAATGGAAAATAAAATGCTTGTTCAAAAGATCAATACCGTCATTCTCTTCCACCAAACGGTGAATGACTGTTTTCATAAAATAATAATAATGCTAGCATATTGATTATGGAGCGGGGACCAGTCTGTTGTCAAAAATGCAGTCATATTTTAATCTTTTAATGGCTTCCTGCATAAACACCGCTACGGAAACTGGGCATCTGTCCCTATGAAGACGACATGAACCAGTGAGGACTCTGTCTCCATGCTCTTTGTTATTTAGCAGAGCCATTGCTCTGGAAGTCAATGGGCAGAAGATAAGACCTGCAAGAGCAACGTTAGATTATGTGCTTCATAATTTTGTGTCTACTTGATACTGGCTGGGATCATCTGAGAGGAAGGAACCACAATTAACAAAATACCGACACAAGATTGGGTAGTAGGCAGGTCTGTATGGGATTTTCTTAATTAGTAGCTGATGGGAGAGGACCCAGCCCATGGTGGGCAGTGCCATCCCTGGGCTGGTGGTCCCGGGTTCTATAAGAAAGCAGCTGAGCAAGCCATGAGGAGCAAGCCAGTAAGCAGTACTCCTCCACAGCCTCTGCCTTAGTTCCTGCCTCCAGGTTCCTGCCCTGAATGACTTCCTTTCCTGACTGCTTTTGATGATGAACAGTTCATGTGGACCCATGAGTGAAGCAAGCCCTTTCCAGCTCACTTGGTTTCTGATCATGTGTTCCATCACAACAATAGAAACTCTGATAAGACAGGGCTTCCGTCTCAGGAGTTTGTGGGTGGTTCAGCCATTGGACGCAGGATTTTCTTCCAAACACAGTACACAGAACTCTGGAGTCATTTCATGGGGAAAAGCACGTAGCCATTTGCCATGGACCTGGCCACTGCAGACAGATCACATGTCTAAAGCCAACACTTCTGTGATATAATGTCCTGGTGACATTTGTGTTGGGCAAACAGCTGAAAAGAAGAGGGCAGAGATAGCTTAGCGGTTCAGAGCTCTTGCACCCCACAGAAGACAGAAGTCCGATTCCAGCTTGGACAGTGGGAAGTGGAGTCACCTGCAGCTCCAGCTCCAGGGGTTCTGCTGCCCTCTTCTGGCCACCACAGGAACCTGCACATACATGGTGCACACACATACAGACTGGCAAACACATACACAGATAAATAAAAAGAACATCTGAGAAAAAAAATTTTTTATCTGGGATTATTATTTCAGAAACATTAGCTCAGTGATGGATAGTTTTATTGCCAACTTGACACCATCTAAAATCACCTCTAAGAATATCTCTGAGGGATTTTGTTTTCATTAATTTTTTCACTCAATGTATTTTGATCATATTCTTTGCACTTCCACAACTCATTCAGATTCTCCCCATATCCCTACCCACCCAACCTAATTCTTTCTCTCTCTGAATAAAAAACAAGACTAGTGAATGATAAAAAAAAATCTTAAAACAAACAAGAAAAACAGAAAACCAATAAGACAAAAAATTACCAAAACAAAATTAAAAGTACACACACATACATAAACACAGGCACACACACACATATATGTACATAGACACACACAGTCACACATACATGCACACATAGACACATACATGCACGCACAGACAGATACACACATGTACACACACACACACATTAGTCGCTCACGGCAAAAGCTTCTGGGTACTTTGCATCTTATGTGTATGTGTGCTTTGCTTGCATGTGTGTGCACTATATGCCCACATAGGCCGGAAGACGGCACCAGATCCCTGGGAAATGGAGTTGCTGACAGCTGAAGCCACCTGTGGGCGTGAGGAACCATCCTCTGGAAGCATAGCCAGTGCTCCTAACTGACACAGCCCTGGTCTCTGGATGTTTCAGGAAGAAAGGTTCTCAGACTGCAGCACACACGCACAGAGGCAAGAGGGACTCTGCCAAACTGTGTCCGGATGCCTGCAGAATCCAGGAAACCAGGAGGGAGTGTCACAAAGTAAGGGCATCATCCTTGTCATGAGTCACCCGTTCGCAGAATTTCCCTCTCGCCACAACCACAAAAACCTGACAAACTGTGTAAAGCATCCATGTTTAGACACTGACACAAGAAGTGCATCTGTGACCTCTTGACTGGAAACACACAGATGGAGCACCAGATTGGCTCCATGGGAGCCCCATTCAGTGACAGTCCTCCCCAGCTGCACACCAGGATGGATGTGAGGTTGCCAAACGTGAAACAGATGCCAAGGACGCTGGGATCACTGGCAGGGGACTCCACTAAGGGCGTCTTGATCTCCAAGAACCCATGGACATTCCTACAGATGATCCCAGTAATGTCAGAACTCAGTAAGATCTACAAGGCTGAGGTGGGGTGGGGAGGAATGGCAAAGGGGGAGGCTGACACACTCCCAAAGCTCACATGAGGCTGAACATTGTTGGTGTTTCCCAGACCAGAATGAAAGACAACCACAGTCAAGGGGAATGAGGACTCGATCTGCTTCAAGTTCATGACCAGCCTTTCAATATGGTAGAAGCCATGGCTTTCTAGTGCCTGCACCATCTCACCCTATGTGGCTTGTAAGCTGAAGTGTGTAACAAACAGACTCCCTTTTCTCCACAAAGCCCCCAGGATGAGGAATCTGATTGGCCCTGCAGATGACTGAGTTATATAGGCTGAGACAGCTGCATATTTCCATAGCACCACCTGTGGCCTTAAGGATGGGGTGCTTGCTCAGCTGACACCCAGCTCACACTTCATCGTATCAGTAAAACCACAGATGCAGGAGCTGAAGGGAACCTGTCACAGTCACAGGCAGAGAGAGAAGAAATGTGTGCCTGCTTCCTGCTCAGCTCACTCTCTCCACTCTATTAGAGTCCAGGACCCAAACCCAGGGAATGGTGCCGCCCGTGGTTGGCGAGAGCTCCCATGTCAGTTAGGGTACAGCACAATGCCATAGCCATGCCTCACCGGATCTGCACCGTCCCTTACTGAGACTCTCTTTTCATATATTCTAGGTTATCAAGTGGACAATTAAAACACACACACACACAGAAGGATTAATGTAACTTAGACACTACTTAATAAGAGGCCAAAGATTAAAGTCTCATTTCAGAAATGGTCCCAATGAGGAGAAAAATAAGAAATAATAAAAAATGAAAAGACCTAACATGCACAAAGTGAAAGACACATAATACAGAAATTGTGGAGGAGTTTTTCTGAATAAATGATTAATAGATTACAACCCCCCCCCAAATATTGTTCCAAGCACAAACTCACAGAAGCCTCAATGACTCCTAATTATGGAACATCCAAATCATGGAACATCACAATTTTTTAAAATGCGGGAATAAAAAGAGAATATTTTTTAAAAGCTTGAGAATAATGGGTAAGAATTTAAAAGGATGTGTGAGACAACAGACATCACCTGAGAAGCTATGCAAGCCAGAGGCAGTGAAACGACATTAAAAACACCTAAAAGGAGCCCTGAGTCTGGAAAGATGGCTCAGCCAGTAACACCATGCATGAACCTGAGTTCACCGTGCATTGCTGAGTTCAGTTCCCAGAACCCACACTGGTGGCTTACAGTCCCTTATGATTCCAGTTCCAGGGCTGTGTGTGTGTGTGAATAAAAATAACAAAAAAGGAAGACTGTGTTCACATTTTTGTCTAAAGCACAATGTAACTGTGTGTGTCAGGACTCAGAGTCACATGCAATTATGACGCCCACTGTTAATTCCCCCTGCGCAGTCAGCACGTGTCCCACCCACTGCAGCCACAGCAGTCCAAGGCTCTTAAGTTTTCAAAAAAATTGTTTTAATTAAAATAGAATCGCATCGCGTCTAAGGGTGTTTGGTCTGCGTACAGGGCTGTAGGCCGCCATGTGCCCAGGCCCCGGAAGGGCAGAGGGAGCATCAGAGGCCTTGGAACTGAAATTGCGGGCAGTTGTGAGCAGCTGTGTGGGTGCTGAGAATTGAACCTGGGGTCTCTGGAAGAGCAGCCAGTGTCCCTAAGCACTGAGCCGTCTCTCTAATCCATCCAGACTCCTTCCTCTTCTGACGCTTCACAGTCACATCGCTCCTCATTAGTGCGCCACTGTTCGACCTTTCATCCGCCCACATGAGTCCAGTGGAGACTGTCGATAAACACAGACGGAGGGAAGAGGCGCAAGTCCCTCCTTTGCTGCTTTGAAAAGACCAGGTGTAAGGGGATGTGGAAGGAGCCCAGGACCAGAGCGTGGGGCACAGCGGCTCCCCTAGAGGACGAGTCGCAAGGGACAGCTCCGATTCTACAGGAAGCCACCAGGAGAAGCGTGCTTGCCACTTTTGGCTGTGACAAAGAAACCTGGATAAGCAGCTTGAGGAGGAAGTCCGCTTCTGTGTGAGGCTCACGGGTGTGGCCCATCACGGAGGGAAGGCGCGGTGGCGGGACTGTGAGGCAACTGATCATGCTACAGTCGGGGAGCAGAGAGAGGTGAACACTAGTGCCCACCAGCTCTCTCGCTTTTCTCCAGCTGGGACTCCCACTGATCTAATGATGCTCCCCACATTCAGGCTGGATCTTCCCTCCTCACATCCAAACCTCTCTGGAAATGTCCTCTGGAGATGAGAGTTGTGTCCTCGAAGACCACCGTGACAGGGGTGTAAGTGTATCTCCATGCCTTCCTAAGTTAAATGTCTTGATATTTAAATGCAAGCTCTAGATGCACACACAGATAAACATCAACAGAACAGTAAAGGTATGGGGACCTCACAAAACCTACCAGCTGTCTGCCGCGCACAAGTCTTGGAAAGCCCTATTCTTCAAATCACAGGAGCAGACTGTAGGAGGTGGGTAGGCAAGGACGGGGCAGGTGGGAGTCTGTGGGCTCTGAACCCGTGGACACCATGAACAGCATCGACTTCTTCATCGGAACAAGCAGCACTCGGGTGCAGTGCTTGTGGAGGCCAGAAGAGGGCGCTGGATCCCACAGAACTGCAGTTCCAGGAGGCTGTGGGTCACTGGGAACCAGAGCTTCGAACCAAAGTTGGATCCTCTAGAGGAGCAGCAAGCACTCTTAACCATGGAGCCATCTCTTCAGCTCTAAGAGACTGGAACATTCTAGAAAAATACATTGGAAGCAGTGAATGAATAGCAAATGAAGACAAAGGCAGGAAGAGAGAAAGTGGGGCTTGGGAGAGCCCTTGCTTTGCTGAGTGTGAACAAGATAAAACCCACATGGAGACGTCCCGGCCAGCCTCCCAACATAAATTACACAGATAATAATAACAGCATGCAAAATGACACAATTACAAAATAAGACTGCCAGAGCACAAACACAAATAAAGCACACTAGCAGATGTGGCCTTTCATTTTAATGATCGTTAATTGCCTTTTAAAAATATTGTATAAATGGGTTTTGCTCCCGCAATGCAAGACTGAGCGTTATAAAATCTATTCACATAATCCTTTCCATCAAACACCAAGGAGGGAAACAGATTTTTATCACACTGATGGTGCTGGAAAAGCAGCCAGTGAGATTAGATGTCACTGATAACCCACTCCTGCCTGGGCAGCTATAGGAAATTAGTAGCTGCTGGGAGACAGAAATTGCCTTTTTTAAAAAGTGCGAGCCCTCCCTTTAAAAATAAATAAATAAATAAAACAGCCTACCATGCCCCAGGGAGGGCTAGCACAAACTGCACTTCACGAGTTTACAAACAATCAAAAGGAGACATAAAGTTGGGGTGAGCAGGTAAGAGCGTGGACGTGGAGAAGGAAAGAGCTGGGGCTGAGTGTGAGCAAAATACATTGTATGAAATTCTCAAAAAAGAAAGAGATTACGTGCCACTGGTAACAAGCCCTTCAGCGAGAAAGCAAATTGAGCTCTGAACTGTGAAAGCCAAGCAAGAGGACACCATGATGCTGAACGGCAGAGCTGCGCCTGCCTGTCACTAGACATGCCAGACCTATGGTCCCGATTCTTACTTGATTCTGGCTCTGAAGCAGGGTGGGCGGTCCCACCTCTGGAGCCAGCTTATCAGAGAGCTCCAGCAGGACACGGCACTTTATCAATTCAGCACCCACCAACAGAGGCCCATGGGCCACCAACCTGGAAGAAAAGCAGGCTGGTTTCTTGTCTTTGTAAACATATAAGGGAAAAACTGAAATGCATTCAAGAGGCCGCAGAAACAGAATGCTCAAGAAAAAGAGAATGTCCTACATAAGAGCAGAAACAGCTGAGTGGTGGACTGAATGTGATGTCCTCCGTGGTCATTGTCCATCCCTTGTTGGTGGCACAGATGGAGGAAATATGCCACCAAGGCAGATTCAGGGAGTAAAATCCCTCACCTACCTGTGGTTCTCTCTCTGTTTCTTTCTTGTGGCTCAAGGTGTGAACTTTCAGCTTCCTTCTCCTGTTGCCTGACGCTTCTCCACCATGGACTGCCATCTTCTGGAACCATAGCCCAAATAAACCCTTTCCCACACACTCCTTCAGTCATTGTGTTTTGTCATAGCTACAGAAGAGTAACTCATACAAACATAAGCTAAAACATAGCCGAGAATGCTAATGAAAACTTTCTAATGGTAAGAAGCTAAAAGCCGATATTTCCAAATGCTGGCAAGTATGACAGAAAGGGCTAACTAACCATTGTGTTCTGGAAACTTCTAAGGCTGAGAAGTAGGGAACTTCACAAGTGTCCACTCCACAGCAGGCAATTAACAAATGGGGACTCCCTAATTAGTAGTCGGGGAGTGCAGTGGAAGGTAGAGTGAGCCGTCTCTTTACAACAATCAGACCATAAAAATTAAGGAGAGCTTTAACACCCATGGTTGGCAAGGCACTCCAGAAAGAGCAAGTCAGAGGCGGCGGGTGGAAACATACATTTTTACAGCCATCTGGAAGGCATTTGACAATGTTAATTAAAATTAGAAATATAAATTCCATCCTTCCACACTAAAATACAAATGTCTGTTTCTAAGGTTATGCTGAGAAGGGGACACTTCTGCAGCTCAACTCTAAGCTGCCAAAACCCAGCAAAAGTGTTAGTCTCTGTCTAAGAGAAGACAGGCTTCAGGAGACAGGAAGGCACACATGTGACACAAACAGTGGGAGAGAAGGGAAAGAGAGTGGTCAGTGATTTCCATGTGCTAGGCAATCTGAGTAGACTCACGTAGAGACATTTTGGTCATGATGGAAAGTTCAGAAGAAAAGACTTTGTTCATAAGTCAGCGCGGGTAGGAGTTGGGCAAGGAGTGTTGGGAGAAGAAGGCAGAAGAGAGACAGAGAGAAGGAAGACTGGCAAGAGGAAAGAAAACAGAGAGGGACACAAGACAGAGACAAAGAAGAAAGAGAGTGATGAGGGAAAAGGAAAAGAAAGAGATGAGAGATGGAAAGAAGACAGAGAAGGGGAGAGAGAGGCGTAGAGACATAGACATAGAGACATGCACGCACACACACACACACACACACACACACACACACACACAGAAACAGACACAGACAGGGAGAGGTACGTACACAGACACACTGATCTTCCGGATCCCTTACTCCTCCCAGAGCAGCTGTCCGGGTCCTCGCCGACCGCCGTCCTCCCGTCCTGCTCCCTGGGCTTTCTGGGGATGCGACCCCGCCCTAGGCAGGGCACTTTTCTCCTCCATGTTGTGCTGCAGCCTCTGAGGCTGAGGACAGCAGGTGTCATCTGACAGCCACCGTCCAGGCACTGGCTCTGCGGGGAGTGCTGCAGTGCTCCCCACTCCGAGGTTGCTCCATGCTCTCACAGGATGAATAGCCTCTGTCCGACCAGCTTCTTCTGGTTATGTTATTCGGGAATTTGTTTCGTGAGTGGATGCCTTGTCAAATGCCTCAAGACTCTTTCCTGTCCTCTTTACCTGCGTGCTGCAGGAAGACTGTGGCGGTGAGTTAGAAAACACTGGCCGTGTTTCTATTTGAGAAACAAACTCTCCTGTAGGAGCTGGCTCTTTCCCTGGACAGCCAGCTGCGATAGGCGGTCTCCATGTGTCTCCCTGGGCAGCTGTCACAGCCCCTGAGCTCAGGTACAGAGCTGTGCAGGCATGCCTGGTGTGGGTAGCATGTGACCTGCACAAGGTGAAGGTCCTCCTGCCCCTCTGCCCGTCCCAGCAGCAGGACAGCCCCCTCCCACAAAGGTGCTCCTTCCTGACCGCTTTGAAGACACACAGTGGCTGGAGGACACCAGGAGGTTTTACCGTGTTGTAGTCTCACGGCCCCACGTGTGAGCAAAAGTGTAAACCCACTGCCACTTGAAACGCACGCTGTAGTTGTAGACTGACTTAGACGGGGTTCCTCCTGAGGTACTGCTCTAACCCCCTTTCAATCTTCCCTCCCACAACTGGTCAGTTCACATTTTCTGTTTCTTCTTGGTGTCATTTATAGATTTTATAGAAATGTTTCCCTTGGGTCCATTCTTTAACCTTTGTGCTGTGTGTGCAGCTCAGCTGATAGAGCGCCCTGCCATGCAAGCACCTAGAAACCGTGTTTGGAATCCCAGAACCCACAGAGAAGCTGAGTGGGCAGCGCACTGTCAACATGAGTACTGGGGAGCAGAGACAGGGGGATCCCTGGAGTTTACCAGCCAGTCCTCTGAGGCGAGTCGGTGAGCTCCAGGCTTGGTGAGAGACCCTGCCTGAGAGAAGAGGTGAAGAGTGATTGGGAAAGACACCCAGCACTGACCGCTGACCCCCACACACACACATTCCCCCACACATGCTCACACCCAGCACTGACCTCTGATACACACACACACACATTCCCCCACACACGCTCACACCCACACCACACTCCGACCCCCCTCACACACACACACATATACACACACATATTCCCACACACACACTCACACCCACACCACACCCCAACCCCCCTCACACACACACACATTCCCCCCATACACTCACACCCCGACCCCCCTCACACACACATTCCCACACCCACACCACACCCCATTCCCCCCCCACATCTGTAAAACAAAGTGAAGCAGAGAGACATGCAGAGATATTTCCTTAAAAGGAAGATGAAGGGAAGTAGAGTAGCAGTTTCTGCAAGAGAGCCCGAACATGAAAGGCAGGATGCCCGTGTCTCTTTTCCAGAATGAAATTTGAGGAAATGAAGCGCAGTGTGCACAGTGCAGAGGCAAGCCGCTCAGGAGCAGAGGGACAGAGGACAGCAGCCATGGCTGTTTGGTTCCATGGCTGTGCTTCCCAGTCTGTGTGAGCCGGACAATGAGGTCACCCAGCGGGTGCCCTGACCATCAGCTGCTTCCCGCACTGCCTCTGGCCCAGCCTGCAGGAACCCTGCTGTCACTCCAGGGGAGGCTATGTCATACAGGCGAGGCACGGCTATGGAGAGGCTTCACCTGTGAGCCGATGGGGCACGGCTCTCCGGTGAGAAAGTTTTATTCATGCTGTGTCACCTGAGTCCTGGCTTTGAGCTGTGCCCGCCCCCCCTTCCCCCCCTGCCCAGATGCTCTTCACATGGGAACGCTGTGTCATATGAACCTTTCTGACAGAATCCATCTCCTCAGTCTCCTGTGCAGCTGTAGTCCATGCTGGCCAAAGGAGGCAGAGAGCCCTGCCCTGAATTCTGCCAACCTATCAAGGGTGATGGTCAAACTCATCAACTTAAAGGGAGTTAAGATTACCATGGAAACAGAATTCCCAGCATGCCTGAGGGAGTGTCTAGATTTGTTAATGGGAGGAAGACTCAACCCAGACTTGGACAGCACCTTCCGTAGGCTGGAGCTCCGGACCGCACAAAGGGGACAAGGAGCAGGGTCAAACGCTGGTGTTCACAGCTCTCTGCTTCCTCACTGTAGGCTCAATGCGACCAGCACCTCACACTTCTGCCGCCATGATGGACAGTGCCCCACCTGAGCCAAAGCAACCCTTCTTCCTTTGATTTTGCCAGGGATTTCATTTCAGAAAAGTGACCACCACCCTGGGGTTATCTGTGTCTTCTCACAGATTGGAGGGAGAACGCTGGAGCTGGGTTATGGCCCCGTGAAAGCAAAGGCTCTTAGCGGACTCTGGACATTTTGTTGAGAAGCTCGTGATGCCTGCTTGTCCAATAATGTGGCTCCAAACAGAGGTAAAATATCCCCACCCAGTTTTCTGTGAAGGCTTCACAGGCCACATCCATGCTGTGAAATGTCCTGGTCTGGGGTGTTCTTTGTCATGTGCGTCTGTGTGTAGGTGTGTGTTTGTGTGTGAGAGGTGGATGGGCGAGCAGGGGTAAACCCACTCAGAACTCTGGTCCTCCAACTCCCCATGAACCTCACTTTATCTTGTAGAAGGTAATTCATTTTGGAGTTGACAACATTATGAAGTTGGAACGAGTCCCAGGGACGCTGAAGCGAAGGCGCTGCAAAGCTGCGACACCTGTTTTTATTAAAAGTTGACAGCTTTTATCAAATTATATTTATAACCACCCCCTTCTCCAGTGCAGAGGGGGTCTGGGATCTGGAAAACTGTCACTGGCTCGTAGCATAGAAGATCTGGGGGCATTTAGACCTCCTGGACCAACCTCGGGGGTTGCAGGGGTTTCAGATCCCGGTAAAAGCCATCGAGGTGTGACGCCCTGCACCGTTCCGGGACTCGGCTCGTCTGTGCTTTGTAGCGGAGATGTTTTAGCTGCAGATACAGGCATCAGTCTGCACTATGAGTCACTCTCAAGCACCCCTACTCCCAGCCTCACCTACTTTCTAGTGTTCCGGACCTTTTTCTTGGCTTCCAAATAGGCACCAAACAGTCGGGAGAGTGTTAGCTGGTCTGATCATGTTGGGGTCTGAATGTCAGTGGCCCCTGAAACCCCTATGTTGCAGCTCTCGCTATGAGGAGTCTTTGGGAGGGAGTTTGGGAGGTCTTTGGTAGCCACATGAATGAAATGAGTGCCTTTGGTTCACAGTCCCTTCCATCACATAAAAATTGGCAGGAGGAAGGGACCCTCGCCAGTACCCCATCTGTTGGCCGGTGACCCCTTGATCTGAGATCACTGGGCTTGGGAGCTGTGAGAGACATGTCTCTGTGGCTCATAAGCCCCACGTACAACGCTCTGTTAAGCAGTGTTGCGGGCACAGGCGAGCCCAGCTTCCCTTTCCTTACAAGATTTTGGATCCAGGGCATTAGCTCTGTCAGCAAAGTCCTTGCTCTGCAAATGTGAGGATCTGAATGAAATCCCCAGCACCTGAGCCAAAAGCTGGGGGTGGCTGTGCACACTGCAGTCTCAGTCCTGGCTAGAGAAGCAGGTCCATAGGGTTCCACAGCCAGACAGTCTTGCCTAATGGGACCTGAGTTTTAGGTCCCAGTGAGAGACACTGTTTCAAAAATAAATTGGATGACTCATGAAATGCCACGCCCAACACTGACCCCTGGCCTTCAAATGTACACATGTGTACCTGCATAGACACATAGAAACCTAAACTACCACACCCCACACACGATGTGCACAAATACAGCTGCACACACGCATGCCCACACCCCACACGGCAGGCGATGGCTGTGTTCACTCAGGATCTCCCAAGGCTCCAGCAGCACTCCCAGGTTCCCTGTGTGGGAGGCATACCGGCTTGTTGCCCAGGGAGCCATAGGAGCCTGCTTCCTCTCTCGGCCCACAGTCTGCTGCTGTTTGCTTCCTCGCCGGAATCGGCAAACGGCTCTTAGACGTCGTCGTCAACCACATCAAGCTTTCCAGTTTTTGGCTCCTTGGTCTGATGTCCAGGATTGTGAACAGGTTCATACAGTTCTGTTTCCAAGTTCTCATTGCAAGATCCAGCAGATAGCGATGTTCATGTCAGCTGCAGGCACTGTCGTGTTTAATTGTGAAATGTCTCATGTCACCAAGCATGACATGCCAATCATGCCAAGGTGTGACGATCCACAGGCGTCTCTAGCTGGGCATCTCTGGTCTCTCCTCAGCTTCCACACACGGGGACAGCTGCCCTGGACTCAAACCTCCTCACTCAGCTTCAGAGTGCTACTCAGTATGTCTGGGTGCCCGAGAAACCTCTGTGTGGCCCTCCCACTGCTGCTGTTTGCTTCATCACCCTCTGGCGCCACCACAGCGAGCCACCGTGTTTCTCTCACAGCCCATCTCTTTGGCTGGGATCCTATTTTCTCAGAGTCAAGGCCTCTGCTCAGCTCGTATTCTGCTGCTGTGATCAAACACCCTGACAAGAATACAGCTTCAGGGACAAAGGGACTTTGTCAGCTCAGCTTGCAGGTTATGACCGACCAGTGCAGGGACGTCAAAGCAGTGGGGTCATCAGCAGGTTGAAGGACATCCACAGCCTAGAAGAGAGGACAATGCATGCATGCACGGCCGCTTGTGCTCAGCTCTGTCTCTCCAGCCATATTGTCCAGGAGCTCCTGCCTAGGGAGTGGTTCTGCCCATGGTGGGCTGGGTCTTCCCACACCAATTAACTTAGTGAAGACAACCCGTTCAGGTACATCACAGACTAACTCCATGCAGACAAGCCCTCACCCAGGCTCTCTCCCCAGCTGACCCTGGGTCACTTTCATGATGAAAGCTAACCAGCACAGCTATATTGCTTGCAGCACAGCTTCTGCCTCTGCTTTTGCCTTCCAAGCCTTTTATTTTTGGCCCATGTAGATTTGTGTCTGCGGTTCATCCATTTCTATGGCTGCATAGTGGTCCATAGTGTGGTCACCTCACTATACCGGCATTCTCTGTAGACGGTCATCCAACATTTTTTTTTTTTTTTTTGCTAGAACCAAATGTTTCTGGAACTGCCCTTGTATGTTTCTTCAAATGAGCACTTGCAGCTCCTCTCTAGGCCTACTTTAGTAGATGCTCCAGCAGCTGTCTCTCCTCTAAACTTGCACATTAAATGTGTCTAGATTGTCCGATGTTGCTGTGTCGCCAGCCTGTTCACTGCTCAAGAGGGATGAAATATTTGGGGGTTGGGAAGAAAGTAAGGTACCTGGGGTCTGCCCTTGAAGGAAAATTTAGGCCCCACTCTTCCCTGTCTCTAGCTTGGCCTCTCAGCCTCCATGATTCGAACATCCTTTTCTGTGTTTGCTCCTGCCAGGATGCTGTGCACAGGCTCCTGCGAGGATACTCTGCCCCGAATCATCAGAGCCAAACAACAGACCGAGTCTGTGAAAGCGAGTCCAGATACCCCCTCCTCCAGATACCCCCTCCTCCAGATATCCCCTCCTCCAGATATCCCCTCCTCCAGATATCCCCTCCTCCAGATATCAATACCCCTCCTCCAGATACCCCCTCCTCCAGATATCCCCTCCTCCAGATATCCCCTCCTCCAGATACCCCCTCCTCCAGATACCCCCTCCTCCAGATATCCCCTCCTCCAGATATCAATACCCCTCCTCCAGATACCCCCTCCTCCAGATACCCCCTCCTCCTTTAAGCTGACAATCTCAGGTATTTTGTCCCAACAATGTAAAGCGTCAACCACTGCCCCCCATCAGCCTGTGTCTTATTCGGTCTCACACTCCTCTGTCCTGGGCTGTTAACAGCAGCTCTTCACACTCCTGAATAAACTCAAGCTGGGCCTGTGCAGAGGAAAGGCCTGGAGCCTCACTCTGGACATAGATGGCTTCACTTTGGTCCCCAGAGTACACTCACAAACATGAGAAGGAAGTTGGTCTGCAAGGCACTCAGGCATTGTGGGTAGATTACTCGAAGCTATGCATCTGCCCATCTCTCCCCAGTGACAACACCGGTTATGGGAACGGCTCTGACTTGTTTAGCAATTACCTGCCCCCGGCATCCTCAACTGTCTTCATCAATTCCACACACCAGGTTCACCTCCTTAGGGAGCGATTCCCTCTCTCTGCTCAAGCTCTTCCTCTCTATGTTGGCTCTTGCAAAAGCATTCTCCACCTACTTCTTTTACAACCTCATCATTGAAGTTTATGACAGAGAGAATGAGGCTAACACGTGACGGAGATCCCGCAGAGAATCTCTCCCACCCTGGCCTTCCGGGAGACACATGTGTTCCTCCTCAGGAGCGTAGCAAGCGGCTTGTACTCTGAAGATCCAACACTGCAGCTATAACTCAGGGACATCTGTCAGATTTATTGACTGGCTGGGGAGACAAACGAGGCGACGGGCCTCTGCTCCAAATCATTTTAAGCTTAGGAAAGTGACATGCAATTTTATAAGTGCTCGGGAGAGTCTCACGACTTTCAGAGATGGAGAAAGAAAGTTATCAATGTGTCTCTGACGTCCTTATTGGTGCGTTTGGATATTGACTTGACTGCTGCAAGCAAGTCGTGACGGTTAGGACCCACCTGAGGGGTGCCTTGTTCTTGCGTCTGCAGAGACACTGGACCCAGATGTCCTGGCACCCCTCTGATGTTGTGTCCTCCCTGCCGCTCCAGTCGCATCAGCTGGAAGAGAGGATGACAGAGTGTCCTGGGAGGCCGCTCTGCTCCCACGGCCGGCCGTGGGTGGCTGGGCTGTGAGACGGGCTGGTGCCCTGACCACCAGGCGGCACTCTGCCGCTCTGGAGAACCAATGAGGTCTTCCATCCTGGAGCATCTTACGCCAGCTGGGGACCACAGGCTTTCTGCCCTCTCCCTCCACACAGACATCCTCTTGCTCCACTGACTCTGGTGGAGAGATGAGTGCACGAAGGCATCTCTACTCTTCTCCAGCAAGAGTTCATGGCCAGCTGGTCAGCACCAACCCTCAGCTGCTGCAGTTCCTAGCAGGCGCCATGAGCTTCCGTTCCAGGAGTGGCCTACCTGCTGTGGGCCCTTCTGAACCCTTGAAGCATGCTCTCTGTGGGCTGTGACATCAGGGCACCACCCTCAGGGGAGCCTCCCGCCTGGGCCTCCGGAGGCTGGAGCTCCATCAGCTCTCCTGCTTCGCATTGTCTTCAGTCTGGGCAGGGTGTGGAAAAGCAGAGGAAGGGGTCCCTCTCTTTAAAATCATACCCGGTGAAGAAGCCATAAAACTTGACTTTCTTGAAATAAACAAAAATCAAGTTTAAAATTTTATACTTTTATTTGCCCCTGAAAACATCGTACTTAATGGTATACAATAGAGGGTCAATGTGCCTCTTATTTTATTTTTTTAAATGCTCAAGGATTATTTAAGTCCAATTTTTTCATTTATTTATTTATTGTGTGTGTGAGTGTGTGCACATGCCGTGTGCACCTGTGTATGTGTGTGTGTGTGTAGGTGTGTTTGTGTGTGCATGCACATGTGTATGTGTGCATGTATATGTGTGCATGTGTGTGTGGCATGGTACATGTGCGTGTGTATGTATGTGTGTGTACATATACATGCGTGTGTGCCATTGGTGCACGTGTGTGTGTTTGTGTATGTGTGTAAGTGTGTTTGTGTGTGCATGCATATGTGTGCATGCATGTGTGCCATGGTGCATGTGCATCCTGCAGATGGTTGTGCTCCCTCTCCACCCACTATGTGGCTCTCTGGACATGTGACACAGGTCCTCAGAAGTGGCTGCCAGAGCATCCACAGCCTGCTCACCGGCCCAGTGTGCCCTGCTGATATGTTTTCATTCCTCTTTGATGACTTGGCTCAGGACCACGTCCTCCTGAGTGCAGAGACAAGGCCCCACTCAGCATGTGTAACATCCTGGATGCATCCTGCAGAAAGCACCAGAATAGGAGGTCCCCAACCCAGCACTGGCTGTGAACCCCTGGGCAAATCACCTCATCCTCAGATCTCAATTTCCTTGTGCTCACACTTGGCACACTGGCTATGGAAACCCTTCTGCTAGGGCAGAGGCCTCTTAAAGACGCCATCGTCATCCTAAGTGACAACCCACAGGTGTGCTTGTGTAACTGCACCTCCACGCACCCAGCTGATCCCAGCCTTCCCTGGCCCGTGAGCTCTCACCTTAGCCAAACCTGGGCCTGGCTGACCACTGTGGAGCATGCTCTACAACCAAATGTTGACTATCTTGCGTAACTGAGTAAGTTGACATAGTGAAAAGGGCCCATATGTCCCTGTGAGGCTGGAAAGCCCCACTGCAGCCTGTCCTCAGCAGGGGAGCATCTGTGCTCACCTTGGGAGGCTGTGAAACAGTCTGGAAGTGGCAGGTGCCCAGGCATGCGGAGCAATGCCCCACGCTTGGCCAGTCTCAATAAATGGTACCACCATAGCTGGGAGTCTCCTGGCTCTGGATGACAGAGGCAGCATGATGTCCAGTTTCTGCATCCTCGGGGTCGGAAGTGGATGCTGTGATGCTCCCTGTGGCCACTGTGGTGTCAGGAGGCATACCCACCACCCCCACACACAGCTGGTGTTCCTTTTCCTCCTACTCTCCTGCTGTCCCACCACAGCAAACAGCTAGGTCCCCGAGGCCAGGACTCCCAGCCCTGCCTACATGCATTTTTCCAGGTTCCTCTCTCTCTAGGGATTTGAACTCAGGACTGTTGGTAATCTGTAACATTTCTGTAGCTCCAAGTCTGGTTCCTGGAAGGCCTGCTCCTCCAGGTGCCATGGGCTTTGTCTGACTTCTTGGCTCTCTGTCTCTGGGGTGGTTAATGGTGACTACTCAGTTCTGGGGGTCTGATGCCCCAAAATCGATGACTGAAGACCCTGGTATGGCACACTTTTGAGGCACCCACCCATCTCTTCTTCCTGGAGTGGGTAGGCATATGGGGGCAGGTGCTAGGACAAAAGGAAGGCACAGGTTAAAGGTTATGTAGCAAAGTCCAAAAGTGCCAGCAAGACCTAGTAGATAGCATATGGCTTTGCAATCAAGAGTTGATGTTTGGGGTGGCCTTGAACAAAGGACTGAGCGTCCTGGAAGCACAAAACTGAGCAGAATGGTACCACCGACCCCAGGGTATCCTAGACCTCCATGAGATCTAAACAGGCACAAGTCAAGATTCCTCCTGTCATCTCAGGTTAGTGAGAGTTTGCTGCCTTTGATGGTCTCTCAAAGCTGGGGCTGTTGGGACAGCACAGGACACAGAACCAGGGGCTTATGGCAGTGGAAACTTGTTTCCTGGACAACAGGCCTTTTTACCTTTTTGCTTTTCCAACGTCTTTGTCCAATCATGCGACAAACAGTTCTTCTGTTCTGACACAGGAGAGCTTTGTTTGTCCCTGCCCTGACAGGGTCCCAGTGGGAAGGCTGTGCAACACAGTGCCATGTTTACAGAGCTGGTCTCTCAGGGGCCTCCTTCTGCTGGGTGCACCTTTTCCCCAGTCCCCACTCCACCCTCACCCCCACCCTCAACTTCAGCCCCCCATCTTCACCATCTACCCCAACCTCACCCCCACCCCACCCTCAGCCCCCCACTCCAACCCTCATCCCCCACCCTCAACCTTCAACCCTCCATCTTCACCCCCCACCCCACCCTCAACCCTCAGCTCCTCAGCCTCCACCTTCATTCCTCACCCCACCCCACCTCTCAGCCCCCCACCTCAACCCTCATCCTCCACCTCACCCTCAGCCCTCAGCCCCTCAGCCCCCATCCCTACCCTCACCCCTGAGCCCCTCAGCCCCCCCACCCTCAGCCCTCAGTCTCCCACCCTCACTCTCCACCCCACCCCATCCTCAGCCCTCAGCCCCTCAGCCCCCCACCCTCACTCCCCACCCCCCTCAGCCCTCAGCCCCCACCTCATCCTCAGCCCCTCAGCTCCTCACCCTCACCCCCACCCCACCCTCAGCCCTCAGTCCCTCAACCTCCAGCCCCCCAGCTGCCTTCATTTCACTGGCATATAGCATTCTGTCCCTCCCAATGACCTCAACTCAACCCAAGATCCTTTTTCTATCAGGTATGTCCAGTCTTGACGCCATGACAGGATGTTGCCACTTACAAAGTTCACCATCCAGAACTTCACAATTGAAATAAAAAGAAAGAAAGAAAGAAAGAAAGAAAGAAAGAAAGAAAGAAAGAAAGAAAAAGAAAAGGCAAGAAAATGGTGTAAGTTTACAGTTTTGTGCCAGGCCTCAGTCCTCCGCTGTCTTCAGCCTCTCCTGGCCTGTGAGGTGTGGCTAGACAAGCCTGTTCTAAATAAACCCGTCTTTCAGGGCAGAGAGTGGCCTGAGATACCAGTTTTTCATGTCTCTGAAGGCCCCATAGAGATCACTGTGCAGATTTTCTTCAGATTTTAAAGAAAGAATTGGTTGAGAAATGCTCCACCCCTTTTTATGCAAATGCCATCAGCTTTCAGGTAGGACAGAGGGTCAGGAAGAGAGACCAGGGACTGGGATTAGAGGTGAAAGTGGAAACAAGAGATTTGTTCACCTTGGTCTTTGGCGTGAGCTTGGAGAGGAGGACGCAGCTCAGACCACCAGTCCTGTGGCTCAGAAACAGCCTCAGGGCCTGGGGGTGGGGGTCCATCTGAGCACCCTTCACATAAATTGACCGCCAGGCTCCCAACACCCGCATTATGTAAAGCTAATCAGTGCTCAGTGAGCACAGATTGGTTATCAGTTATTGATTCAGAAACAACACACAGGTTAAGATAGAGCCCCTGAGAATACGCTTTACAAGCCCAGGTTATTAATCACAGAAAAACGTCGTAGAGAGTGGCAAATGGAGAGCTGTGTCATTCCAAGGGAGCTGTAACGCTGCTTAAGTTTGAAAAGGAAATTGTCTCGGGCCCTTGGCAGACCCTTGTCATGACGGAAGATTCTGCAAACACAGGCCATGCGCCCTTCCGTCCTGTGCTCTGGGGTCTGGTCAATGGCTCTCGTTCCTCATGAGCTAGGGCCCCTGTGCATGCAGACTGACCCCGACGCTGAATTTATCTGTACAGATTCTAAGCTTCGCATTGATTTTTATAACAAGATTAAGGGTATGTTTCTCCAAGGAAGAAAAACGGTTGCAGAAGGAAAATTATAACAGTCATAAGCATGGTGGATGTAGAGTGAGGAGTAATTCTAAGCTGTCTTTGCAACAGAAGTGACGAGCTACAAACCCCCAGCTGCTGCCCACAGGACTCAGCTGCTGTGCTGTCATTCCTGAGCAGCCGGTGACTGGTTCCATCCGGGAACTCACGGGCCTGGAGCTCCTGGGTCTTCCCTGGAAATCCGGCCCCTGGTCCTCTGGGCCCTCCTCATCCCGGTGCACCCCTGAATCTGCGAGGCCCTGCAGGATCCAGCTCTCAGCCGGCCTGTGTCCTGACCCCGGGGATGGAGGCCATTCAGTCTGATGTAGGCCATTCGAGGGTCTCAGGTAAACACAGGGGGAGGGGTTGGTGCCTGACATGTGCCGTGGAAACTCTTTGTATGTACATGCACATATTTGCACACGTACGTTCAGAGGGTTAATAGTGTTCCACCAAACACACACACACACAGACGCTGCATGATAGCGGGGGGGATGCGCTCCACACATGAACAACAGAAGAACTAAATTGGAGAAGGCGCAATCTGTAAAGTGCTCCCTCTGCAAACATGAGGGCATGCGTTCAATCCCTAGCAACTCCAGGAGTGCATCCCAATGCACACACATGCACATTTTGGGGCACACATGTGCCGTAGTGCACATGTGAGGATGACCAGAGGTCAACTCGCAGGAGCCCATTCTCTCCAGGCACCTTGTGAACTACTGGGATCAAACTTAGGCCATCATGCCTGTGCACAAATGCCTCTTCTTACTCAGCCATCATATCAGCCCTGAATGGAACATTCTAGAAGGGAAGCCTGAAGGCCTTTCTTCTCCAGAAAGCAAACAGCAAGATGGCAGTCCATGCTAAGGGCCAGATTTGCTTCTTTATTGAAGCTCCTGGATCAGAGACAGTGAAAACAACTGATGGGGGTGGTACAGTGGGAGAGATCTGTCACCTGAGACAGTGGCAGAGGAGCACAAAGCAGAGTAAGGGCCCTGGGGGTCCTGGGATATGTGACACCTTGACTTGGAACTGTGAATGTGAGACAGGAGATGCTAGCTGGGCTCTCTACAGAGAGATGTCTGTAAGGTGAGGAAGAAGGAGACTGTCACCCTCTGTGTCGTTAGCTGAAGCAGATTTCATGGTCACTGCTGCTGCCACCCCCAGGCTCTTCAGGAGTAGCTCTGCGGAAGGCAATGCCGTCCCTCTCGCAGGCTGGGCTGGGGCTCCTGCCCTTGGCAGTACAGCAGGTCTCAGTCAGGGAGGGGGACTCTTGCTGCCTTCCGTGCCACTCAGGCTCCCGAGGTCACAGAGAGCGAAAGGTTACACCTTGGCTACACAAACGCAAGGCAAAGGGCATTGATGTCCTCAGGTCCCCTCTAATTTGCAGCACTCGCCTGTCACCCCACCCTGTGCTCCATGAATGCACGCCAGGGCAGTCTCCCCATGGGCTTCTGTGACACCATGTGGGGGTCTCATGTGCCTGCTCCACAGCGCTCTCCTGATTCCCCTCCTACTGACATGACCCTCTCCTTCACACATGCCTGGCTTAAAGAAGACCCCACCAGGTCCACTGGATGGAATGAAGAGCCCCCAAACCTTAAATGAGGCATTAACTAAGCAGTGACATCCCTGGTCCCAAAGGGTCTCAGTTCCCATCTAATTGACCTTTGAGGGCACGAGCTGATCAAGACTCATTTCCCTGCACATCTCTGAGTCTTGCCACAGACCTTTCAACTGGGCTGATGGTCACATGACCAAGATGGTGTTCAGTCGACAGGAACCCGAGAGGAGAGTGGGACCACGCTCTGTACAAAGCATCTTTCAGAAGCAGCTCATGGAAGCCTGGCATTCTGGGACCAGACAGCAGTCACCCTCTGCTCCAGCACTGTCTATTAAGCTTCCAAGTGCCATTCTTTAGGGCAGGATAAGGAGTTCATGTGTATCTCAAGCCAAACAACCATCCAGAGTTACTGCCTGGTCCAGGGTAGATGGCTAAGACACTAAAGCAGCATGTGATGGGCCCTGTGGCTCACAGATGTTAGTGGGAGGGAACACCAACCCTTCCTGATTCTCCGAAGAGGCTCAGCCCAGGTCCTAAGGACCAACGCCTAGAAAGCACCATGTCAGAAGCAGAGGAAGATGTAGACCTCTTTCATCTACTCCCTGTGATTACGGTCGATGGGTCTTTAGGGGATTACCAAACTCAGTTGTCAGGATACCAGCAGCCCAAAGGCCAACACCGAGCAACAACATGAATCAGCACAAGTCAGTGAAAGCCACAGACTCAGCTGGAAGTTCTCTGAAATGTTTTTCTTTGCAAAGTCAAGTGTCTTGAAGCACGAAGATCAGAGCAGCAGTGCCGATCCAAAAAGTGGTGTCTCACTGTGTGTGAGCCTGTGTATCTCTCCTCTTCTCAGGGTCCACTCACAAATGTTCTCAGCTGGCAAAAGTCACTCCCCTCACATGAGAGAGCTCACAGCAAAACACCATGAGCCCTCTCACAATCCAACCTTTAGAAAAACACCATGTGCTAGCTTGCAGCAAAACATGACAAAGCTGAGTCTTCAAGGAACCCAGAAACGTCCACTTCAGGAAGATGCTGTGTCTTCCCACAGCATCAGGATGTATTGAACAGCTGTGAGCTCACATGTGCGGTAGCTTCATCCACAGGCATTTGAAGCAGAACCGCTTTCCCTGGTAACTCCAGTCAAGGCAAACATGGGTTTTATCCTAATATTAATATTAATTACCAATATTAACTCTCAGATCACACATTTACACAGCACACAGTAATTATATCCTTTTTAAAATGTATACATGAGGTTACAGAATGGTTAAAAGGGAGTTAAAGAGATCACAGCAGAATTCAAGGCATTTCAAAAGCTCCCCAGGAGGGAGCAGATGGGTTGAAGAAAGTCTCTGTGGGAGTCAGAGAGCAAACCCAGGCTGGAGATCTGATGGAGACACAGGTTCTGCTGCTGCTGCTGCTGCTGCTGCTGCTGAGGATGATGATGATGAGGAGGAGGAGGAGGAGGATAACAATGATTCAGAGTTGGGCTGTGAGAACAAAGAGGAGCAGTGGAGCAGTGGAGGAGGTAGAGGTAGGACCTGGGCCCACCCAGGCTGATGAACTACAGACAGGGCAGAGGCAGAGATAAACCCCTTGGGCAGGTTGGAGTTCTCTGTCTGTTGGTCCCTAGTACACATGCCAGGTGGTCAGATGACAGGTCAGATGACAGTGGGGCTGTTGTCATTGCAGTTACATGTTCTGTTCTGTTTTGTTCCTTAAAATGGGCTCCAGGTGAAGCCTGTACCCTTCTCTCAGGTTGGTCTGTTAGGTAGATTCTCAGTCCTGGTTTTTCTGATATAGTTTTAATATATCTGGCCGCTTCTTGCAGTCCCTATTCACTGCCATAAATTTGGGGCTATTTCTGCTCCTTGGAATGAGCTATTTATCATAGCTCTGTGTGTAGCTGTGTCTCATGTCTAGTGACTGGCCAACGGTGTTGAGCAACCTACATCTTCAAAATGGAGTCTCTCAAGGCAAGGCAATGTTTGAAAAAATCAATGTTTTGCACAGTGTAAAGCCACCCATGGGGGCAAAACTGACAAGCCAGGAAATGTGGGAGAGACCAGAAGACCACGGCTACCTCTTAGCTGATAACATAAGGCAGGCTCAACACACCTGAGTGGGAGGTGGGTACGGCCTGGAAGCACATGACTTGGAAGTCAGCAGGGGCTGTGTGGCCACCAGGGAAGTCTTTAGCAGTTTTCTCAGCTCTGCAGCAACTGACAAGGCCCTGTACTGCCTACCAGGTACATCGGGACGTGCAGCTGTCTGCCCACCGGAGGCACAACTGTTCATCCAGGGGGAAGCAGAGCAGGCTGAGGATGGGGAGACGAAGCAGCTCTTCCTCCCTCTAAGGACTAGGAGGAGCAGGTCAGCTCCATATAAAATGAGATGGGTTGTGGCTGTGCTGCTACTGCATCCAGAGATGGAGATATTTAATGTTAAAACTGTGTGTGTGTGTGTGTGTGTGTGTGTGTACACAAGCATGCAGACATGCAGTACATGTATCTCTATCCTTTTACACACAGAGAAAAGCCTTCACTCCCGTGCCTGTCCATCGTCTACCGAGAAAAATACACACATGTACACACACAAACACACCCCATGCCTGTCTATCTGCTCAGTTGTGTGCACTCACCCACCCTGTCACAGCATTGGACCGTTCCCTCTCTCCTCTCCCTCTCTCCTGCTTCCTCTCTCTGTCTCCCTCTTGCTCTCCTCTCCTCGCGTCTCCTTTCTCAGGTCTATCCATCACCCATTGGTTTACACCTCACTTTTTACCCAACACTCCCAGCTAGCCCGAGAGAGTATGTTCTTTCTTTATGGCTAGGCGGCAGGAACCTGAGCTGAGAGGGGCAGAGTCTTTGGTTGAGGCCATTGAGACCGGGCCAAATGACTGGCTCCTGCCGAGGTTAGCAGCAGACGCAAACCCTGCTCACTGGTCCCCTGCGCTCCCACCATCTGGCTCAGGGTCCAGTTGTTCCAGACAGGACCTTTGTCTCTCTGGGTCCCCACAGGAAGAAAGAAGGCCAGGCCATAGCTGGGCACATCATTGTGCCTATACTTGGACCCACTTTCTTCTGGAGAAACACAGGAGACCTGTGATAGGGTTGGATTTCTTCATCTTTAAATGAGCTGGCAGCAGGGTGCAGTATGAGAAAGATGGGAACCGCAAGGCCACTGTTAACAGCAGTCCTACTGTGAGCAATTAAAGCCCTGACAAAGGACAGCGCAGCTTAATCATCTAGGCCTTCATATTCCCAGCCTTGGTGTTCCTCGAGGTGTGAAACAGCACCAAGTGCTTCCAGAGCCCATTGAAGCCACTGGAGCCTGCTGCAGCCTGCCAGCTCCTGGGGAGCCCAGAGATTGAAGTCAATTTGCCTTAATAAAGCCGTTTAACGTTAATTTAAGGTGGAATTAGGCCAGGTTTAAGAAAATTAAGAAAAATGTACTGAGTGGGCACGTTGGAGCTTCCTTCCGGGGGAAGCCGACAGCCTCCCCTCCACAGTTTTGAGCAGGCTTCCTGGAGGTGGAACCACTGAAGCTGAACCCAAAGTTCTCACTCTTCCTGGGATTCCCACCAAGCCGCACTCCTGTGAAGCAGTTGTTATGAAGATGTTGTTTTGTGCAGTTGAGCTGAAGATAATAAAGCCCTCCGAGTGTGCTGAAAACCTTTCTCAGGGGAAGTGATATTTTCATAAACCAGAGAAGCCCTTGCAAGTGCTCTGGAGGTGGGGGAGGCACGGAGGGAGGGGGTGGAAGGAGATGGCGGGAGCCAAGTCTAGCTTTTCCTCTTCTCACTGCTACTATCGGGGAGACCACAGGAACCCAGTCAGAAAGTCCACCTCTGGAGTCATGAGGGGCCTGACCGTTGGTTCTCAACCTGTGGGTCGGCCCCAAAGGCATCCTGCATATCATACATTTACTTTACAATTCGTAAGAGCAGCAAAATTCCAGTTATGAAGTAGCAACAAAATAGTGTTATGGTTGGGGGTCACCACAACAGGAGGAACCGTATTAAAGGGCCGCAGCATTAGGAAGGGTGAGAACCACTGGGTTAGACATCGCCAGCTCTCTGAAGCAGTGTGGGCTCTGCAGCAGAGTCGGGCCTCCCTGGTCCCATCCCGGATCAACTGTACTGTGAAACATGCTAAGTGTTTAGAAGGAGGACTGCCTGTCTGCCTTCTGGCTGCCATGGAAGGCTAACTCATGACAAGAAGCAACAGGAAAAAGAAGCTTATTTTGTTCCGGTTGGAGAGAAGGTCACGGTGGCAGACACAGGGTGGCTGGTCACCTGCACCCAGTCAGGAAGCAGCAAGATGTGAGCGGGGGCGGGGGGAGCTGACCGGCTTTCTCCTTTTTCGTTCAGTCTGAGAGAATGCCCCACCCTCAATGAACACATCTGGAAATGTCCTCACAGGCAAACACAGATGCGTCTCCCCAGAGGCTGTAACTCTGTCAAGCTGACAATGAAGATCACAAAGGAAATGAAAGATGAACTTGACTGCGGTTTGGGGAAACAGAGCCTTGCTAGGTCAGAATGGGAAAGTCTGGATTTCTAGATAACACCACTGGAAGTCCAAGAAGGGCACTGAGTGTGCCTGGTGCTTTGTGACCTGGTAACTGGGCCATTTTGTGGAGGACTTGGGGTAAGGTGAAGAAAGAGCTGGGTGTGAGGGCTTGCCTTGCAAGCCAAGCTGTACATACATGGTACATGTGTGTACCCCAGCACAGGGGAAGCAGGGAAACAGGTAAATCCCTAAGCAGTCAACCTAGTTGATCTGTGAGTGTCAGGTCCCTGTGAGTGACCCTATCTCCAAAGCTGACATAGATAGTGCCCGAGGTTGACCTCTGACCCACACATGCACACATACAGAGAGAGAAGCAGCAGGTCCTGGCTCACTTCCTGCTGCATGAGGTCATGTCCAGGCTTTCTCAGCACCTCTTCCAGGCAGTCCTCGCAGCTTGCAGAATGCTGGCTGCCCACTGGAACTGCCCTGGCAATTCCCAGGTCCACAGAAGGCGGCGCTCCCTCTGGTCAGTGTTACACATGGGCAATGTGGCTGTGTCACTCTACATGGGGACTGTGCCTTTGGAGAGAACAGTCATGGGGCCATGGGGCGGGTGCTGGCAGGCATAGGAGCAGGTTTTTGCCTCTGCAGACAGGCTGAACTGAGAGGTAACTTCTTGTGCCCCACCTGCACACAGTCAGTGTCATGGTCGCGAGCATTGCCACTGTTTGTTGCTCTGCTGAGACCAAGCAACATGAAGAGAATCCCTTCCTGAAAGACAGACATTTGTCACGGTAGTGGGAGGGCTCAGAATGTCCAGGGGAAGATGAAGACAGAAGACAAGGCCAGACTGTTCAAGGAGGGGAGCTGTGCAGGAACAGGGACGGTCTAGAGAGCAATGACCTTAAGAAGTATGGAGCAATGGTGGTGTATGGGTGGCTTCATACACCACCAAGCGGCCAGCGAAGGACTAGGTCCAAAGACACAGCAGTGATCTGTGGTCACTCCTCCAGCCCAGGAGACAAGATTGCTGCTCTCATGGACTTCACATGCTCATGAGGAAACACACACACACACATACACACACACACACACACCACATGCGTGCACACACACACACAGACATCCCACCCAGGGACACGGAGGCACACTGTGAGAATTCTTGTCTGGAGAGAGCAAGCCTGTAATGAGACTGCTGAGGAGAGCACAGGGATGGAGGAGTTGGGACAGCTTGGGTCTGAGCTTCGCCATGCTGCAAAGGCCCTGAGGCAATACAATAACTTATGTGAAACAGCGAAGCAACGCGTGAGGCCTGGGAGTTGTGAGTGGAGGGGAAGTTCTACACAGTGGCACAAAAGGCCTCAAGGCCCTAGTCAGAGAGCACATGGACTAAAAAGCCGGCCGTTTGAGCCTGCCCCTGATTGTTACAAACAGAATGGTGGTGAGCAGAGACTGCGGGGACATTCACAGGAGCACACGCCTGTTAGGAGGCTGGGAGACCCAGCCCTGATGGCGGAGCTGGCCTGACTGGAGGGCCAGAGCAGGTGGAGGTGAGGCTTGCGCTCTGTCTGGTTGAAACCCTTTGAAGTGGAATCTGCAGTTTTTCGATAGGGGTGGAAATGGAATGGAGTGGGGGTGGGGAGCCAGGCAAAGAGTGCTTCTACCCAAACATCCAGAAAAATAGGGCTGCCATCAAAGGAGAGTGGGAGGCAGTGGGAGGGAGACAGGCCTGAGTTGGAGCCATAAGCCGCTGTCTTCCCCTCTGATCTTCTGGAGAGTGCTGCAAGCAACCAGGCATCACTAGGGGTGGGGGGGGCAGGAGTTCGCTACAAGGACAAAGATGGTATTTAACGTGGGAGTTTGTGGAAGGCAGAGAGAAAAGCAGGCAACAAGATCTCCTGAGTCCATGGCTTCATGGGGTGGGCTCCCTTCCAGTGTAGGCCTATGACCTTCTTTGAGGCAATAGGAGACGGAGCACACGGAGAAGATGGTGGGACGCTCAGGCTGGCAGTGCCTGGCATCTTCATCCTCATCACACTGCACATTGGCTGGGTCTCATGGAGATGCCCCCCACTGACAGCCAAACACTGCTGTGAACTCTGCGGGGGACAGAGGGCAAGAAGCCGACAGCCAGCTAGAGGCAGGCCTCAAGAGTCTGCCCTGTTAACACTATGAGAGCCAGCCTCCCCCTTTCTTCCACTAAGCCACAGAGAAGACCAAGGTGCCAGACACACCCAGTGTGTCTTGCACAGTGCTCAGGTGGGCCACACCCAGAGTCCTGGCGGGAACCTTGACTTAAGTCATGGCCAGGCTCCTGCCTCAGAGAGAGTCAAGGCACAGGAGACAGAAGAGGTACAGCCACTGAGGGAGTACAGAGTTGTCTCTGGGGCTTTCTTTAGAAGGGACTTCCAGGCTGGGCCTTCTCCCCAGAGAAGTCTCCCAAGGCCCAGCCTACAGCCCCAGAGGTCTGCTCAGGGCACTCTCCCAGTCCTGAGTCCAGTGCATGAGACCTGCTCCAGCTAGCTGCAGCGAGCAAGGTGGCGAGGGGCTGCCTGGCCAAGTGCCCAAGCGCCAGCCTCTCCCCGGGACTGCGCAGTGCGTGCTGCAGCAAATTAGCTGTAAATAGAAAGCATGGCATATGGCGGGGGAGATGTTTGCTGTGAATAAGTCAGCCCCCTAGGCCTCCTGCACCTTTGGATGGCAGGCACAGCCCTTCCTCCCCCAGCCTGCAGGCGGACTCAATCCCCATCCAGCCAGTGTTCTCTCCCTGTTCTCAGTGGCTTTTTATGGCCTTTTGTCTTCCAAGCTGCAAAGGGCAGGCGCTCTCAGGCACTGGTGTTGAAGCCCAGGCAAGCCGCTGCTGGCTTCTCTACTGGATTCCGGAAAGCGACACTTGCTTTCCATGCCAGCCCATTTTGTTGCTCCCTGGGGCAATGAGTTTTCCCACTGAGGGATATTTTTAAGCAGTGGAAGAGGAGGCGATAACCTCCTAGCTGCACAGTATGGAGGAGCCTCTTTGTCCTCCGAGCCATCCTTTGCTGACAACCTGTCTTTGACCCTGAGGGGCAAGTGGGGCTCTGTCTTCAGGTGGGCACTGGCATTAGCAGATACGGAATATCTGAGGGCCTGCACAGGCCAGGTGATGCCCTTGAGCCTGGTTGTTTTCCCCTTGACCCAAATGTACAAGAGGAGGAGTGGACAGGCACCAGGACTCATTTTGTTACCTGACCATGTATTCATATAAGTGAGTAGTTTGGTGAGGAGATGGGCAATGGGATGAGGCCACAATCCCCTGCAGCTGGACTGACCACGTCACTGAGGGTGCAATGCAGGCCTTCACATCTTTCCAGAAGGAAAGACGGTAATTTCTGGAAAGAGCTTCATACAACTTTGGAAGATAAAATGAGACTATTCATTTGGGGGTTTAAGAACAGTTATTCATCCAGGGCCCTGTGTTTCTCCTAAAGGGCTTGGCTCTCCTAGCTTTATTGTAGAAAGAAGTCAGAAGAGCAGGTGGAATGCTTTGTGCAGAGGCTGTCACTGGGCTGTAACCCCCATCCCTCGCTGTCCAAGTTCCTAACCTCATTCTGATGGTTTCAACAACTTCAGACTCAGCACAGCAGCATGCTGGGTGCTGTCCAAGGTTCTGGATCTGCAATCTTCTAGCTCTCTTGACTCTTACCAGCTAGTGAGTCCTGCCTTGTGCTGAGCTCAGCCTGGATGGGATTCCAGAAGCAGAGCCTGAAAACACTGTTGGGAAGGATGCAAATTAGAAGTGCCTTTATAGGAAAGAAGAAAGCAGAGTCCTAAAATTCAAAAGTAGATGTGATCTCATTGGTCATGCAAAAGGAAGGGAAAGACATCTGATCCGTATCTCAGCATTGTCAGAGCACCGTGCATAAGAGCCCAGAAGATGAGTCCATTGATACAGGAGTGGGTAAGAAAGTGTAGGATGGGCAGATAAAGAGAGAAGTAATAGCTGAGGACAGATTATATATATACATATATATATATGTATATGAGAAATAGAATTTAGCAAATGATAGATGATAGGTAGATAATATCTAGGTGGTAGACAGACAGGCTGAAGCTTTGTGCGTGTGTGTGTGTGTGTGTGTGTGTGTGTGTGTGTGTGGAGATAGATGAATGACAGGTAAATATAGATGAATGTATTATATCCAGGTACAGCAGCATATACTTGTAGTCTCAGCCCTGGAGAGGTAGAGGCAGGAATAACACAACTCCAAGCCAACCTGGTCTACACTGTGGGTCTCAGGCTAGCCAGGGCTATATGGGAGATTCTGTCTCAGCACATAAACAAACAAGCCAAAATGGCACAGTGTTGTCACCTGCAACGTGGATGGCATTTGGGGACACCGTGTCAAGTGAAACAAGCCAGGCACAGACTGGCAGACTGGGAGCCGTGCTGTGTCAAGCAGAGTGGAGCGGGCGTTACCAGCCTCCGGGAAGGGTGTGAGGAAAGAGGGGCTAGATGTACAGGAACAGGGATGGAGCAGGCCAGCTTTGCCATCAGTAACCCCTCACGCATGCCCGTACCTGATGAAAAGATATGCGAGTAGGAGGAGGATGTTAGAAAAAATAAAAAGGAATCTTAGAAGGAGTGAGGAGTCAATGAGGGAGGAAGGAGTAATTTTAATAATAAAATATACATACACAGGAAATTCCTAAGAATAAAACATTATGTGTATATATGATGAGGTTCAGAAAGGCTTTTTAAAATATTAATATTATTAGTTATACCCATGTAGGGTATGGTGTATTCATGTGGGCGCAGGTGCCTGTGGGGGCCAGCCAACGGCATCATATTACATGCAGCTATGAGCTGCTGCCCACGGCTGCTGGGAACTGAATTCGGGGCCTCTGAACCCTTAGCCTCTGAGCCATCCTGCCCCAGACCATGGAAATAACCTCAGTTCTGCTTTGGAGAAGTCTGGTGACAGAAGAGGACGCTTAGGCCCAGCTCTGAATTAGCGCCTTGTTTAGATTTGCTGTAAGTTCAGATCTATGTCATGATGGCTGTGTGCTCTGGAGGCAGAGGTGAGCTTACCCTGTGGGGAAGGCACCTTTGTGTCTTTCTCATGGACTCCTGAGCTGCTCCTCAAACAGGAGCCAAAATTCCTGCATGGTGGTGGCCCAGTCGCGTGTGTCTCATAGAGAGAGCCCAGCCCTTCAGACATGTCTGTTAAAGAAGCATGGAGGACGCGGCATCCTGGGGATCTATTTTCACATCATTTAAAAACAGGCGCAGGCCCGATGCTCTGAAACAAAGCATGGAAAGTGTTTTGGACACACTTTAAATGAGATTATTATAGACTGAGAAACAGTTCCTGCTTTAATTAGAAAAAAATCTCGGTGCTCATACTGGGAAGCTAATTGCACCACTAAAACACTGAATGGCTCCTAATTTTGCTACTTAGAGGTACACCTGGTGACGCCGCTCAGCAACACCCAGAGATCCGTACGGTGGGGAGAAGCGCCACAGCTGCGGGGCTATGAAGGCCTTGGGAGAGCAGGGTACTGAGATCTCATTCCAGAGCCAGCTCCGCCGTGGCATCTGCCGTCAGCCACGCCCGGCTACACAAGAAAGCAGACAACAGTAGGGTTGGGCCACTGGGTGAGGCTCCCAGATTGGTAGCTCCACCTCGGGTGACCCTGTGAAGGCAGCTGTAGGTGACCTGGGGTGACCTTAGGGATCGTCCTATGAGGATGACCATAGGCATGGCACGCAGAGGCTCATCTGCAGCCCTTGGAGAGGAGCAGGCTGGGTGCTCTCTGCACATTCATCACAGTCATCAGCGGAGTGCAGGCTGAGCAAAACCCAACCCCACCCAACCCCGAGCTCATCCCACATGCAGTGGTCTTTATTTCAGGAGTGTCTAGCTGGGGCCAGGATGGGCACTGGAATCTTTGCATCATCCATGAGATGCTGCCACTGATGTCCATGCTTTTACCTGGTGATGCTCTGACGCTTTGGGTCCAGACTGGGTTCAGCAGTGCTGCGGCCTGGGACTGTGATGTCACGTGCCCAGTGGGGTAGGTATAGCTTTATAACTGTGTGTGCGCCTGCATGTGTGCACACATGCATGTATGTGTGTGTCATGAGTGTCCGAAACACGGGGAGGTGTCTTCCACTACACTTTATTTTCTGAGCAAAGTTTCTCACCTTACCTGGAGCTCACTGATTCTGCCGGTGTGGCCTGCAAACCCCAGGCATCCTTCCTGCCTGTGCCTCCCCAGCATTGGGATTGCACATTCACCCCACTGCACACTGCTTTTTGGGTGTATTCTGAGGATTAAAATTGAGGCCTCATGTTTGTGCAGCAAGCTTTTTGCCATCTGAGCCATGTCCCCCAGCCCCTCTGCTGCTATAATTTGAACATAAGTGGCCACCAGAGGCCCATTGCTGAAAGTCCCCAGCATAATGTGATCCAGAGAAAATGGGACCATTAAGAGGTGTGACCTTCTGGAAGGCCTTGAACTTAGGAGCCTGCATTGAAGGGAATTTTGGGATTCCTTCTTCTGTGTTCTGCTTCCCGTCATGAGGTGGGCAGCTTTCCTCAGCCAAGCCTCCATCATGTGCAGCTCACCACATGCCCAAAATACAACCAACCAATCATGGCCGGAAGTCTTCAGAATTGGGAGCCATGATAACCTCTTTCTGTTTATATGCTGAGGGCTCAGGTATTTGTTGTAGCCAAGGGAAGCACAGTCCTGAATCTGTCAGACGCAGGAGGCGGGAGGGAGAAAGAGCTTCCGTCCAGGGCTTCCAGGAACTTCGTTCTGGAGTGAGCTAAGACAAACAGTAGTGCAACATGCACGCCTGCCCTGCCCCTTACCCAAGCCCCCGCTTCTTTGCTACCTCTTCTCACTCCACTAAAGCTCTATAACTTCCCCACTAAAGGTGACTCCCCAGGCCCGATCTCTGTCTCAAAAAGATGGCCATGGAGGGTCTTGCTCTTCTGATAGACTCCTTCCAAATAATTGGCACATTATGAAAGCACATACCACTCTGCCACAGATGAGGAATGTTCTAGAAGTGGGAACTAATCCGCCGGGGAGATGGTTCTTTATTACTTTCCTCTCCTTGGGCTTCTTACATCATTTTGTAAAGGAAGTTTTGTTGTCATGGAGCTGAAGATTTCAAATGCGTTTTGCCAAAGTAGGGCACAGGTGACTTAACCAGGTCACGGGGCTTTGAGAGCTCCTACTTAGGCACTAGTCTTGGTTAATCCACTCCTCACTTCAGAAGGTGGAAAGGCTGCAGGAGGAAGTGAGGGGCTGCAAGGAGCTGGGGAGCTCATTCACCCTTCACCCAGACCACAGCGACCCAGATCAGCATCAGCAGGGGAATCGCTGGTGATTTGGGTTAAAGAGGGTTTAAGAGAATTTTCCTTCTGAATTGAGTTTTCAAAAAATGAGTCTTTCCTTTGAAGACTGAAAGAATGTCTTAGCCTAAGACCACAGCTTCTATGGGATCAAATTGTGGTTCCAGGGCGAGTGAGAGGAAGGAGGCTGCAGGGAAAAAAGAAGGGAAGTAGTGGGAGCAACACAAGGCTCTCCCCCCGTGAGAAAATAGATGTGAGATTCATAAAGTAAGTGCTGTAAGGCATGCCTAGGTAGGCTTGAATTTCAGATAGACAATAAATAACCTTTAATGTGACTTTATTCATTGCACTGGCTGATTTTGTGTCAACTTGACACAGGCTAGAGGCATGAGAGAGAAAGGAGCCTCAGGTGGGGAGTTTCCTCATGAGATCCAGCCATACAGCATTTTCTCAACTTGTAATCAGTGGGGGAAGGCCCAGCCCCTCATGGATGGTTCTTTCCCTGGGGTGGTAGTCCTGAGTTCTAGAAGAAAGTAGGCTGAGCAGCCCAGTTAGCAGCATAAGAAAACAGGCTGGGCAGCCCAGTAAGCGGCACTCTGCCATGGCCTCTGACTGTCTCCAGGTTCCAGTCATGTTTGAATTCCTGTCCTGGCTTCCTCTAGTGACAGACCACAATCTGAAGGTATAAGCCAAATAAACGATTTCTCCCCAACTTGCTTCCTGGTCATGTTGTTTCATCCCAGCAATAGAAATGGTAGCTGAGACATCGTGAAATGTCTCACAGCCACACCAAAAGCGTTCGTATTTTCCTTATTTAAATTTATTTGGGAGACTAGTGGTCATTCTGGTAACCCGGATGAAGTCAAGCCAGGGCAGGGGCTCTGCTGGAGGGCATGCCTGGAGCCTCTGCTGGGGTAGAGCTAGGAGCAGCCAGCCACCCTTCATCCTGCCTGTCAAGAAGGCCTTGTGGACTGCCAGCTCTTCCGTGCATTTTATACTCACCATGGGAGGACTATACAGCTTTGCAGAGCCTCTCCCTCTTCATGGACCCTGAGGCTAGAGCTTAAGAGGATCTGTAGGCCTGAGATCAGGTAGATTGCATCCACAGAAAGCATTTCAAAGACTGCAGAATGGTCCCTATTGGTACGGCTGGAGGAAGGCTGAGGGGAGCGTGCCCATCACGGAACCTAGCACCAGTCCCAAGAGCAAACAGGTTCCAGGGTCTGAATGTGTGCGTCTTCAGGTTGGAGATTTGCCTAGTATCCATTAAGCCCTGGTTCACATAAACTGGGTGGTGGGTCACGTCTGTATTCCCAGCACTCAGAAGGATCAGAAGTTCAAGGTCATCCTCAGACACATAGTGAGTTCAAAGACACCTAAGAATGTGCCTTAGTTAGGGTTTCTGTTGCCATGAAAGAACACCATGGCCACTGCAACTTCAGAAGAAACAGTTTATTTTGTGTATACCTCCAGGTAACAGTCCATCAGTGACGGAATTCAAGACAGGAACTCAAGGCAAAAACTTGTAGGCAGGAACTGAGGCAGAGGCCATGGAGGAACGTTACTTACTGGCCTGCTCCTCACTCAGTCTGCTTTCTTATAACACTCAGGGCCACCAAAACAGTAGTGACCCCACCCACAGAGTGAGCTGGGCCCTCTGAGATCAGCCATAGATCAAGAAAATGTACCACAGGCTTTCCCACAGGCCAATCTGGAAAGTTCGTTTTCTTAACTGAAGTTTCCTCTTGCTGTGTTGAGTTAAGAAAAAAAAAAAAAAAAAAGGACTATCCAGCACACCCTGTTTAAAAAAAAAAATCTATACAGATTCCTGAAAGGGAAGATCGCTGGAGTTGGTGTAAGCAAACTTCCTAGTGAATTCACCCAGCCGACATTGACCATGGATCTCCTACACACAGATACCAGCTTCATAGACTGATACGAATGTGGCTTCTTGTCTTTGAGGGCTGAGGTTGACTGTAACTCACACTCCTTTTAAACCACTTGGTACCAGCCGTGTTTTCAGGGGTCATTGGAGTTCATTGGAATGGTTGGTAGTGCACATCAGAGAAAGAGTGTAGGTGTGTCTTGGTTGCTTCCCTATTGCTGTGATAAAACACTATGGTCAAGGCACCCTATAAAACACGGGATTTGTGACAGGGATTGTGGCAGGCAGGTCAGCAAGCATGGTGCTGGAGCAGTAGCTGGAAGTTTATATCTGGTGCACAAGCAAACACACACACGCAGACACGCAGACACACACACGGGAGAGAGAGACAGACCTCAAAGCCCACCCCCCGTGACACACTCCTCCAACAAGGCCACACTTGCCAATCCTTCCCAAAAAGGTCTACCAACTGGAATCAATAATTCAAATGTGAGGCTGGGGTGCAATCTCACTCAAACTACCACACAGGGAGACTCCACGGTTAGTAAGCTGCAGTCTGAGGGGGCATGCTTTGTGCTCAGTAGGGTGCAGGTGGCGGTAGGAGGGCTCTGTGCTTAGTAGTTGCAACCCGACACTTAGTAGGTTGTTTACAAGCTTCCCAGCTACTTTCCTTGTCAATGTAACCAAGTGATTGACAAGAAGACTCTTGAGGGAGTTGTGCGGTTTATTTCAGCCCATGCTTCGGGGGTCTGGTCCATGTGCAGAGGAGGGTGTGCTGGCAGCCACAGCTCTCACAGCAGGTAGAATCTGCTTGCTCCTATCTGAGTGGATCAGAAAGAAGAGACAGGACAGGGCGCAGGACCAGGCTATACACTTAGAGCCCCAACCTCAAGGTTGCACTTCCTCCGGTGAAGGTCCACCCCCAAAAGCTTCCACAGCCCCCAGGTTGGGAACAGGTATTCAGACCCAGGAGCCTTCCGGGAACAGTCCCCATTCAAACCAAAGCAACTGATCTGTTAAAGCCATTTGCAGTTGAAGGCTGGCCTCTCGCTCCACCCCATTGCCTTGTCACATCACATCACACATATAGCAACTGTATTATAAATCAGGAAAGCTAGGAGATGTTGGGAAGACCAGAGGGCATGACAACCAGCCCCTTGAACTGAAAGATAACCAGAGACATAGCAGAAAAAGAAAAACAGTGTCAAAAATTTTCATTCAGGAGATAGATTGACAAAGAAATCAGACAGAGCAGAAGAGGGCATTAGTGAAGTAGAAAACCTGAAGGATGCAAAGGATAAAGGGATGGAACAGGGCAGATGATGATGAAGCCTGGAAAGCTGGAAGAAGCCTGAGAGAGAATGAAAAATGCTAGACACAGTGGGGAATAACCCCAAAACAAACTCACATCTAGAAACCATATAACAAAATGGTTATACGCTTGCTCCGTCTGTGTCACAAACACCTGGTGTACATCTTATAACAAAGAGAAGACCGAAGATGGGAGTTCAAAGGTTTCAAGCAAAGTAATATGGAGGTGGAGATGCTGATGACCCCTGACTGATGTAAGCACAGCACATACAAATGGAAAAATCATCACACATCAAGCAAGCTTAATTTTCTTTTAAAGATGTCTTATTTTTATATGCATGGATATTCTGCCTCCATGTATGTAAGCCTTGCACCATGTGCGTGCTTGGTGCCCTTGAACTGCTGGACCTGGGGTTATAGACAGTTGTGACCTGCCACCCTGGTGCTGGGAATCTGGCCTAGGTCCTCCGGAAGAGCAGCAGTGGTCCTAACTGTTGAGCCTTCTCTCCTGCCCAAGTCTCCCTTTTTCATATTTTATTTATGCATGTGTGTATATCTCTGTGTGGTGTGGATTGTATGTGTATGAGCACCCGAGGAGGAGTCCAGAGGAGAGGGTCAATTCGTCTGGAGCTGGACTGGCAGGTGGTTATGGGCTGTCATATGGGCAGTGAGCCCAGGCCCTCTAAAACAGCAGCAAGTCTCTTAACCGCTGAGCTCTCGCTCCAGCCCCTTAATCAGGTTCTTTAATGTGGCTGCTCTGATACGATCATCACACACTACATACATGTACCAACATTACCGTGTTGTATGCAAACGCAAATGTTCTCAGTTAAAAGGGCAGTTCATCTTTGAAGCCACAGAGGGTTGAGAAAGAATGGGGAAATGTTCATAGAAAGTCAATGAAGGGATGTCGGAGGACACCAGGAGGAGAGTTCACAGCACTCAGTGAACGGCTGCTGCTGCTCCTGAATACGGAGGCACTTGAGGCCAGATCACATGTGCCAAAGACCTAAAGATGCAAAGGTTTGATGAGGAAAGTTTTCTTAAATAAGGAAAATGTGGGAATTTGTATGACTGTGAAGCATAGACAAAGGCAAGGGAGACAGAACTTTCATGCACAACACGATTCCATAGACCGTGTCACAGAGATACTGGGCATCAGCCGGTCAGAGCACCCCTGCACCCATGTCTGTGTTCACAGGTAAGCCCGACTCCCGGGTCAGTGTGCATGCACACAGGGCACCAGGCACAGTGTCTCCGTCACAGCATCGTGGGTTAAGAGGACACAGTGAAAATACAGCATCTTCTGCTCCAGATCCCTTCCTGTCACTGTGGGAAATGCCATAACCAAACGGAATTTAGGGAAGGAGGCACTTGCTTGGTTCACACTTCTAGGCCACCGTCCATCACCGTGAGTTAGAAGCTCAAGCAAGAACTTGATGCGGAACCTGTGGAAGCAAGCTGCCTGTGGACTCACTCAATGGGTTCACGCTCGTTAACGTTATTCAGCCCAGAACCCAAGAATGGTGTCGCCACAGCACGCTGGGCTACCCCACAGCCGCCCACAGAACCCAGGAATGGCGTCGCCACAGCACGCTGGGCTTCCCCACAGCCGCCCACAGAACCCAGGAATGGCGTCGCCACAGCACGCTGGGCTTCCCCACAGCCCCCACAGAACTGCTGCAGGCCAGTCTGATCTGGACACGCCCTCGTGTGCGGCTCCTTTTCAGGTAGCTCCAGACTGTGTTAACAGGATAGCTAAGGATGTGTGTCGCCTGGGAAGTCTGTAAAGGATCCCTTGGAATTGGCTTCCAGGAGGATGCTGCTCAACTACGGGAAAACTGAGCTTGTCTAAGAGTCAGCTTGTTTAAGAATACAAACTTGGGGGATGGGAGGAGGAAGTGGAGGAGGGAGAGGAAGAAGAAGTTAGATTTTACAAGCCATAACAGAATTACATGTACAAAAACATTGCATTGTGCAAACAAAAATTTACACTAAAAGCAGTTTAAGGAAGGGAAAGCTCATGGCCTGGTGGAACAGAACGACAAAGGCTGTCGAGTATGGGAGGCTGCTCTCAGGGCAGCAGGAGCAGTGAGGAAGCAGAGATGGCTGGGGCTCAGCTCACGTCCCCGCTCTGTTCAACACAGGGCCTCTGCCTATGGCACGTGCTGCTCACACTCAATGAGGCTCTTCCCATCTCAGTCCAACTTAGGTGCTCCAGGCAGACAAACCCAGGGATTTGCTTCCATGATGACTTTAATCCCAACACGCTGACAATGACCATTAGCCTTCACGGGACAAGGCACATCAGAGCCATGGAAGAAATAGTAACAGCTGAAGACTCTGAGGGGATTTTATAGCAGGCACATTATTTCATATTTAAAGCCATCTGAATAGAAGAGGCATGTATTTAGAAGTGGGCTGTGTCTGAGTGCTTTTGCACCGAGGCAGGAGTGCACCAGGTCCATGGCATGAGTCAGATGAAGCAACTGGACCTGCAGAGAAGGTTCGGGCCAGATGGAAGCATGGCACCTGAGACGAGCCAAGCCCAGTGTCTGGCGATCTGCTGTGGCATCACCAAGCACCTCAAAACAAGAGCAGCTAGTTGGCATGGTGGCCCTGCTGGCTGGCCTGAACTCACCAACACCCTCGAAGCTTTTGTGGATGGATCCATTCATTCTGGCTTTGACAGCTCAGTTCTTCTCTTCAGGATATTATCTTTCCAGCCAGATTTCTTCATCCATGGCAGACCCTCGGCAGCACTCAAGGAGATAAGCCCCCTTACTGAAGCTCTCATCTGGATCCTACCTGCTCATGTGACAGTGCAAACAGAGCAAACGTAGGACTGGCCGTGTAATCTGTGGTCCAGTACTCCATCACCTTCAACAGTGAGAACAAAGTCAACCACACAGCACTGAGGGGTCCTAGAGATGGAGGAAAAGCAACCAATAAACAGCCTCAGGGCATAAAAAGATACAGCTACCGTGAAACGAGCTTGGATGGTGTATCCTACTATAAGTCAAGGATTATTATAGAGAGGAGAAAGGTTTTGTATTTAACAAGGTGCCAAAAACACTAACCATAAAACAAAGGATCAATAAACTCGATTACATTAAAATGATGAGAGTTTAACCAAAAGATACCACAAGAAGACAGGCCGCGAAGTAAATAAGACATTGCCATGGCAAGACAAGAATCAATAGAGACTCAGTGCCCAGATGATGGAGACCATCTGTGTCATCTTCTTGGGGAGACTCACAGCCCATCTGAATCTACCAGTGAATGGCCTCGAAATGTAAGATAGACGATGTCTTTTCATGATAAGAACAATGAGATTGAGGCTGGGGCTGGGGAGCAGCGGACAACACTTGCCCAGCATAACCCAGAGCCTGTGTTCCACCCCGCTGCTATACAAGAGAAGAAATTGACCAAGAAACATATATGAAGACATCTGCTCCTGGTACTAATTAGAGAAATGCAAATTAGCCCCACAGCGAGGTGCCAAACACGGTGGTTTTCTGGTAAGGATGTGTGTTTGGTGCAGAGAATCTGGACAGAGAATTTTCCCGGCAGCAGACTACACACGCCTCAGTGCCTACCAGCCATGGCATCAAGGCAATAGGTACACCATAGAGATGGACACCGGCAGGGTGCATTTAGCAGGTAAATGGCTGGCTAAGAAAGCAAGCCACAGGAACACATCAGCCAGCCCCCTTCTCTGGAGAGGTCGATAACAGGCGAAGTCTAAACTCCCCATGATGGGCTGTGTGGATGGTGTAAAATTAATGAATACAAGCCAAGATAATTGTTATCAGAAGTCAGGGCAGTGCTGACCTCAAAGGAGGGGGTCCTGCAGCTGGAGTGTAATGAGAGACGGCTCTGAGATCTGGACCAAGCATATTTCTCCTGTGTGATATTATCCTGTGTGATAATAATGCAGTTGTATACTCTATAACTATTCCTAAAGAGAGTAAAACCAGGGGAATGGTTCAGAACATGAAAGCTCTTGTTGAGCAACATTCGGAGCCTTTGCACTGGGGCCCTAGAAGTGGAACCACGGCCTTCATGCATCAGCTATGACAGCTGACAAGGCCAGAGAGGGGCAGATGATCTTCAGACTTCCAATCAGTTTACAGCGTTCGCGGTACCACTCACTCAGATGGTTTTGAGGAGGGAGGCTGGTCATCTTCAGCTTCCTAACTTCATGTCATGAATTTGTGACATCCGGATGACCCAGTGAGCACCGGGCCAGAAAAGTCTTTTGAGCTGGCAATGGGGAATCAGCAGGAGTTTCTGTGTGCCACTTCCAGCAGAATGGCATTTCTCATGAAGGCTGAGAGAAGCGCTTTGGGATTAAAACACACAGATCTTGTGTAGCCTCACTGGGAACCGCTGGGATGGGGTGGTGAGTGAGATGGAGGTGATACTTGCTAGTGTGCAGGAGGAAGCAGCCTCCTCTTTACCCACCCCGAGGCTCATAGGCAAGACCCATGTTCAAGGGAAAGGCACAGGCCTGCTTTTAAAATGTAAGTTATGTGACATGGGAGCTTTCATAAGGGAAGGAAGACTTGTGCCACCAGGGGACCTCCAGACTTCATGTGGATGGGAGGAGAGAGAGAAAGGGAGAAGTAAAGGGAGAGAAGAAAGAGGAGCATGGGCGGGGGAGGAAAAGAAGGAGAGAATGGGGAAAGGAAGAAAAGATAGAACAAGAAGGAGAGGAGAAAGAAGAGGGAGGAGGTAGGGATAGGAGAAAGAGAACAGGAAGAAGAGAGGATAGGAGGCAGGGAAGGAGCAACAAATGGGAAAAGAAAGGGAAAGAGGACCAGGAGAAAGAAGAAGTTGTAGAGAGAAAGAGTGTGGGAGGGGATGGAGTGGGCAGCAAAGGGAAAGCTTGGTCAGTTGGGGCCTCTGTCTCTGTCTCTGGAGGTGAGGTGTTCTTTTCCTCTGACCACAGGGGGACCCTCTACTGTGAGAAGATCACACTCTACTTTGGGGGAAGGTGAGGAAACTCTTCCTGTGTGCTGTGACCTCTTCACGACTACTCTGCTTCTGCTGTTTCCCTGGATGCCAGAGTGTCATGTCTAGGGCAACCACATCCTGAAACCCACCCACGTGAAAGCCTGTGGTTAGTTCAGGAGCCTGACTCCCTCCATGCCATCACCTGGATGATGTTGGCAAAGCCACGTCCTGCATCCCAGCAGAACTCAGAGAACTCTGTGGAAAGAGAGGCTGTGCATCGTCCCAGAGTCCTCAGCACCAAGCTAACCGGTGATGTCATTCGATTCAAGTTCCTGCAGCTGTCTTTGAAGCACTCACACGGAAGCTGAGACACAGGGAGCTCATTCATTATGTGTGCATTGTTTTCCTCAGCCCTGTAATCATGAGAAGAGACAGATTCACAGCATACTCAAAACCAATTGCACTAGATCACGTAGGAAATGGAGAGATGCATGAAGGGTCTCTTCCCTGTGAGGGCTGGACACCTTCGAGGGGTCCCTAACCAGCATTATTGAGGTGGCAGTCACCGGGGCCCAGCCTTCACCACTTGGTTCTCAGGCAGCACCCACAGCTGGGCAGGTGGGTCCCAGGAGAGGGGGCACCTCATGCCTTGTAGCCCACAGCTGGGTGGGGAAGGAGCAGGTTATACCCCAGAATTATTTTTGATCAAATTCTTTCCTCCAGTTTCTGCTCCTTTCTAGAATAAGCCACACTCTTGTCATATGTGTTACTGATGTGCAATGATTATGGGCAACTTTGTGGAGGCAGCTGCAGGCTGAGAACTTCCCAAGGGCATGGTGACCTTTCACACACTTGAGACTCTTCTCTGACGTTTTAATTTTATTTATTAACACCCCCCCACAGCTGCCTTAGTATGTATCCAGGCATGTCACTGTGAACATGTGAAGGTCAGAGGATTTATTTCTCTTTTTCTATCATGTGGGTCCTGGGAATTGAACTCCGGTCCTACTAGTCTCAATAGCACGTGCCTTTACTTACTGAGCCATCTCCCTGGCCCCTCCAATGTTTCACTTTCTATCCCCTTCTTAAGCTTCACCCAATAATTAAGCACAAGCCTCCTGAAGCAACCAGAGATGAGTCCAGAGTACCCGTCATTTTGAGGACCCCAAGCATGGCCACATAAAGGGGCAGCTTTCTTAGCCTGGCGGTTAGTCAGTCAGCTACTTATCACACATTCTAGAACCACAGGCTAGGTTTGTCCTGTGCTGCTTGCTAGTGTCACTCTGCTGTTTCAAGTGATACTGCCAACACAGCCACAAGCCTGGGCTCCCTTTAGGACTGTTCCTGGCATAACCATATGCCTCAGAGCTACCAACTCCACAGGCATGTTAGGGTATGTTTCTAGCATGTTGTGTGTGCATGTGTACACTCCCTTGCGAGGACACAGGCACAGGTCAGAGGTTGATGTCAGGTAAAACTCCTGTCACTCTTCACCTTGCTTTTGAGACGGGGTCTGTCTCACCGAACCTGGAGCTCACTGACTTGGCTAGACTGGCTGGCTAGTGAGCTTAAGAGATCTGTTTGTCTCTTTTATGTGGCTGCTGGGGATTGAGCTCAGGTCCTCATGTTCGCACAGCCAACATTCTTCCCCAGCTCTGGCTTCTGGTGTGCTTAAAGCAATAAAGGCACAGTTCGCACTTTATTGACGCAAGATATTCTTAACATTCAGTCTGATGCCATGACCAGCTGTCAGAAACTAAGACTCAGGCCCTGGACGCCTCTGCGCCTCTGAAATGTGGGCACGCTTCCCTGCAGAGGCAGATCTGTGTGATGTGTCCCTGCCGCCCCCAAGCCCCCAAGCATGAAATGCAGGTGCAGCTTGAAGGAAGAGGGAAGTGTCCTTCAAGTTCAGTGCCACGCGGTCATCTCAGGATTTCTCAGAACAGAAAGTTTTCCTGGGCTGTGTATCTCAGCAGGAACTCTTTATCTGAAGCGGATGTGGAGGAAGGCTCCCCCCAGGAGAAGCAAGGCTTCATCCCTCTGTTTGACGCTGCGGAGGAGGAGGCTGGAAGATGTAAACTGCTGAGCACTGGGGGGTGCGCAGGCAAGGCAAGGCGACAAACACAGTAGCAGTTTGGGCACAGATTCGCCGGCAGGCTGTTCTGGTTTCTCATCCGAGGCTTGCACAGAGAGCTTTATGTGCTGGTGTCCCCGCTTTTTTATATCATCTCCATTTGTCATCAATTACGGCGGCCTGTCTGCAGGGTACACCAGAGAGGAGAGGCTGCGCTGGGAATGCTTTCACAGGCAAAGCGTGAGGCTTAGGAACGGAAGTGACAGCTATCGCTAGGACTGAGTGCCTCTCTGGAATCCCACAGGGAACATTTATTCCTGATTGTCTAGACCCAGAAAAAAATGAGATGACATTGATTGAGCAACAGAGGGTACAGCTTATTTTGTTCGTATGGTTTCAACCATAGTGCCTGCAGACTAGAACACAGACTAAACTCAGAATCAGAGCCTGGAAGGTCTGTGCAGGCTTTGGGTGCTCACACCCACTCGGAAGCATGGAGGAGGCCTTGCAGCCAGTGGCAGAGGGAGGAAATGCCTGTGATGTTCCGAGCTTTGATTTATTGCCATATTCAGGAATTAATTACAGCCTGAGGTCTCTAAAATGAAGGAGGAGAGAAAAACATGAACAGTACGGAAACCAAGGCAACTGTGTCTGCGCGGGGAGCTCGCTACCCCTGGCTCTCAGAAGTAAAGCCACGATCCTCCACTACAGGCGTCTCCTGGGCCAGACAGCCCACCCACCCGGACCACCACCAACAATATTTTCTTCCTTGTGTGCCCTGGGAGGAAATAGCATTCTTTGAAGAGCTGGCATATGGCTAGAGCTTTGAAATAAAGATCTTTGGTCTGTGGTCCTTTTGACCTCTGCTCAGGGGAATCACAGCATGGCAGGATGGTAGGAAAGCTGGACCACAGCTAACAGGCCTGGCTCGGTTTGGGGTAGAGGCTATATTCAGCTCCACTTGTCCTGGGGTCAAAGTCTTAAAGGGTACTGTCTGTGGGCTTCTCTTGTTAATAAACTCTCTAGGGTGGTGATGGCCTTAAAGATGGCCTCCTGCAGAGATGCCCACAGGGCAAGGCATGAGTGGGGAGTTGAGATGCTGTAGAAGGGGGAGGGTGAATGGGTTTTATTTTCGGGGAATCTATAACTCGTGGCACCCAGCAGCCCTCAGTGTTTCTGTCTCTCCAGCTGGCCAATGTTTGGGACAGGAAACACGGGCAGGCTTGCTGATACCCCCCCCCCCCAGCGCTCATGGAAACCACAGATGGAGCATCATCCGGGTCTAGGGCCAAGTCTATCAAGTCTGTTGTCCTGAAATGGCTGTATCAAATATGGTTTTACCCTTTGCTCTGACATAGCATCTCATGAAGCGCCCAATCCTCAATCAGATCTCTGGAGCCTGGCGTTCCGTTCTTCAGAGCGTGAGGCATGGTTCTAGTGTGTGTATTAATTTTTGACTTGTTTATTTAATATTATGAGTTTTTTGCCAGCATGCATGGGGATCAGGAGATGCCATCAGGTGACTTGGAATTAGAGTTACAGGTGGCTGTGAACCTTCATTGGGAACCAAACATGGGTCTTCTGCAAGAGCAGCAGTGCTTTCAGCAGCTGAGCTGCCTTTCTAGGCCCTGCCACACGAGTGTAAATGGCTCGGAGGTGTTCCCTCGGAGGTGCTAGTCGGAAGATGAACTGAGGGGATGGCTGGGGGTGACTTAGGGCTGGGGTGCCAAGGAGCCTCTGGACAACACCAGGAAAGAGCCTGAAGACACAGACAGAAGGAAGTTGCTGGGATCAGGATCTGGTGAGACACAGACCCTTGGGTGTGCAGGAGTTGGGGCTGAGCGCTTAGACTGTAGTGCGTGTGGTATGTAGTGTGTGAACTTGTCGAAGCCTAAGCAAGTTCCCTAGGGGTTGAGCCCTTTTCGGGGAGAGACAGGGAGTGAGGGAACTAGGGAGAGTGGGGCTGGAGGTAACTAGCCCTGGCCCACAGCTGGGAGGAGCTGTGTTCAATCCCCTTATGCCAGGGTCAAAGCTTAAAGGCAAGTTGTAACTGTGTAACCCTTGGCTCCTCTGGAGTCCTAAAAACAGACCATGAACAACACGCAGCTGTGTCTCACAGAGGCACTCATGGCCACCAGAAAGGGCAGGGTGGGTGACAGAGGGAGGATCCCACTCTGATTTGCTGCCCTGTCTTCACCCTAAGAATAAAGAGCCTCATAGTGAACAGCCCCCTTTCCTCCTTCCTCACTTCCTGCCAAGGCCGCCCTCCATGCCCTGGGGACACTGTTGTCCAGCTGCTCATGGAAGGAGACAATTCAGTCCCTGCTGGGGACAAAGGCATCCTGGGGTCCCAGCTGTGTGGAATGTTCCCTGACCGCTGGGAAGAGGAGAAGAGACAAACAGAAGCCAGAAAGACTGAGGCCTCACAGTCCACTTTCTAAGGTCACTTAAAAATGTCCATAGTTATAACACATACATACACACACAGAGAGACACACATACACAGACATACACATATACATTCACACACATTCACAGACACACACACTATAATATCACAACACACGTACACACACACACACCACAGACAGACACACACTATAATATCACAACACACGTACACACACACACACACCACAGACAGACACACACTATAATATCACAACACACGTACACACACACACACACCACAGACAGACACACACTATAATATCACAACACACGTACACACACACACACCACAGACAGACACACGCCCACACACGCACACATATACACAACACACGTACACACACATACACACACCACAGACAGACAGACACACGCACACACACGCACACATATACACAAACACACATACACAGAGACACACATATGTATACCACACACATACACACACATATATATACATATATACATACATACATATGCACACACATGCACACATACACAAGCACATATACACACATGAATGCCACAAACACATATATACACATATATACATACAACACAGACACATACACACATACATACCACAGACAGACACACACACACACACACACATCTAGGAGAGGAGGAACTGTGAGAGAAAGAGGTTTGATCAAGGACAGCAGAGAGCACACATCCACCAGACAGCAGAAGCTGGCCCACAGGGGCCATGGAACTGGCTTGCTGCAGGGGACAGGCTCTAGTCTGTTTTTACACGGGGCATGTAAGGAGCTGGCCTAGGGCTGCTGTCCAAACTCTCTGGCTCCTTGATCAGGTTCTAATTAGAACCCTGAACCTCGTTCAGAGATGGCTGCCACTCAGATTTGAGTTTCTTCCAGCAATTTTCTGTCTGGTGAGCAGCGCCCTGCTTGCATGGGATGTGAGATCCCAGAAGCTGTGATGAATGCAGCCCCTCTCCCATAGAACCATGGCAGGGGTCATGCCTGCTGCCTGGAGAAGCCTGCACTGTCCCCAGCACCAACACCCAATCTGTGATGGGCAGCAACGGAACCAAGAGCCCACAGATGGTTTCGTGTTACTAGGCCACTGTAGATGGGTAGAAGAAATACTCTAAGCTGGACAGTCAGCAACACAGAATAGAAGTGAGCTGTTGTTCCCATGGGCCTCTGTTGTCACCTGGGGTCCAGGGTGACAAGCATGCCCCAGGAGCCCCGGAGGTGATGGAGGGCTTCTCTCGTCTTGCTTGTCTGCCATGGCTGTCCTTTGCCCATTCTCACCCAAGAGCAGGCAGGTGCCCTCTGTCTGCCTCCGGACACTGTGAGCTCCTCCATTGGTGGTAAAATACTATCCTGGTTTGCCTTCCATTGCTGTGATGATCACCAAGGCCAGATGCAACTAGAGGATTACGTCACAGTCCATCACTGAGGGAAGTCAGGGCAGGAACTCCAGGCAAGGACCTGGGGTAAGCACTGAAGCAGAGGCCTTGAGAGAGAAATGCTGCTCACTGGCTTGGTCCTTAGCTTGACATTCAGCCACCATCCTTAGACTTCTCAGGACCGCATGCGCAGGGTTGGCCCCACCCACAATGCACTGGGCCCTCCCGCATCAACCAACCAACCAGAAAACGTTGTGACCCAAACCATCTTGTGGAACAAGCATCTATTTGGACTTACAGCTCCAGAGGGATAAGAGTCCATCAAGGCGAGGAAGGATGACACAGCAGTGGGAGGAGGAAGCTGAGAGGTCACATCCCAACCATGCACAGGAAGCAGAGAGTGTGGACAGGAAACAGGGAAGCCAGTGCCCAGCAGCGTGCTTTCCCAACAAGGCTGCGCATGCCCACGCAGCACCACCAGCTTGGGAGCGGCGTTCCTCACGCCACCACAGCCTACCTTCAGTGCTGCTGGGGAGGGAACAAGAAGCCCTGCCGCAGTTCCTTTTCTGTGGCTACGATAAAATACCACAAGCGAGGCAACTTGTACGAGGTAGACATTACTTGGGCCTATGCTTCCAAGGGGAACCTTAAGGTGGGGAGGCATGGCAGCAGGCGGGAAGCTGAGGCCACACCCTGACACACAGCGTGGAGCAGAGAGAGCAAACGGGAAGTGGCGCCAGGCTCCCCAAGGGGTACGCTTCCTCCCAGAGGCAACTAACCCTCCTCCAACAGCACCCCAGGTTGTGGAGAAAGTGCTCAAACACTTGAGCCTGTGGGGGTCATTTTTCATTCACACCACCACAAGCCCCTGCTGGAAACCTGGGTGCCAGAGCCCAGTGACACACTAGTGTGCGAAGCACATGTTTGACTTCAGCTGCTAAATAGAAACATTATCCAACAATTATCTCCTAATGATACGCCCTTACACCTGTCGCCCCACTCAGTATTTAACCGTGGTGTGTGTGAAACCCTGAGAGTGTGTTTTGAGACTTGAAGGAGCAGGAGGCAAATCAACAAGAATAAATTTGTAGGCGGATCAGGAGCATCAGCCAAAGGCCTTGCACCGGCCCCAGGTAAAACATGATTTGTGCATCTTCGGGGGTCAGAGGTGCAGGCCCAGAGCCGTGGATTGAAGCTACTATTAAATCTACGCTGTGTGTGCTCCTGGCTGCAGCAGAATCTTAAAAACCGCTCTAAGGCGATGTGAACTATTCAGGCTTCTTTTGTGTTCGCTTCCCTTTCGGAGTCCTACTCCCTCCGAGCTCGTGTTTCTTGCCAAGTGTGCAGCCCAGGCCTGCAAATCAGCAGCCAGGAAGGAGAGCCAGCCTAGGCATTAGGTATTTGTTTAGGAAACCATGGGTTCAATTTAGCCCATTGCCCAGAAAAAAGAAATTTTTCCAGGCCCTTAGTTTTTATATGTCATTTCCCTTTACAAACACAGGCTTGTATAGAAGGCAATTAAAACCCTTTCTAAGTTGTTTGTGCAAGAAAATGAATTGGTGCCTTTTTATTTCAATGTAAATAAAATGAGCTGTAATAACCCCCAATTAGCACATTAAAATAAGTCGAAGATTTGTTTTATCATTTCATTGCAGAGGGAAAAAAAAGAGGCAGCAATGGGAACCTTATATTAGTGACAAAACAGAACCAGTTGTTTGCCTTGGAGAGCAGAGGGAATCTAATTTAAAACTCTCCGCGAATCTTTGATAATTAATTTCACACCAAACATGCCATTAGAAGGGTTATAAAACATCTGATAGTTTACAAAAAAGCCAAACCAATGATTTTCCCCCAAACAAGAATGTCGACAATAAGAATTTAATAAGCATAATGAGACAGAACACGCCAAGGCAAAAGTTTTGTTCCGGCTTCTTTTCTTTCAAAGTTGGTGGCTGCGGGGGTGGATCTGAACCTTATCAAGGAATGGAATAATTAAGACCTTTTTGATGATAAAAATGAGACAAGACTGTAGGATAATCAGAAAAGTCAAATGTGTTTGTGTGTGTGTGTGTGTGTGTGTGTGGTTTGTAGGTGTGTATGTGTACCAGCTTGTGCAGTGTTGGTGTATGTGTGACTTCTGTGTGTGTGTGCCTGTATGTATGTATGTGGTCAGGTGTGACATGTGTGAGCAAAGACAAGGCATGAAGCTGAGGGACAGAAGCAAAATGTGGGCCGTGGAGATGACATGCTGGGTGCAGGGTGTTCTGCAAGTGGCTTGCACAGCCCACCTTCTTACACAACCCGGGCTAACCTGCCCAGGGCTGGCCCCCCCTATAGGGCTCGTGGCCCCTCACACCATTCCTCAAGGAAACAGTTAACCACAGGATTGCCCACTAGCCAACCTGATGAAACATTCTCTCAGTCACGTCCCAGGAACAAATAAAAAATAAACCTAACCAGGACACAGAGAATCTCAGAGTCCCAGAACTCTTGCTCTAAAAAGCCACTCAGGGCAGCACACGCAACTGCAGTCCCAGCCCTCTGACGGAATTATGGGAAGTGGGGACAAGGCGCCCCAGAAGCTTGCTGACCAGCCAGCTTGGTGTATGCGGTGGAAATGAGAGCATGGCCAAAAAAGGTGGGAGGTGAGGCCTGGCACCTGAGGTTGGCCTCTGCCCTCCCACACTCACTGTGGAACATTCAGGTCCTCATTTACACATAAGACTACCTCCCCCCCCCCGCCACACACACACCACATGCACATGCATGCATGCTAAGTGTTTTTTGTTTTTTTTTCTAATGAAGCAAGGCGTGTGTGAGCCACTACAGTGAGCCAGAGCCAAGGCGAAGATGTGTTCTGTGTGAACAGGCAGGTAACGCGTAGACTCCGGTCCACCAGAGCATGGGCTCCATTTACGCTGCCTCTGGGTCAGTCCACCCACGGCACACGGATGCGCCCCTGAAATATGGGTAGGGTGAGGCAGTCACCCAGTAAGCACACACATGTGCTCCATGGTAAACACTGTGTTTCTCAGCAAAAGGGAGAAAAGTGAAGTAACCAGAATAGAAATGATGGCGTGAAAATCCAGTGACATTGTTCTGTCCGCCTGTGGCCGTCGTGCAGTTCCTGGTCTCGGGGTCTCTCTCTCCCTCTCTCTCTCTCCCTCCCTCTCTCTCTGTCTGTCTCTCTGTGTGTTTCTGTCTGTCTCTCTGTCTCTCTGCCTCTGTCTCCTCTCTCTGAGTCTCTGTCTCTGTCTCCATCTCTCTCTATCTCTGTCTCTCCTCTCTGTCTCCGTCTCTCTCTGTCTCTCTCTCTCCCTCTCTCTGCTGCACTCATGTCTACCCGACTGAGCAGCAGGCATGTAGCTCCTCAGAGATGCCTCCTTATCTACCCGAGTCCAGGACAATGTCCATCCCTCATGGCCTGTCTCTGCCAGGTCTCACAAAGATCTTTTTCCGCCCTAGCACAGCTTCTGCCACAAGTTGCAGAGGAATGCAGGGATGAGAGCAGATCATGAAATGAGCAGACAGGAGCGCAATGCTGTTCTTCAGGGGCAAAGCTGGCTGTTTCGTAGGCGCCTGGCTGGAGGAGACAGCAGCCTCAGCAGCCATCTTTCTGCCTGCAGAGAATCCACTGGAGCTGGTTCCGCAGAATCAAGGTGAAAGCTTGATAGCACTGAGCCGTGAAGCCAGGACACTTCCTGAGAGGCTGCACTACAGCTGTTTCCTGCTGCCATGGAGTCTGTTTGTCCCCTGCTAGTCACAGGTGAGGGTTTCCAGGGCACAGAGCGGTGCTGAAGTGGGTGCTGAGGCAGCAGCACTGTACTGTGCCGGGCCACCTCGCCATAGCGACGCTTAGCAGACATCCAGCCCCGACGGAAGGCCTGTCTCGGAAGTCTTTAGTTTAGGCTTGTCTGCTTCTGTGGCACCGAGAGAGCCGAAGGCCTTGGGATGATAAGCACAGATGCACGCCGTGATTTGTCCTGCACAAGGCCCGCAGAAGATCCAGCCTGCTGTAGGGCTGGGAAGGAGACCCCGGGAGGAGCTCTGTGCAACTGATGGCTGCTGGGGGAGAGGGGCACAGGATCGTTACTCACACTCCACAGATGGCCCCACACTGTGGCAACAGTGACAGTCGGACTCAGGGTTATCAATAACAATGACAGAGGGTGTGAAGTCCAGAGGGCAGTGTGGTGGGCAGCAGTGGAGAAGCTGGGGCTGGGCAGGTATGATCAAGATGTATTGTGCAGTGTACAAAATTTTCCATGATAAAAATGTCCAAAAAAAGAAATTGGCAGAGACCACACCGTGCAGCCTGCACTACCCACTCCTCTAGGCTAAGGTCTCCCTGGTCCTGCCCTGGTCCTTTCTGACCACTCTTCTACCACTCCAGCCCAGGAAGTGACCTCAGGACGTCTGATGGTCTAAGCACCCTGAGAACAAAGACCGGTGCAGACCAGGCTTTGTGGCCGGAGGAGCCTCACCCAGAGCTGTGGCACACTGCAGTCTCTGTCTGGAGGCTGCTACACTCAGGCCTCAGTGGGGAACCCAGAAGTGAGCTCACCTCTCACTGGCCTGGCTGAGCTAGAGGTTGCGCCAGCTCAGCATCTGCTCCGGGGAGTGGGGGGTCACTGTAGGCCATTTTATTTTAGAACTGGAAAGGATATAGACACTGCCAAGTTCATGACCTCTTTTAGAATCAGGGCATTGACAGTCCAGCCAGAGCCTTAGAGATCTCTCCAAATGAACACAGTGACTCACCCGACTAGGGTTTGTTGTCCGCCTCGCGACCCTGGAGGCGGTGGTTGCTCCCTGCCCTTCCTGCCTCCTGCTTGCTGACGGCCTGCTTTGTTCCCCAGTCCAGGAAAGGGCTTCATGGCTTGAAGCTGTAATGATGCACAGAGCTTGTGTGTTGTCAGCCTCTGGGGCCTCCCCAGGGCTCTTGGCCAGCCAGCCTCCTGAGTGTTTCAGTCCTTAAGCAGAGCAAGGGCTGGGATGAACTCACTTCTGCTGCAGACTCTCTGGAGGAAACAAAACACCCCGAACCTAGAGCAACAGGAGCCACATTAACCTCAGCACTGGACGGTTCTCCAGAGGTTAGAAGCAACGTGAGGCATATATATTCCAGAAGGGGACCTATTAGACTGCCCTAAACAATGCAGGTTCAGAAGCCCAACAGTGACTGTCTGCTTAGTTCACAAAGCTGGTGCCTCAGTGGTCCCAATGCAGTGTGGAAAGCTGAGGGGATTCCCGGAGAGTCTGCGATAGCCGAGTTCAGGTCGGGAGGGTGAGGAGTCTGGCTTCGGCGGAGGCTGGCGTGGTGGACTCCGTGGTGGATGAAAGGCTTTTCTGTCAGCCCTCTTCACACCCAGGCCTCCATCCGGAGGATGCCAACCGCTTTCTTCATGCGTCTTCCCACCTCAGTTAGTCCTTTCTGGAAACATCTTCACAGACACAGACAGAGGAGCACCCCTCAGTCATTCCAGACCCTGTTAAGCTGACCATCAGGGTTGCCCATCACATCTGGGAGGTCTCAAAATACCTCCATCTCCAGCTCTGGAGAACAGCAACCTCAGAACTGCGGGGAGCCTCAACATTTGGGGGAGTGCATCTGTCCATTCCTCATGAGCCCCTACATGTTCACAAGACCTTGGTGTCAGAATAGTTTCCATCCTCTGAGACCTGGCCAGTTCCATGTCAACCCAGCACAAGCTATCTGAGGGGATGGAACCTCAATTTAAAAGAATGCTTTGGTAAGATCAGGCTGCAGCAAGACTGTAGGCCATTTTCTTAACTAGTGATTGATGTGCCCAGATCATTGTGGGTGGTACCACGCCAGGCTGGTGGCCCTAAGTTCTATAAAAAATGTGGGCTGAGCAAGGCAGTAAGCAGCATTTCTCCATGCCCTCTGCATCAGTTCCTGCCTCCAGGTTCCAGGCCTGCGTGAGTTCACGTCCTGACTTTCTTCAGTGACAAATAGTGGAAGTGTAAGCCAAATGAATCCTTTCCTCATCAAGTTGCCTTTGGTCATGGGGTCTCATTACAGCAGGAGAAACCTGTAAGTAACTTTTATTCTTGTTCATTTGTTGATTCAGAGGATTACTGCTTCCTTCTGCTAACCTAGTCTAGTCCTGGAAGCTTCTAGCCTCCTCCATACCATCTAACCTAGGCCTAGAATGTTTCCATCCTCTGAGTCTCACTGCTGAATAAGCTCACCCTTTCTTGTTCTTTCTGAGCTCTGGCTGGGCTGCCTGGTTCAACTCAGCTGTTCTGGCTCAAGCTCCTCTCCCAGCTGACTTATTCCATCTGGCTTCTCTCTCGGCCCCTGAATTGCTCTGCTTGGCCTCAAACTAATTCCAGCAATCAGCTCTAATCTCCTGTCTTTTTCTCACTTCTCTTGCTTATTCTGTCTTTACCTGAGTTTTCTCGCTGCACCCGTCTGTCACTGTCCCAGTGAACACTGTCTCCTTTCTCTCTGCATTGCCCATCGAGCAGCTTCCCTTTCCTCTCTCTTCTCCTGAGAGTTAGGTGTATCTTGTTCTGTCAAATCTTTCTCAGATTCATCACATTTTTTGCCACTCAATTAGGCATCACTTTCAAACATGGCTTCTTCCTGCTACAAACTAATTTTACCTTCATTATTTGGGATTAAAGGTGTGGACCACCACACCTGGACCTAAGCTCTTCTTTAGCTGAAGCTTGCTCTATACCAGGCTGGCCTTGAACTCAGATCTGCTTGCCTCTGCCTTTTGGATTAAAGGTGTGTCTGTATTCCAGCTGGATCACACAGACCTAGAAGATCTTTGGATGTGATCTTTTGCCAGAACAGCCATGTTCTGAGTTAAAATTCCTCTACAGAAACCCTGTTAGATGGATGAACGTTCTTATTCTGGGGTCCTGTGGGACCACTATGTGCTGGGGAATGCAGAAGAGAGGTGGCTCCCACTCTTCAGGAGGGTGTGTGCAACGTGAGCATTCGGGGATTAGCTGGACATGGGAGAGAGGGCGCTTCAGAGGACAGGTGCACAGCCACGGGTGGGAAGATTGTGGGAGCTTCCCGTGGCCTCTGCAATGAACTACCACCACTCTGGTGTGGTGCTTTCTCTCATCTCCTGAGGCCAGAATCCAAACCTGAGCCTCCCAGGCCCCCTCCAAGGCTCAGAAGGAGAGTAAGCACCCAGCTCTCTGCAGCCGTGGGTGGCACTGGCCTTGGTCCAGTCGTGGCTGGATCTCCACCCTGTGATCTCTTACCTCCGTTTTCTGCCCCTACCCTCCTCCTCTGCATCTTGTATAAAAACATGGGCAGTGGCAGAAGATCTGAGAGGTCTCGTCCACAAGCACCTTTCCCCCAAATCAGCTTGCAGTTTCTGGAATTGGGGTCTAGTCCTGGAGACATTATTCAGCCCAGGCCAAGATGTGTAGGTAGGCCAGGGCTACAGGAATTGGATGGGACTGGCTCAGGGCATATTCAATCCAGGCTGGGAGACTGTGAGGTGGGCAGATTGCAGGACCTCTACAGAGCAGCCACCTTGATCTGCCATGAGCACACCTGCCCTTGTAGCTGACACAGAGCAAACACCTGCTGGCCCGGCCTCTAGGCTGTGTCAGACCAGTCTAAGGACAGGAGAAGATTTATGTCTCCAATAACATTTGTTTTTAGTGGAAAAGTGACTTTCTTTCAGGCCTTCCCTTCAGCCCATTCAGTGTGCAGTCGGGTGGCTCTGGGGTTGGACAGAGCCAGCAGGAGCAGGTCTGTGGGCCTGCCATGCTCTTAGAAGGTAACCTCTGAAGTCAGAGCAGCCACATTTGTTCAGCTCACCACCAAGTCTCTGAGATCCTTCTTTTCCTCCTTGTCCCCTCTAGGGCAAGCTTGAACCCAATCAGAATTGTTGGACATTTGCAAAGTTTGATAGATAGGGTTTACCACAAGCACTCCTTGAGCACAGGGTCATCAGTACTTCATGGTGGCTGGGAGCCAAGTTCCCCACATCTGCTCCCCATGGCGCAAACCCATGCAACCATCTTTTCTTACCATCTACCAAGATGCCATAGACTGGGCTGAGGAGACAGGTCAGTTAGTGGCTGCCTAGCAGGCAGGGATCCCTGGGTTGATCTCCAGCACCCCATAAACTGAGCATGTTGGTTCATGCCTCTAAACCAGTATCAGGAAGGTAGAGGCAAGAGGATCAAAAGTTCAAGGTCACCTTGAGCATCAAGTTGAGACCAGCAGGGTTAAAGGCCTTTTCTCAAAGGCAAACAAACAAAACTCCGATGGGATTCCATATACAGCCGACCCTGACAGGTGACAACCTACATTCTGATGTTCAGTTCATGCTGCTTTTTTTCTGTCAGTGAGCCTTTGCCCTGGAGCAGTTTAGGGCAGTCTCTTATGGGAGTTTCCCTTCTGTCCTAGCCTTCCCAGAAGCAGCAAGGCCATTTTAACCATGAGTGCTAGCTGCCCCAAAGGAATAGAACCTCGAGGCACCATCATGGCGCTTCAGGGGATTTGTGAACAGCAGAAAAAAGGTTCACCCCTGAGTCAGGATTCATCACATCCCAGCAATGTGGTTGCCAAGGTGTGTATCATGAGTGGGCAGCACAGGGATACACGGGGAACCTGGCATCCCACCCGCCGCTCAGGAGAACTGTTAGGGTACGTGTGTGTGGGGGGTGAAGTGAGGCTTGGATGTCATTTTTGCAACTCCGTGGCTTACTTAGCGGTGTGCAACCATGCTAACTAGGAAGGGAGGCATGCTGAAAATGAAGTGTTATCAGAGTCCTTAACCTGCTCTGAGCCTGTGAGGCCAGGCCCCCGACACCCTCCTTTCTGTCAGGAAAAGTCCTTCACTTGGGTGTCTGGCTCCTCCTGGAAGAGAGGGAAGGGTCTTCAAGCTAGGAAATTTAAATAAAAAAGATGTTCTCTTTCTAACTTAATGACATCTCTGCCAGTAATTCTGAAACCATCATTTGCCCACACATTTCTGTAAGGCTTCTCAAAGAATTTAAACCCACCATTTAAAATTCTCATTATGGGAAGAAATGATCCCTTTGGGGCCCAAGCATTTTTCTTTGGTTTCCCAGTCCCTCAAGGTAAGGATTTCAATTTAGAGTTTTCCACGTGGAAACTCAGAACTGAGCCGCTTGCAGGTGGCTCCCGCGTCAGTGGTGGGCAGACGCGTCCCATGAGCGCGAGAAGCTGTCCGTCACATTTCTGCAATGTGACGTGTAGGTTTTGTGTGCAGAACTGCGCTCTGAGCACGTTCATTGGCCCATCTTGGCATCTGTGAAGAAGAGGACCGATGCAGATGAACTCTGTCCCCATGTGCACATGTACAACAGCCCAGAGCCCCACACCATCCCCAAACGGTGATTGCATTTCTCTGGAGACATTCACTTTCAAATGATCTTGTTAGATATTGTTAGGAATCTATCCATTTGCATACCATGAATGTTAAAACTCAGAAAATACTCAGCCGCCAATTAGCTCCATCGAGTCTTTCCCTAATTAATCAGTCACGACCCAGAGGCTGCAGGTGCGTTCCTGGAGCCGAGTGCCAGCTAGCTCTTTGGACTCTGAAATCTCCAGGACTCACCAAGGACGTGGAAAGCTGGGAGCACACTGGGACTCAAGCCCATGTCAAACCGCGAGTCTCCTGGATGGCTGAGCAGAAGACTCCCTGTTCTGTCTTTACCTCTTGACACTTGAACTTCAGAAATTGCTCAGCGTCCAGGCAAGTCCAGAAGCTGAGCCTATTGGTGACACACTGTGCAAGTGACGAAGCAAATCTCGTTCTGTGGCTTCCTTCTAAATCCTCACTCTCTGCACACGCAGTCGGCAGGCAGACAGGTCAGAGACACAGCACCCTTCACAAGCCTGTGCATGGAAGTCCAGAAGCAACAGGATAAATCCTGGAGAGGTAGTGACCTGGAGAGGAGGGGAACCAGAGAGGAGAGATGAGGATTTCCATGTCCTTCACCCACTGTGAATCAAAAACCAATGTAAGGAAGTAAAAGAAAAACTTTGCTAACAGAACCCTAAAGGCTTCCGGATAAACGAAGCAAGAACTCTGCTGGCCCCCATCCACGTCTCTTTGCTCAGCTTCATCATGGCCTTGGTTCTGAACACACATTGCACACTCTTGTTGTCACCATATGACACCAGGGATCGCTGCCTGAGACACCGGGGCTCAGAGCGCCATGTGTCCTGAACTTGCCAAGTCCTTGTCGCTCATACCAATTTTTCTGCTCTTGCAGAAACATAATGGTTTAATTACAGAAAACAACGGCTTTCAATATTTTCCTACTGTCATTTCTCAGCGTGTAAGAATCGAATTAGTATCTCTTTGGATTAGACTGTGTTAGAGTGTTTGATTTCAAAAATGGATGTTTGAGTTGCTGACTTGAGTCTCATAAAAAAAATCATTAAATGAATTTTGGTTTGGAATTAGGATAGATTTTCAACAGTTTCTGAAATAGTCCTAAATATCCTCTTTTGTATTAACATAAAGCACCATTCTCTGTATTTACAATTACAAAATAAAAAATAACCATCAGTTCTAAAACCATCAAAGATCAAGGTCCTAAGCATCAAATACCCAACCAAGAGTCCGGGGGAGTTAGCCTAGTGGCTAAGAGCACCGGCTGCGCTTCCAGAGGGCCCAGCTTCATTCCCAGCACCCCCACATTCTGTCACTCCAGCTTCTGTGGGATTCAATGCCCTCTTGTAGTCTCATGGGCCACTGCATGCATGGGTGCACAGATCTACATGCTACATGCAGGTGAAACACCGCACACATGAAACAGGTTTCAGAACTATTCAACCAAAATTTAATTCTTTAATTTAATGTGAAATTGAACAAGAACCTCTAACTCATTCTTATGCAAATCTTTTTTTTTTTGTCTTTAATGGACAATAAAATTATAAAGGTACACAGGGATTTATTTGGAAATGAATTTGTTTTTTCTTATCAATGAATTTTGATTTTTAAAAACCTATTGTATAGGTCTATATACTTGGGTTCCTAATTTTTCAGGCAAGCAATGGTTGCAAGAAGCCAATGTCTAAAAAGTCCCGACTGAAGCATGAAGCTTCCAAAAGAGGTCAAAGACTGTGCTCAGAGACTGAATACTGTGCAGAACAGTGAAAATCCTGCCTGATGGACCCGGAATGGAAGGGAGGGAGGGCATCGGTCCAAAGCATGGATAAGATCTCCTTTATCTCCAGGTGTGCACTGAGACACCAGCCCAAACTCAGCCACCAGGGGTCTACTGTCAGAGCGCTGCTCGGCCACCCAGCCAGCGTCCCAGGTGCCCCTTCAGCTCCCGCTGGCAGATGCCCCTTGCTGACAATATTTGCACTCAGAGCCTCTGTCCAGCTGGGTCTGATGTTAGCCACTTTGGCTTTGGCTGACTTTGTTTGTGTTCAGAAGAGGAGTTTTGAACAGATGGGCTAATTGGTCATTGTTTCCCAGAGACTGGGTAAAGAATGAGCGGTCCCCCAGCAAGGCACTCCGACAAGGCCCAGCAGCCCACCCTCCTACAACACCCAATTAGCGGTTCCTGCCCTGGAGCCTGCCAGCTGGGAGGGTTTAAAGTTCATTAAGAGTTTAAATAAATCCATTCATTTCTGTGAGCCTTAAAGACTTTCCTGTAACCACCTTCATTATGTTTTAAAATGAGATTGGGGAGGGTAGTAATTAGAAAATACGGCTTCAGCCAGGGGCGCTCCGCAGTGGTGCACAGATACGTCACCCTCGGCCCCTGCAGGGTCGGGAAGACACTGAGGTGGGAGTCTAAGCTAGGCTGTCAGTCAGTCACAGCCTGAGAGGCCCAGAGACCCAAGGTTCTGAGAGCTCTGGAGATAAGGTCCCACGGCTGAGGAGGAAGCCGGGCGGCTTCTGCAACAGCCGCCAGCAGCCTTTCCTTGTTCCTTCCAGCACTGGGCCAGGTACCCCATCACCCTCTCACACCGTCGCCACACCGCGCCACACCGCGCCACACAGCGCCACACAGAGCCACACCACCACGCACCAGCACGTCCTCTGTCCGTGAAGGTCGGAAGATCATTGACAATAGAAGTTTCCATTAGGGTTGGGGTGACAGGCGATGATACTGGGTAACTGCTCTGTCCTTAGCCTAGCCTTCAGAAGACATAGTTAATAACATTCTAATATGGTTAGTTTAGACATTTCATTAAATAGAATATTGTCAACGGAATTCAGAGGACGGCATGTTTCTGCAAGGCAGTAATGGATACGACTCGCTTTTAAATGTTCTGCAATAAAACCCCACATGTCATGGATTCCACCACAGAGCCAGATAGATTCTTATTTGCTTAGACTTCCTCGGCATTGCATAATATGTGCCGTAAACTACTTTCTAATGAAATCTGCAAATAAAATTTCAGACGGGGAATGCCTGCTGTGCGCAGTGGAAATTTCCTGAGCTTCTTGCTTTGGGGTTCCACTTTTCCCAGCTCTGACTTGAGATGTTTCCGTTTCCTTTCTAGTGAGACGGGTTGAGACGCGGGCTCTGGGCTGTATGGAGGAAGCTGCCTGAGCGGTCCCCTTTCCCGATGGAGACTTGTGGGACTCTGTATCTGGGCCTCGACCCTATGTCCCAGCCACAGGCATGACCTTTCAGGAGCCCCCACACCTGCTGATTTTGATGTGTCTGTCTTCCATTTTAAAGACTCTACCTCATAAAATCCTGTATGTCCATATCTGCGACACAGACGACAAAGCAGGCCATACCTGGGTAAGGACAATGCCCCCTCAGGGTGCCCCTGAGGCCCGCAGGCCTTAGGGAGTTGTGCCATGTCTCCATCCACCTGGGCTGTGCCAGTTCTTCTGGGTTGTGTCTCTGAGCGAGCCACCTTAAGGAAAGCCATGGCTCTGTGTTCTTGAGCAACCCACCAAGGGGCCCTCCCTACCCAGGATTCTCTAGTTCATTTATCCCAGTGGAGGGCAGCGGAGACTGCGGTCGCATTCCGGGGCCTTCCTGCTAAAGAGGCAGAAAGTGACATCACTATGTCCTCTGCGGGGCTCATTTCACCTGCTCTTGGCCTGAGAGTTTCTTGGAGTGGGGGGAAATGACACAGGGTGTGTGAAGGCACCTGTTCCTCTCTGTCTTCTTTGAGGTGAGTGTGAGGTGTGGGACTCAGTGTCTGAATCCAGCCTTTTGAGAATCTCACCTTCTACAGGAATGGGCTCTGAGCACATGTCTCTGGACAGTTATGCTGGCTGTCCCCTGGATGGCTATCCTGGGCTGGCTGTGCCCTGGAAGGCTGGGCTGGCTGTCCCCTGGATGGCTATCCTGGGCTGGCTGTCCCCTGGATGGCTATCCTGGGCTGGCTGTACCCTGGAAGGCTGGGCTGGCTGTCCCCTGGATGGCTATTCTGGGCTGGCTGTCTCCTGCAAGGCTGGGCTGGTCCCTGAACAGCTGTCAAATCACTGAGGCTCCACTCAAAAAATTTAGGCTGGATACTTAGACAAATCAGGAAGTAGATCAGGGCAGATGGGTGGGAGATGGGACTGTGGGTGACCCACACAGAGAGGGATGAAGCCCCTGGGCAGCTGGAAGCAGGTGGGTAGGCCAAGGTGTGTCTTCTCTGATGGTCACAAAGAAGATAAATTGGCAACACTCTTGTATCCTGAGCTTGGAATGTTTTCACAGGCTTCTCAGATAGTGATACAAATGCACTGCCAGCTCTAGGTACCCTTCTGCTTCCATGATAAAAATTGCCATCTTTGCGTTACCACCATGGTCAGGTGAGTGAGCCCATGGCAGGAGACCAGAGGTCTGCCGAGCCTGCAGTCCCTGTGATTTAGGGTGATTAGGGCTTGGCTGTAATGAGTGCATATTAAGCCTTCCTTCAGAGCCTACAGAACATTTGATTCATAAACAAATTACTCTGAGCCTGTAATGCAGGGGAAGGAAATAGCAGCTAATTTAACCAGTGAATCAATGGAGACAGCTCCCTACGCCTCATGCATTTCCGAGTACAATGGAGAAAATGAAAGTAATAAGAAGTGTAAAGGCTGATGAGCTGGGCCCAGCCCATGTCTTCAGTGCCAGGACTCCAGGCCCAGCTGTGAGAGCACCAGCATGCCACACGGCACAGTCTAGGCGGAATTCTATGACTCTGGAAGATGGTGGGCAGAAGAAATGAAGGCTGGGGATGATAGCGTGAGTCGGGTTGCCTCCAAGGCCTCACAGACTGGCAGAGACAAGCAGCGGCAGCCCTCGGTGGCCCTTCCTTTAAGTCTCTGTGCTGAGTTCCTGCATCCAGCAAGGATGTGTTGTCTGTAAGGTCAAATACACACTTCCTTCCCCACATTAGGCTGGCGAGTGTGGTGGTCACAGCAGCAGAAACCCAGCTAGCACACACAGAGGTTCCAGAGTGGGGTGTCGCTTTGATGGGCATGACCGTGTTGATCTGGGGGAGGGAGGCTGAGGCCTTTGGAACTTTGAGCTGGAAAATTCCATGAATGCTCAGGGCTCAATGGCTGTTTTCAGGAGCTTGGAAGATAAGAATATTTGAGAGAAAGGGAGAAGTTGGAAAGCTGGAAAGGATGATTCTGGTGTCAGGGAAGGAACTAGCAGCAGGGGAAACAGGGTAAGTCTGCCCGGTGGGAATTCCTCCTGCCGCTCCTGTTTCATCTGTGTGTGAAGAGGTGTGACCTGTTCTCGGGGTGGGACTTCCCCTCAGCACAGATCCCCAGCTGACACTTGGACTCAGTAAACTCTAACCCCTGCCAAGCTGACATTAAGACCAACCATCACAGGCGTTTTTACATTTGTGGTGTCTAGTTTCAGACATCACCTTGTTGGGATTGCAAATGGCCTGGGAGATGACCCATCTTAATTGTGTGTAGGCCTATTCCCTAAACAGGGGACTCTGGGCTGTATGAGGAGGAGAAGGGCAGCTGAGCAGGTCATCCCTTGCTCTCCACTTCCCAATGGCAGGTGCAGTGTGGCCAGCCAGCTTCCTGCTCCTGCAAGGCGCTTTCTCGGGGTGAGCACAGCAAGGGTGCAGGAACCGAGACAAGCGAAAGGGAACCGAGGCAGCCCTGCCCAGGTCCAGGCTGTTAGGACCAGCTGCCCAGGGTGGGCTGGCCGACTTGAGTCCTGTTGAAAGCTTGGACTGTTGACAGCCAGGCAGGAGTGGGGACATGCAGTCCTTCCCTATCTCTGTGGGCCTGTAGACATAGAAGGCATTCTTCTGAGTCCTAGGAACTATAGAATAAGAGTGAGGTACCCACCAGCTGGGGGAGGGCCTTGTAAACCCCAGATGGCCCTGTCTAGGATTAGGAGCAGTCTCAGTTGGTGCCCCTTGGGCAGCTACTTGCCTCAGATCTCCATCTGCAAAATGAGCCGGTGGAAGGATTAAATAGTACAAGGCCAGGCCTGGCACACAGAAAGCCCCCACCTGCCGTGCTGTGACTGTGTCCTCATGAATTCTGAACAGAGGTGCTACAGCCTACTTCAGGCTTGTTCCAGGGACAGCCCTCTGTCCTGTGCCGCCTCGTGCTGCTCTCTTGACGGTTGCCTTACATATAAGTTAGGTGTTCCTGGAATTTTAAAAACAGTCCCTTTGAATCTCAGTGTCTGTTACAGCTTCACAGGGCATGTCACATGACTTGGCCTTTTAAGATTCTTTCTTTCTTTCTTTCTTTCTTTCTTTCTTTCTTTCTTTCTTTCTTTCTTTCTTTCTTTCTTTCTTTCTTATCCAGTCTAGGATCTTCTGCATATGGGAACGTTCCATATCCAGATCCTGCTTTGTAGTTTTTGTAGTTTTTATTTTACTAACTTATCCAGGTTGGCTTTGAACTCACTGTGTAGGCCTAGCTGTCTTGAACTTTGGATCTTCCTGTCTCAGCCTCCCTAGTCACGGGAGTTGTATCTGATGTCACTGGGCCTGGCCACACAGAAGTTTTAAAAAGCTATTTCCTGTGATAGGTGAGTCTCCCAAAATGACACAGGGGAAGAAGGGGCCCCTCCCCATGGCACCTGCTCATCCCCCAGAGGGAAGACATCACAGCAGTGAGTGATGTGGTTTCCATAAGCACAACAGGGCCTTTTCTGCTCATGGCTATCTTAACTCGGGTGCTGATGTCCAAAGCAATCAATGTCCACCAAAGCTGCCGTGAGCCAGTGGTTTCTGAGTTCCTTACGAGCCCAAGAAGAATAATAGAACATACAGGGGACAAGCAGGCCATGGACTGAGTGTAGTTTGCCAAGAAAAAGAGAGAGAGAACTACTCCCCAGTGTAGAAGAGGCTTCCAAGGGAGTGGTATGCCCCTGCTGCCTGTCCAGCAGGCTTTTATGGGTCTTATGGTGTGGAACTAGACTGAGGTAATCTTTATCGAGTTTTGTTTCTAATGAAAGAAGGCATTTGGGAGTTTTCTCACAGTTCTAGAGGATGGGTCCATGCCCGTCATGGCAGGGGCATGGCAGCAGGCAGGCAGGCAGGCAGGCAGGCAGGCAGGCAGGCAGGCAGGCAGGCAGGCGTGGGAGCGCTGCAGCCCAGAAGCCCTGAGCAGAGAGAGCTGGTGGTTGCTATCAAGCTCATCAGGTGCTAGGCCAGTGAGAAGTCCCCAGGTCCTATGCGTGCTCCAGCAGCGAGAGGGAGTTATTCATCCATTCAAGGTAGGAGCCATGTGTTCAGCGAGCGCCTCCTGATTCACTCTGGGCCCCTTCCTTACTCATGACACTCCCAGGATCTTCAGCTCAAATGATGAGCTAAGCGAGCTGTGAAGCACCTGGGATCCGCTGCCTTTGTGCCTGTCTGGATTCACCTTCCCAGCGCTGCCCCAATGCCCAGCTCGAAGCTTCAACAGTGTTGCCTTGTCTGGTGTGCCCCATCAAGCCTGGTCTCATGACAGACCAGTCCCATCTCACCTCAACTCAGAGCTTCTCATTTAAAAAAAACAAAAAACCATGAAGAGGGTGCTCCTTGCTGACAATAGTATGCAAATGTGTACATGCCAAAAATAGTTTTCACAATTCCAAAGGGCATGCCAGAAAATTCCATCACACTTGCTCAACCTCTAAATCAAACTTTTATGATGCCAACCCATTTGCTCAGTCACCAGTCTAGTGGTTTTTATGGGCTTCATTTTTCTGAAGGGAAAGAGGGAGGTGAAATAGGAGTCATTAGCCTGCGTTTTGCAGGGTAAACACAGAGAGCCAGAAGAGGATGCACAAATGCTTTAAAGGTAACCATGCTGACTGGCAGCCATCAAATGGGAAACAATAAAGCACAGCCGCTCTCCATCAATGTCAGCCATGTCCAGGCGGCAGCCCCACAGGACTGGCCTGATGCTTTTGTAGTTACAGTTCTCGGAGGAGGTACTTGTGGGAGCCGGGGGAATGTGGAGCAGTGACTCCTGAGACAGGAAGAAGCTCCGGCATGCTCTTCTCTCCTCCGAAGAGACACGAGGCAGCTCTGAGGTTTCTGTGGTGTAACACATGGTGGCCAGGGACTGTGGTGTTGCCCTGGGACGCCTGCCATGATGCTGCCTGAGGATGATGTGGGGTCAGGAGAGCTGTGCTGGGTCTCTTGGATGCTCAGCCTCATCTGGCCCACTGCTGCCTCTTCCTGCCCAGACTCCTCCTCCTCCTTCTCTGTTTCTTTTCTGACATCTCTCCTTTCCTTTCCTCTTCCCTCAAGTTGGGGAAAGTAGAGCAGGGAGGCAGGGGAGCATGGAGGCTGGTGTGTGTGGTGGTGGTTAGGGCCCAGATTCAGATTGGTGGAAGCTTCTTTGTCCTTAGCACAAAAAGCTTAGACTCACAAGTCAGAACTGGGTCTCAACTCTCTCCATACCCAAGCTGTATGGTCTTCAGCGAGTTGGTGGATGGCCCCTCTCCATGTTTCCCCATCAGCCCGGCCTCACGATGACAGCACCCTCCATGGAGTATGGCAGCCAGACTATCAGCTTCCTGGATGTGCTCTCCCAGGATGGGCTGGGCGGACAGGCATCAGCTGCTTCCAGCATTTGGCTGATTTCTATGATTACATATAAACTCTAAACCCAGGTCCCTCTACCACGCCATTTTGGGTTGAAAAGCTGCTATTGATGAATGCTCTTTTCAGCACTGGGGAAGTCATGGGCCTTGCCTCCATCTACACACATTTCACCACCATCCAGGGTCACTGGTCATGAATGTGAGTTCTCCATCCAGGAAGATTTTTGCTGAGCTGTGTGGGAAAGAAGATAAGGCCTCCATTCTTAGGGTTGCTGCCCACACCCAGCCACCAGCACATCTGGGATCACATGATCCAGTATCCTCAGTTCACGCAGCTGTAAGTGGGAATCACCAGGGCATGTTCACCCGTGATGCTTCACATAGAACATGTTGACTGTGGGTGTATTTTGCCCTAATTCATGGTTTGCTGGTTTGATTTGTGATACTCAGGATTAAATTCATACATGCTAGGCCAGAGATGTCTCACCAAGATGTGCCTTAAGCCCTTGACTTAAAACAATGTTGATAAGGCTTGCGGGCTGTTATGTTCCAGTGGCTCAACTTTGTGATAAAACACTGTGAGCAGAAGCAGCGTATGGAAGGCAGGGCTTGCTTGGCGCACATTTTCTGATCATAGCCCAGAACTGACACAGGCGGGGCAGAAACTCAAGCAAGACGGAAGCAAAAGCCATGGAGGAACGATGCTTGCTGGCATGCAGGCTCCTTTCTTATATAGTCCAGGCCCACATGCCTAGGAAATAGTGCCCTTCCGCATCAATTAACAATCAACAAGCAACTGCCCCCTACACACACACACCGCAGACACCTACAGGCCAGTCTGATCTAAGCTGCCCTCCCTAGAGACCTCTCCTCTTGATGCCTCTCAGCTGTGTCCAGCTGTAGTTAAGGCTAACCAGGGTGAAACCGGAGTTCCTTTGAGTTCCTGAATGCAAAAATGAAGACTAGACTGAGAACAGCAGTCTCAAAATATGTCACTTGCAAACTCCTACCTACAGGAAGCAAACATCACTTTTTTGCCACCAAAGTATCAGATATCAAATTATTAGATATTAGAAAATATTGGATAATAGAAAGGCCGTGCTTTTCTTGTGTGTGGATTTAGTTTCAACTTTAGTTCTCATTTCTTATTGATTTTGCCTTAAGGTTAAATTAATTAAATTAAATACTGTAGTAGCAACTTTCCTTGTTATTGCTACAAAATACCTAATAAAAATGAATCTAGGAAGGAAGGGGACCTTGTTTCTTCTCTGTGTGAGTATTTCCCTGCTGTATGTCTGTGCATCATGGAGCGCCCATGGAGGCCAATAAAGACTGGATTCCAGGCCTGACGTGAGCCTGATGTGGGTGATGGGAACTGAACCTGGCTCCTCTGCAAGAGCAGCACGGGCTCTCTTAACCGTTGAGCCATCTGTACCCGGGGATGGGTATAACAGGGATCTGGGCTCACAGTTTTGGAAGATGCCGTCTGTCATGGCGGGGAGGCCACGGCTAGTGACATCACGTTGGAGGTGAACATTGACATTTGCCTGGCTTCCTCCCTTTTCTCTTACACAGCATGGTGCTGCTTACATTGAGGAAACTTTTTTTCTCTTCATTTAAACCTTCTGGAAACACCCTAATGGACACACGAGAGGTATGTTTCCATAACGAGACTAAATCTAGTCCTCCTGACAATGTAGATTAACCATCACATATATAATGACTTTAAACCCTCAAGATGCACACAGCTCCTCTCTCCATGGGGTCTCCCACCCAGGCAAGGGCCACACTTCCTCTGGGAGTGAGGTGGGATCTCTGTTTCTGAGCTCATCAAGCTGGTGACAGCAGCCCAGCATAAATGTCTTCATGTTGACAAAACTGAGCAGCGGAGCCTGGCTGACAAATCCAAGAGCGTGGATAGTCACACATGTGACAATGGTTGCTCTTATTGGTATGCACCGCTTTCCAGCCCCTATTGCTTCCAACGCCTATGCACAGCCAAGCATGGCACACCCACTACCCTAACCACAGCAAAACTCATGGCTACAGCAGGCAGCATCTGTTTCAAGATCAGGGCAGGGCAGCCAGGGACCGTGACTCCAGGGCTCTACCCCTGTGCGGTCACAGCCTTGTCCCAGGAAGATAAAAGAAGGTGATGGGGGAGGGGGTCTGCCAATGCATCCCTGAACCGCAGACCCTTCCAAGAGCTGAAGAAAGTGGCAGAGCCCTGATAAAGGGGTGGCTTGTTTGCTTGTGAATAGAAGCCGGGTCCTGGGCTAGGATATAGGAAGAGAGAAGCTGTCCCGTGACAGCTCGAGTCCATGTGCACAAGTGCATGGCTCACAGATGTGTCCCTCAAGGAGGCACTGACTCCGGGGCAGGCTGATCCCACTATCCTCTTTGCTCAGTGACAAAGCCACACCAGGAGCTGATTTGGCAGGAGCTCACAGCAAGCCCAGGTATGTCCCTCTGACATCAGATGAGCAGGATGAGGGTTCGGCACTCTGGAGTTCTTTCTGGATGATGCACCCACCCTCTGCTCACAATTGCACATAGAATGCCACAGTGTTCACCACGCGCTGGGCCCAGTGTCCTTCTAAAGCATTCGGTTTCAGAAAAGACACAGGGAGAGACAGACTGACAGAGGAGGGGAGAAAGGGCAAGAGACAACAATACAAGGAAGGGTAAATAAAGGGCAAAGAGCAAAAAAGGGCAAAAGGAAAGCACAAGGAAGAGACAGATAGATACAGGCTGACAGAGAGACAGAGGTGCAGAAATATAAAACCACGAAGATAGAGAGAGAGACACACAGACAAAATGACAGAGAGGCTGGTGGAAAGGCAGCCGGAGAGGCAGGGAGAAAGCGCTCTGGGTTGGAGTGTGCCCGGTTTATAGAAAGCCTCTAGAACAGAGCCTGGCCTGACTTCACAGAGAGATTGCTGCGTAGGAGTCCCAGTATTAATATTGATCTCTGCCTCTCCCTGTGGGTAAGCAACTGCTTGGACACAGCACTGTCTGATTACTTTAATACAGAAACACACAGAAAGAAAATCGCCCCTTTTTTCCATCTCTATTGCATAGCTGCGAAGGGCCCAGGCAGGTCAGCACCACACACAGACAAATTCGTCTGTCCTAAAAACAGACCAAGAGCCCAACTGGTGCCTCAATTCTCTGCAAAGGCTCCCTGCATCACCAGGCCTCAGTTTCCCTAGGAGATGGGGCTCGAAGCCAGGGCTCTAGCTGAAAGCATCCACCTAAGATGGCAGATCTCCGGATCCCAGAGGGTGTGACTATTTTATGTTGCATGTGCCCACCAATGGAGCATGCCCCCCAGATGTCCAGGTGAGGTGTGGCTCCTCCTGAAATCTGTAGTTAAACTGGAAACACACACAGAACAACTGACCACTTGTTTCCCACCTGCAGCCCCTCCTGCCCGGGCTTGTCAGCTGTTGGAGACCCTGCAGGCACACTAAAGAGTGGAGTGAACTGGCCACGCCTACCAGCAAGGGACTGGATCAATGGAGGCATTTTATTCCTGTGATTATTCATTTATTTAGCGTGCATGATTGAGAATTAACACCGTGTTGGCAGCGCCTGTCTCACTGATGGGTAGTGATTAATGTTAAGGGGTTTAGTGATTAGAGTTCATTTTCACTCTGGTTTGAGGAGGACAGCCCATCATCTGGGCTCCGTGACAGGCTGTTCCTAGGGATGAGGCTGCCGACGGCTTATGGCTTCCCTGGTCTACTTGCTTTCCAGAGAAGTTTTGCTTTAATTGACTGCCTCTGGTGGTCTAGGGGACCACAGGAGTTGTTAGCTCAGTATCCAAACGCATCTTCTTCCCCAAGGAGACTCACTTCTTCCAAGGTGTGGCAGTGGCTACACCACAGTGCCCTACTGCCCTGCCGTGCTCCATGCACAAGGCTCTCCTGTTCTTCAGGTCTGCTTCAGTAAGTGGTAGATTCTGGAGTTGGATGGACACCAGAAAAGACAGGCTTACTATGGAGATGTGTTCTAGAAAAGTTCCTGACACCTTATCCTACTGTTTCCTTGGGACAGAATGGACAGGTGGATCTTAAAGTGGTACTCTGCTGAACACACATAATCCAGGAGGCCCACTGAGGACCCTGCTTTGGCGTGGCATCGGCTAGTCTTGCTGCTCTCTGGAGCCAGGTGTACACATGTCTGAACCCTCCCAGGGACCACGGTGTGTGATGTGCAGGGGCAAGATTGTGCAGGTGCCCTGGGCCCTAGGCAGTGCTTGGCATTCCCCAGGTCCAGATGTCTTGATGTACCACACAGGAAATCCAGAAGCGGGTCACCTACTGGTGTAGACTCAGGAGAAGGAAGTGAGCCCGGGGAGGGGGGTTGGATCTCACATGGCTGAGAACACACTAAGCTGGACAGAGAGTAGCTGGGAGGTTGTGAGACCCTTCTGGAGAGAAACCCCTGTGATGGGAACAGCTTTTAGAAACTGCTCCAGGTACAGGGTATGAGGGGAGGATGCCAGGCAGGAAGGCGGGAGGGGCTGAGGCCTTTGCCCAGTGAAGCCCTCTGTAAACCATAGGTTAGTGGCCCAGTTTCTATGCCCCTTCTCATCTGCATTCTCCTGGTGGGGGGGGCAAATATGGCACATCCAGGCTCAGCCTGAAAGACTAGCTCAGAAGAGCAGCCACCTGCTTCTCCCTGAACCCCTTGACCCCTAAGTCCCATGAATACTCAGCTTCCCAAGCTCCTGCAGGGCTCTAAGCCCTAAGAGGTCGTGGCACAGGACAGTAACCTCTCCACTGGCACTCCCAAGATGGTTGCAGAGGGTCTAGGAGGCATATGAGACACAAAGTATGCTCAGCCCCAAGGAGAAGGCCAGAGGGAGAGTGGTTGGAAGCTAGGAGGCATGGTGAGGCCCTGGCCTGGGTTTTAGGGTGAGCGTGTTGTGCTCAGGAGAACATGGCACCACCTTGAGCAGCAGGTGTGGGACTGCTGGGGTCTGGACCAGCACTGTCCCCTAGTCACCCTGGTATGGGGTATTTGGATGGTTGGGGTCTCCTTTGCTCTGGTTCGATTGTTTGCCATCTACAGTGAAGGGAAGGTTTAGTGCCATCATTTTTTTTTCAAGACTAGTCTGAGCATCCAGGAGATGAGAAGGCTGAAGCGGAGGGCACGGGAAGAGGACAGGGATCCTCCACCTGCTGCAGGACTGAGGGCACTAGGGTTCTACGGTAAGACACGTGAAGGCTCAAGCTGAGCCTTCACTGAGCTCTTCGCTCCCCTCTTCTTTGCACAGGGCTGGTGCTGGCATGGATTCTCTCTACAGAACCTGGGCCAGAGTGTTCCATCCACCCAGAGCCATGACACCCTCCCAATTTGATGAGACATAGATGTTAAAGTTCCCCACATTTTTCCTTGAAACCTGATGGACCCAAGGTCAGGAGCTCTGAACGGGATGTTACACGGCTAAATCGGTGGACTGTGTTCTACTTCAGGGCTTTAGGCATGGAAGAGGAGGGCAAGAGGTCACAAAGTAATCAGAGAACGAGGCACAACATGCAATGCAGAATCAACTCAGCTTAGAAAGGATTTCCCTAGATTGGGAGACCACCAGGCAAGCAGGAACTGGCTGGGGCGGGAGGCGGGGCTTCCGGAAGCTGGGAGATCTCAGCTGAAACCCACAGAGGGAGTTGTCTTACAAGCCCACCCGATCCTCATCAACACGCAGACAGCAGGCTCTCCCTCCACTTCCAGGAGCATCTCTACCCAGCCCGCACCTGGCTGGCCTGGTGAAGCCTGTGCAGGAATTCTGGTCTCCAGGGCTCTGCTATCACAAGCCTCTTGTAAGCTGCTGACTTTGAGATAAATTGTCAGGCATCACCCATGAATGGCTGCACAAGGGAATGGGGCAGCTGTCCTCCACTGCCGGCTATCTACCGGCTGAATCCCTACCTCCTTCCCAACACCCAGGACCCCTCCCCACACAGATGGGATGCCACCTTCATCAAGTGGCACAGGAAGCATGATGGCTCTAGTGCCCACGTCCCCGGGAGAACAGACACACAGAAAGCTCTGTCACACCTTCTCGGTGGGTGACCCTGCAGTGAGCTCTAGCCTGAGCTGGTCTACACCTGCTCTTCTAGCTCTGCTTCTCCCCAATATAAGGCACCTGGGGGAAGCCGAGCTTCACGAAAGGTGTTCTTTGCTGGCCTCTTGTTTCCTTCTGTGAAGCCATGAAAGCATGGTCACATCCTGGGTGACTACAGTTCTGGAGGCTGGAAAGTCGGAGATCAAGGGCTTGCAGCTGGCCCAGACCCTCTCACCTCGTCGCCTCAAGGCGGAAGGCAGATGAGTGAGAACACTCAACATGGCAGCACGGGGGCGCATTCCTGTGGCCGTGTTGCTCTGCTGATGTGCTCAGTGCTGTAAAAAATAAAATAAAAATTAAAAAATGCCTGACGAAGAGCAGGCCAATCAGTTCATGTCAGAGACAGTTCCTGTTCCTATTACAATGGAACCACTTGGATACTGTACTGCCATGGGCTACATCTGTGCAGGGGTCTTAGGTTATCTCCATGCATAGTCCTTGGTTGGAGTATCAGTCTCAGAAAGACCTCTGTGCTCAAATTTTTTGGTTCTGTTGCTCTTTGATCACCTCTCCCTGAGGGGAAAGCACATTACCAGGCCACAGAGAAGACAATGCAGCCACTCCTGATGAGACCTAATTGACTAGAATCATAAGGAAGGAAAAGAAGACCTCCCCTATCAGTGGACTTGGGGAGAGGCATGCATGCAGAGGGTGGAGAAAGGGAGGGACGGGAGGAGGGAGGGAACCACAGGGGGGATAGAAAGTGAATAAACTGTAATTAATAAAGAATTAAAAAAAGAAAAGAAAAGAAAAGAAAAAAATGCCTGACAAAAGCAATAGGAAGGAAGGAAGGAAGGAAGGAAGGAAGGAAGGAAGGAAGGAGGAAGGAGAAAGGAAGGAAGGAAGGAAGGAAGGAAGGAAGGAAGGAAGGAAGGAAGAAGGAGAAAGGAAGGAAGGAAGGAAGGAAGGAAGGAAGGAAGGAGGAAGCAAGGAAGGAAGGAAGGAAGGAGGAAGGAGAAAGGAAGGAAGGAAGGAAGGAAGGAGGAAGGAGAAAGGAAGGAAGGAAGGAAGGAAGGAAGGAAGGAAGGAGGAAGGAGAAAGGAAGGAAGGAAGGAAGGAGGAAGGAGAAAGGAAGGAAGGAAGGAAGGAAGGAAGGAGGAAGCAAGGAAGGAAGGAAGGAGGAAGGAGAAAGGAAGGAAGGAAGGAAGGAAGGAAGGAAGGAGGAAGGAGAAAGGAAGGAAGGAAGGAAGGAAGGAAGGAAGGAAGGAAGGAAGGAAGGAAGGAGTGTCTGGCTCACAGTCTGAGGTTACAATCCACCGTGGCAGAGAACACATGGCAGCAATATCATGAGGCACCTGGCTGTGACATATCCACAATCAGAAAACTTAAAAATGAACAGGAAGCAGGGTCTAGTTTCAAGACCTCAAAGCTGCTCTCAAAGGCTCACTTCCTTTAGCAAGCTTTCCTGAAGGTTCCACAAGCTTTCCAAACATTGCCTCAAGCTGGGCACCAGTGTTCAAACACGCGAGCCCAGGGGTGACATTCCACCTCTGAACTGCCACAGATGCTCATGCGTTCGTGGGGACTGAACCACTGTGAGCCAGTCTTCCCCCCGAGGCCCCTCCTCTCAGCACTGCTGCATTTAGAGGTTCGTATCCAACAACGCATGAACTTGGGGGGCACAGTCAGAGCACAGCATTCCTTTTCTCACGTTGGAAAACCCAACTTCTTAGAGCCCACCTAGCCACTGCTCTCACTGGCTGAGATGCACTCCGCAGGATCCACTGTGAACTCTCTTTGAGAAGAGACCTCAGGCCCTGGACAGCATCAGCCGAGGAATCCTTTGTGGCAGTGTCCCCACAGGGAGTCTGATTGCTGCATCACTATGGCTACTACCATTTAGTTAAATTAAATCTACTCTTCAACTATTTCTGAAAGGAATCAATACGTGGCACACAAACCTCTCTTTGTCCCATCTTATTCTTTTCTATTTGGGTTCATTTTAATGGTTCCGTATAATCAGAAAGGAAATCGAAAATGAAAGCTGCCAGGATTAATTTGTCACGGATCAATTTTCTTGTATTTGGGAAGCTCACTAATGCCTCAGAACCCGTCCACCTTTTCACTCTGAGGTTGTCATAATGGACTCCAGTCGATGCGGCTTTTGATGGTAAAATGTACCCCCTGTGACCTCCACCTAGCCGTCCTGTCAGCCTGTCTGTGTTGCAGACAGTAAGTGCTTGTGATAAGCTACTTCACGTTGTAACACGTGTTCTCTAATCTGAGATGTTTGTACCCCTGGAATTCCTGCCTGGGATGAAAGTCACTCTTTGTTATTGATCAGTGGCAAATCTCCTCCTTCAGTCGCTGCTCCGGTGCAGACACACAACAGAATGACTCAGTCTCATTCGTGCCCTCACAGGGGCCAAGGGACCTTATCAAGTCCCAAGTGAGGCATGTGCCGACAGAGCCAGCAGGGGCCGAGAGCATGGAGGAGGCTCACTCACCCGTGGGTTTCCTGAGTGCAGGAGCCTCTCATTGGCCATTGGCAGATGATGGCTGGATACAGTGAGTTCTGGGACGTGTGATGGGTTATGAAGTTCTGTAGACTGGAGTTCAAGTCCAGACAACTGTGAACTTGAATCTTATCCCTCATCCCAGAACCCCACAGGATAAGAACCCCGCTCCTGGCTCCATCTGTGGGACTCTGGTGAGCAGCCGGGAATGGCGCCAAAGCTGAGGCTGCAGGAAGATGAGTGTGCCCGAAGGTCCTTGTTGCTCTTTCCCTGTGGATACTTCCTCAGAGATGCCCGGGTGTCTCGGGAAGCAGAGGTCTTCGCCCGTGAGGAGGTGAATCTCCTGATACTCTACATTTCCCACCACTGATCCCTTTACCCAAGACTCCTGCCATTTTGGAAAACCCCAATTGGAAAAGGCCGTCTGTCCTGCCTGCCTGCTTTGCACAGTGGTCCAGGCACACGGTAACCTAGGAGTTCTGAATCTGAGGGCACTGTCAGATCCAAACCACTCATTACAGCAGTGAATCAGGTTTGGGAAGAAGGAACACTTGGTAGAATGCTGGCTTGTACAAGTATGAGGATCTGAAATTCCATCTCCAGAAATCCGTGTAAAAAGCTGGGTGTGACAGTGCGCACCTGTAATTCCAGTGTGAGGAGGCGAGGGCAAGACCCTTGGTCAGTCAGTCTGTGCAACCTGGGAGCTCCAGTTCAGTGAGACATTTCCTCTCAAATAACAAGGTGTGAAAAGATGAAGGAAGACACCTGACATCTCACCTGAACACAAGCTCACACACACACATCCACATACATGCTCACATATACACACACATCCACACATGCTCACACAGGCACATACATGCTCACACACATCCACACACGTGCGATGAACGTGTGCACCCGACCATTCACACTTTTTTATTTAGTAAAAAGAATAACAGAAACGCAAGGGCCATATCACCTAACTCAAGTGCCCATGTCTTGCTCACTCAGTACGAGAACCACATCCTCTGACATGCAGAGCTGTGCAAAGCTGGGTGTCATCATCGGTAGTCTGCTGGGGTTTTAAGCAACAATGTCCCCCATCTGATGGTGAGGGTGACATTGCCACCCTCTTGGTAGAGCTGTGGTGAGATCTGTGTAATGTCCTGTCCCCTACCCAGCTTGTATACTCTGGGCTGATGTCAGTTGCTGCCACCATCATCCTCAGGTCCAGACTAACGCAGCAACTGAACCTCTTCCGGCTCAGCCTTGCTCTGAGTGAAGGAGCAGCTGTTTCAGACACAGAAAGCCGCTGGCACAGGGGCCCTGAGGCTCTCATGTTGTGACCAGCTACATGGGTAATGTCACCAGTGTGACCCGATCAGGAGCGGCCTAAGAGTCAGGCCTCCACGTACATGCGTGGGGGCAGGGAGGGGAGGTTAGATCAGGTCCGTGTCCGTGTCCTAGTTTGCTCTCTGTTGCTGTAATGAACACAATGATTAAAAGCAATTTGGGAAGGAAAGCGTCTGTTTCATCCTACAGCTTACAGTTCGTCACTGAGGGAAGAAGCTGGGTAGGAACCTGAAGACAGGAGCAGAAGCAAGGGCTCCGAATGGAGGCTGCTCCCTGGCCTGCTCCCGGTGGCCTGTTTAGCCCATTTTCTTACACCTCCCAGGGTGACCTTCACAGGGGCGACCCTGCCCACAGTGGGCTTTGCTCTCCCACCTCAATCTAATAAAGAACAATACGTCACAGACTTGCCACAGGCCAGAACGGTAGAGGCGTCTTCCCAGCCAGGATCCTCTTCTTCCCAGCCGGGATCCTCTTCCCAGATGACTCCAGCTTGTGTCAAACTGACAAAAATCCAACCAGGACAGTTAACCTCCAGGCATGCCTGTGAGGCTCCATCTTAATTAGTTTAATTAAGCTGGGAAAATTCACCCTGAAGGAGGGTGCCAGCACCATTCTCTGGCCTTGGGTCCTGGACTAACTAAAAAGGTTAAAACACGTGAGCATCAGCGTTCCTCTCTGCTTCCTGATGGAGGTCTCCTCATGCTCTTTCCGCCCGATTTCCTTTCTACGCTGGACCATAACCTCTAACTGTGAGCCAAAGCAAACTCTTCTTTCTTTAAGTTGCCCTTTCGGGGTGCTGTGACACCAGATAAAACCTGCAGTATCTCAAATGGAAGTGTGTGGGCTCCTGTTGGCGAAGCATCCGAAGGTGAGTCAGCCCTCTGCCCTCTGTGATATTCTCCAGTCAGGCATGCTGCTAGGATTTTTTGTTTTCGGTTTCAAAAGCAACTTTTCAGAATGGGCCAGAACCAACCTGATTTCCTCTGCTTCCTCTGCTCCCTCCTGCTCAGCTACAGCTGAGAGTGGCAGCCACACCCAGTTCAAGATGTAGCCAGTGCTTGCTCCCATTTTAAGCATCTTTGATTCATCCTCCTTCTCCTCTTCTCCTCACACCCAGGACTTCCCTCTAGTCACCTCTTGCAAAAGTCAGGAAAAAAAAAAAAAAAAAAAAAGCCCCTGGCAGATGAAAACCCTGGCTTTAACACATATTGTAAGTATGTTCCTCCTCTTCCCAGCAGATGGCCCTGGGCGTCATGCATGTGTATCTGACAGGAAAGGGAATTCTTGGGGGGCTCCTTCAGTAGGGGAATAATATTTGTAAATGCTTTCTGCACGCTTGAACAGCAAGCATCCCACCAATTTGCAAGTTACAGGCTTCCACCACACCTGGCGGCGAGGTTATTGAATTCTCCCGCACCCTTAGAGAGAAACTCGGCTCGCCTTGATCCATTATTGGGAGATGGAATACAAAGCCTCCCAACAGGCAGGTGAGCTCATCAGTCTCTCCTATAACTCTCTCAGACAATGCTTTACATATTTTGAGACAATTCTATTAGGCGAATACAGATTGGAATTGTGTCTTCCTAGGAAATTGACCCATAAATCATGCCACACCGACGCTCTCTGCTAATGACTTCTGTTTTTTTATTGCAGCCTATTTTTGCCTGATATTAGCACAGCAATCCTGCAGTAAGTAGTTAATTGCATGGCCTACTTTCCCCGTCCCTTCACATCCAGATGTGTGTTCTTCCCCCAAACACAGCTGGATTCCTTGTGCAATGTGAGATTGCACAGTTTTGTTTTGTTTCATTCATTGTGAAGTTAAGTTCGTTTATACTTATTGTGCCCATGGATGTTCTGTTTCTTTCATCCTAGCGTTAGCCACCTGCCCCCTGTTACTATTCTGTCCCTTTTGTTATCCCACCATTCTATGTGGATGTACTCATGTGTACAAGTCTGTATGTGTTATGCACATGTGCGTGAACTTGTGCATGAGGGCTAAAGGCTGATACAGGGTTTCTTCCTCAGTTGCTCTCCACCTTATTTTCTGAGGCGAGGTTTCTCCCTGAAGCTGAAGCCTGCAAACCCTGCTGAGAGCTCCAGGGCTGCTCCTGTCTTGTGCTGGGATGGCAGGCCTGCATGTCCACGCCTAGCTTTTTGCGCAGCTCTAGGGGAGTCAGACGTACAGACTGCTGTCTGTAGAGCCAGCGCTTTCCTGACTGAGCCCTCTGGTCTGCCCTTCTCACATAAACATGTGGCAGGTGTTTCATGGCATGACTTTGTTTTCAAGATTTGCAAGTTTGGACTGGCCACCCTGTTCCAGTCCTCAGTACCCCTACTGTAAAGATGACGACAGTGGCTTATGCCCAGAGGTCATGGGAACCAGACAAGTGACTACTGGAAACAAAATCCTGCAGAGGAATCAGGCACACGTAAGTATTGTCTTGGTAGTTTCTCCCGTGCAAGCACTAATCAGGGTCAACCCAGCCCAGCTGCCCGGATCATGAAGGCCAAGGGCATAAGCTCGGGGTGGAGCCTCGGGGCCTCCCTCACCCAGGCTGGGGGTTTCCTGGCTGGAGCATGCACAGGTCACAGCTGCTGAGAGTTCTCAAGCACAGCAGCCGTGCCATTTCCAGACACAGCATTTCACAGTTTTCCTCCCATCCTTTGGCTTTTCCACTGTAATTCTATAAGAAATATTATGGGTTGTTGATTGAAGTCCACTTTTTTTTTCAGTTAGATTCAATTTGCCTTTTAAATTATTTTCTTTTTGTCTTATTTTTCCTCTCATTTTTTAGTTCCCTAAAAGTTTCATATGTCTTTTGATTGTATTTGTCCTCTCCCCAAACTCCTCCCAAATCCACTCCTTCCCTACCCACCCAGTTCTGTGTCCTCGTGGATGTGTGAGCTTCCGCAAGATCGTGGTGAACCCACCAACGGCTGCATTCTTAAAGAAAACTGACTTTCCCTCTTCCAGAAGCTGTCAGCTGTCAGTAGGGCTGTGTACCCACCTCTCCTCTCCATGCAGGGCTTTGGTCTTGCTTGAGCTCAGCTTGCACAGGTCTTGTTCATGCTGCTTTAACTAACGTGAATTCATATGTGCAATGGTTCTATGGTGTCCTGGAAAATGCAGTATGTTTTTCTCATAATTATCTATTCACCTTATCTTTCAAGATGACCCCTGAGGCTTGGGGAAAGGGAATGTGATATAGATGTATCATTTAAGGTTGAGCAATCTGCAGTCTCTTATTCTCTCTATCTTGACCAGTTTTAGGTCTCTGTGGGTCACCATCTACTGCAAAAAATTTCTGAGACGGGTTGAGAAATTGCTAGTCTATGGGTAGAAAGATAAGACTGTTCAGGCCAGGGGAGTAACAGTATCAGGCTCCTCCCCAAAGGCCTACGACAAGTCTAGCCCTGGGTTCTTGGTGGTACAGGTGTAGGCTTCATTCTGTGGATGAGCACTTGAATCCCGTCAGAAAGCGGTTGGTTACTCACGTGGCCTCATGCTGCTGTTACAGCGGTGGGTGTGTCTCGTCCCAGTTATTGTGGGTTGTGGCTTCACAGCTGGAACAATTGATTCCTCTCCTCCTCCAGCAGCACAGCTCTACCTTTCTGCCTTTTAACATGTGAGCTTTTATTATAGTAAATATACTTCTTGGCTCAGGAAGTTCTATTTGGTTCTCTGATGGAGTCTGTCTATTGCTCCTCCCTTATTCTGAACTTCTATTCTCTGCTTAAACGTTCCTCACCATTGTTCCTATTCTCACTATGATCATTCATTCTATCGTTCTGTTTCTTGGGAGAGGAAATAAAGTGTTGGTCCTGCTGACTCTAGCTCATGGCTGTCCATTCTGACCATGATTGAATTCCTGGGGCCGAGGGGAGTGATCTTTGCTGCAGGTGCCCGCAGGTGCCCACATGGAGAACTTTCATCAGGATGGGATTTCCAGTCATCACTTCTGCCATGACCCTGGGGAAGGGACCTCCTCACGGTCCTCCAGCCTCTTCGCAGGTCTGACTTCTAGTGGCCTGGTGACGTGTTCTCCTCTCCAGTGATCCGCCACACCCGAAGGCAGGTTTTCAACTTCTGCAGTTCATAGCGGGGGGGGGGGGGGGGGGGGGGGTAGGGGAGGGGGAGGGGCATGGCTATTGTTTTGTGTTCTCTCTTCAATGCTGCTTAAAGTTTTCCACACAAGACCAGCAAAGCAATAAAGATTATGTTTATGCGAGAACCCATTGTTCCATAACAGGAAGCCTCCCCAGGGGTTCCCGCCACTCCTAATTGCCATCATTCTCAATCGAACATTCAAGAAAAATGCAATCACGGGCACCATGCCAGTGATAGAAAAAGAAGGTGATTCCAGAAGCCATGCGCTGTTTCTCTCTGGTCATGCTTTCTTTCTCAGCACCTTTCAAACACCCCACCATCATCTAAAAGGCTGCCTGAGAGCACGCATCCACCAGGATTTTGAACAGTCAAAGGAGAGCCTATCAACTCACTTGCTGAAGTTTCCTCCTTATATGAATGGTACAAAGAAGGTTTTACTTAGACATCTCTCACCAATACTGTAAAAGAAGGTAAACCAAAGTAGCTCGTTCCACCACCGCTGGCCCACCATAGGCAGCACAATGTGGCAGCGCTGGGGAGAGCTGAGCGTTATCCAAGTCTTCCTGACGCTCAGTGTACATCCCTGCACTGTCTGTAAGCTGAGCCTACTCACAGGAGAGAGAGAGCATGCGCAGTGTGAGACACCCACAGGAGAGAGAGAGCATGCGCAGTGTGAGACACCCACAGGAGAGACCCCACAGGCTCAGTGAGACACACTGCTCCTGAGCCTGACTCCAAAGGAGCGTCTCCTGTGAAGAGCTGGCTGGTGTCTTAGCTGCTTGGAGGTCTCCACTTGGGATAAGAAGTTCTGATGCCTTCATGTGCGTCAAGCTCACCTTTGGGCTTGGCTAAGGTACAAATCACCACCGTAACTCCTCACCCAGGATTTCCCAGTCAGTAAGTCTGTAAAAGATCTGAAAACCTCCCAGCCAATCCCATTCCTGGGGGCTTCTGGCCAGAACCTACACTGAGGAACCCCTGGAGGCAAGCAAGGGCCAGAATAGCTTACAACCCAGGAGGCAGCTGGTTTGCGGTGCACAAGTTTCTTTCCAGACACCGAAGGACCTAATTCTGCTTCAAACACAGCCCAGAACTAGAAGCAGTGAGCATCCAACCTGAGCAGGTGTGGGGTAGGTGAGCGGTAAGGCAACCAATGTGTGCACCCTCAGAGCGGCCCTTTAGGGGAAACCTCGATTTGCTTCTCACAGCTTTCGGTGTTCATTATCAACCTGACATAGTGTAGACTTTCCTGGGCAGAGTCTCAGTGACTACGTCAGGCTGTAATGTGGGCGGGCCTGTGGTGCTTATCTTGATCATGTTAACTGACCGAGGAGGATACAGCCCCTGGTGGAGGCTGTGGCCTGTGGCCTGGACTGTACAAGTCGGAAAATTAAATTGAATAATAAGCTATGCATTCTGACTCTCTCTGCTCTTGACTGTGATTGTAACCAGCTGTGTCAGGTTCCTGCCTTGACTCCCTCATGATAATTGACTGTGATCTGAAACTTTAGGCTAAAATAAACCGTTTCCCCCCTAACCCGATTTTTTTCAGGGGTATTTTGTCACGGCAACAAGAATGATCCTGTATTACTCCTATATACAAATGGACACACATATAAAATTATGGAATAAATGACCCCTATCTGCACAGGAGGCCCACGTTCTCAGGTATTAATTAAGAGCTTATCAGAGCAGAACTATGCCCTGCCTCTAGAAGCCAACTTCTCTTCTTCCAAGACCCGGTAATGGAAATCACAGAAGTCACCAATGCTCTCAAGCGCTCTCACTCCTGCCTGTTGCACTGTGTCTACCTTGTGTTTTTTCTTCCGAATAAAGCCCTGTGCTACTTGGATATGTGTGAACTTCAATCCTTTGAATGAAAACTCTGAATCTTGGGATGCAGCAACAGCCAGTAATGCCCTTATCTTGGCCTTTCTCATGCCTTCACTTTCTGGCCCACTCTTTTGCCACTGGAGGTTTTCTCCAGGAGGACTCTGAGGATTGTGTAACTACGGAGGAAACCCTGTGCTCGCTGCACTCTGGAATGAGGGCACAGTCCCTTCCTGGTATATGACTCCAGCTGAGCACAGCCCACACCCCTAGCAGAACTTACCTAGGCTGCTTTAGAGTTCAGCCTTGGACTTACCGAAAATGCACTTAGCGGGAAGTGCCAAGCCAGTGAGGGAGAAGCAGGCTTGATGGGTACAAATTGCACATTCTCATATGCAAATGCTTAATAATCAGTTGTCTCAGCAGCACATCTTTTATCCCGTCCCTTCTGGAAGGATGGCATCTCCCGCTTCGTTGTTCCTCAAAGATTGATGGCCTCGTGTGGGGCTGCGACAAAGGCTCTTCGTGTTCCTTCTCAACCACCCTCGTCCCCTTGCAGAACCGCTGGTAATAAATGTGTTGTAAAAGATGGGGGTGTCAGCGTGATTAGTTCTTCAGCAGCAAGATGGCTGATGATTTATGGGGGGGTCCACGTGTGCCTTTGTTCTTAACCCCGAGTCAATCACGAAATGAGAAACTCCCAACAGGGATGCGTGGACAAACCAGCTTAGTTGTCTCATAGACAGAGCATAACCTATCAATATCATATTATTAACATCCAGGGGAAGGGAGATATTAGGAGAAATTCAGCTCGTTTTTTCTAGGACCATTGATGGCATCTGATACCTGAATTGTTAGCAGGCTACTCTGGGCTCCAGCTCTCTCTATCTCTTCCCCCAGGCCTCCCTTTCTTTCCCCAGATTGAAGATCAGCCTTACAAAATGCCCTACCCCTAGACTGTGATTCAATATTGTGCCCTCTAACCACAAGTTCCCTAGAGCCACGATCCACATATGTCTTCTATCTGAGCAGCACAGGCAACAGGACTCGCTGGCTGAGAGGAAAAGAATTGAAAGAGCCACAGAGAAGGGGCTGGGACTCCAGCTCAGTGGGGACACTCTTTGCTTACCATGTGTAATGCCCAGGACTCGGTCCCTGGTACCACAGAATGTGACGTGGTGGTGCTTGCTTGGAATCCCAGAATTGTCAAGATAGATGAAGACGGGAAGGTCAGGAGTTCAAGGTCATCTTCCTCTACATAAAGAGTTTAAGTCCAGTCTGGAATATACGAGAGCCTGGCCCAAAGAAAAGAGAATGAGAAAGTCAGACCCAGCCTCTAAGGAGTCTGAGCTCATCCCTTCCTGTCCTGTAGACACAGCTGGGGCTGTGTGAATCAGTCATGGCTGAGTCCAAAGCTCACGGGCGTTCTTCAGTTGTGGAGAAATATGACAAAACTCTAGAAACTGTTAAGCAACAAAGCAGATATTGTATAATGTGAGTATCGTATAGTATAGGAGTATAGTAACAGTGGAAGTCCTGGTTCTTAGCCACAGGCTCCTACCCAACCAAAGAAGCCCATGGATCCTTTCCTGAGTCATCAGAGGCAGGGCAAAGCAGGGACAGGAGAGATGTGAGGCCAGTACTAAGCTATAGCTACTCAGCCAGCTACTCAGTCACAGTGTGGTTAATGCTCCTTCCCATGGAGAAGGTTCCACTGTGTGGTCTTTGAAAGCCGTTCCAGCAGCATCATAAGTATGGACAGTGTGTGCTGGTAGTGGGAGGGTGTGTCCGGCCTGTGTTTGGTCACAAAGTGCAGGGCTGGTTGATAACTGGGGGAGTGTGGTTTGGAGGTGCTCTGCCGAGTGTCTCCATCAGCTAAATCCTCTTACAGACCCATTTCTTTCCAAGGCAGTACACAGAAGTCTCACAAAGAAAGAGATCAACGCCCCTTTTCTCCTGCATAGGATGAGGGGGAGTGAGGAAGAGCTTAGTGGAGGCTCATCTTGCTGTCTTTTCCTTGCTGTTCAGTTCCTGGCTGTGGGAACTGAACAGCCAGTGCACAGGAGCCCCTGTTGAAGACAAGAAATCAGGAAGCCTGGTTTGGGGCAATCGTGCCTCCTCAAGCCTCCCATTGCCCTCTTTCATCCTGAGCATTGCTCTCAGCCTCCTCATCTGGTGAGGCTTTCCTCACTGTCTGTAATCACAGCCCATCTGCTTTCTCTCTGAAAGATCTAAGAAAAGCCATTTGCCTTGGTCAATCTCCATGAGGCTCTGAAGGAAAGATTTATTCTGTTCTATGGTCATGTTCATTGACCACAGGGTGACGCCATGGGTTAATGTCCTCCATGCAGTCTTTCAAAGCAGCTATGACTCCCATCAAGGATCAAGATCAGGCCTGCTGAGGTTCCCTCATAGAATGGAGGGGTCCAGTGGGTAGTTAGACCGTAACTGAGATTCCTGTTACTCCTTCCTACACTTCCTTCCCAGCTGCATGCAATTCCACCCCAGCTGTGGGGAGTCGGGAAGTGCTGTAGAGAGCATGGAAGGTTAACCAAAGCGAGCCTCCATCTACTCAGTCCAAGGGATTCTTCACCCATATTAGGCAGCATTTTGGAATGAGGCAGCTGCTCTGGGATCATCCATGCTCTGTAAGCCTCACTCATGCTCTTTAAGCCTCACCAGGCTCTGTAAGCCTCACCCATGCTCTGTAAGCCTCACCCATGCTCTGTAAGCCTCACCCATGCTCTGTAAGCCTCACCCATGCTCTGTAAGCCTCACCCAGGCTCTGTAAGTAAGCCCTTACCCATGCTCTGTAAGCCTCACGCATGCTCTGTAAGCCTCACGCATGCTCTGTAAGTAAGCTTCACTCATGCTCTGTAAGCCTCACCAGGCTCTGTAAGTAAGCCCATCAACCTACTGTTTTGAGAAGCTGGATTGGGTGGGTTGATGTTTTGGTCTGTCACTGGTGTCCTGTCTGTGTCAAACAGACATTTGTCCATAGCTCCCCAGGGAAAATTCATTCAATGACTAGGAACACTCCAGACATCAACAAGACCATCTGAGATACCAGTGGTGATGTGAAGAAAGGAGGAAGATCAGAGGGAGGCTCCACTTTCCTGGGTGTTGAAGTGAAGAAAGGAGGGAGGTCAGAGGGAGGCTCCACTTCCCTGGGCGACGAGCTTCTAAGAAGCTGTACAGTGTCCTCCTCACGCCTCACCTATTGTCAAGACCTGATCCTTCTCCAAAGAATGGTCAGCATCATTCTCCTGTTAGAACTGTTGCTTCTGGGCCATCCTAGTCTCTGCAGTGACCTCCGCACCTGGATTTAGTGAGTGCAGGGCCATCTCTCTGGGCTCTATTTCAAGCATGATGGGGACCTTTAGGTAAGGGGAAGAACTGACTCCAGCAGGAGCCTCTGCAGGAGCTGGCTGGAATGTTGTATGGAAGGTTCTCTGCCATCCTCTCCCAGGGGCTCACCTTCAGATCAGGATTCTCTGTAATGATGGGAGAATCCTGCTCAGCCACTGTAGTCCAACCCTCCCCTACACCCACTTTCTTCTTCCTCTCCTTCTTTGTCTCTGCTGCCTCGTGGTTGCCCGATTCCTCATTTCCATGCTACCCAGAATGTGGCGCTTGGAGGAGCAAATCCACACAGCCTGTAACTGGCAGTTGGCTCAGACTGCTTGATGGATTTACATCTTTAATTAAGACAGCACTTCTGGCCATGCTGTGGTTGGGCTGAAGAGCGGGGTACCCTTGCACTCACTGCAGAGCGCTATTCCACAGCCCCAAGGGCCACCGTTTGGTGAGATGGTGGCTGCGCCACAGTTCATCGATCTGCCTCAGTGTCCTCATTGCACTGTCCTTGGTTGTCACCTTGCTTATGGTCAAATGGCATCCTGGCATCCAGCTCCTTCCAGATTGCACACAGGAGATATGGATAGCTCCCAAGACAAGCAACACTTCTCCGTGTGTAAGTACAGCCACATGCCCGGTAGCTGGTTATGGTAGAAGCTATTCCAATTAGAAGCTTCTTTTTTGACTGATCATAACTCACTCTGAAAATAGCTTGAAGGCCCAAATCATTTCCTGTTGGTCTTGGCTGGAAAACAAACTCTTTCTTTGGGTCTTTTAAAAGGCTTTTAGAACCCCATCCATTTAGCCATCACGGGGATAATGAAAAGCCACAGGGGGAAAACAAGAAACGAAAAGAATGGTCTGGTTTTGCTTAGTGTCCCATGACTCAAAACTAGTCAGAGCCTGTCGCTGTTGGTGCTGAAGGCAGTGACTGGAACCATGGCTTGCGAGGGACGGGGGTCCAACCCAGATGGAAAATTACATAGCTTTTTCCTGAGGATTTGAAATTGCTCTGACATTGAGCCGCCACATGATAAATGTCTGCTCTTACCCTGGCTGGCTCTGCTCTCGTCGTCTGACCATATTAATTCCTCCTTGAGATCAGTGCCTTGCAGTGGCCTCAAAGGAGGGAGAGCAAGGGCTTGTTCTAGTTCTCTGATGGGCTACTTCCCCTTCTGGCTGCGTGTCTGATATTTGAGTCTTTGTTTCCTCCGACTTATTTCTTTCTCTGTTGATTCTGTTCCATGCAACCTCATTAACCTTTGACAGCATCGTCAGGATCCTTTTATAGAGGAAACATTATCCAGGTGTTGACCAAGAAGCGAACGTTTCTTAACTTCTGCTCTGAGAATAAACTCTCCGGTTTTGCTGGCTGAAGCTCAAAGCGAGGTCCTAGCCTAGATTTCTGGCTGAGCCAAAGATGCACCCAAGAGGCCAAGAACACCCCTGGACTGCAGAATTAAGAGTTGCCTCACCGACACTTCTCTCTACAGGTGAGCTCAGGACACTGATGCTAGCATACAGCTCCAGGTGAGCATTGTTTCTATGACAACAGGAAATGCACCAAAGCAGGATGCTTACACATTCTGTTTGTACAACTTAACCAAATTCACTGCTCTGTGAAGTCTCTCTCTCTCTCTCTCTCTCTCTCTCTCTCTCTCTCTGACACAAACACATTCACATACAAATCCCCTACACACACACACACACACACACCCCAAACTCACGTACAAACTCCCGGTGCACAGGGGGTCTACGCCAGCATTCATATGTCTGCATATACACATGCCCAAGTACATGTGCATTTATACAAAGTGCACAGCTATTCATTGAAGTGTTCCCATGTTGACATGCACACGTATGCGTATACACACTCTCCCATACATACGTGTTCACATGTCCTAGCACATAACAAGTCATTATACACATGTGAGCACACACTGACGTGCACACGCGTTTATGCACCTTTATTTCTGCACTCACCTGCCGCCGCTGCTGTTCTTTCTTAAAACAGTATTACTGCTGTTTCTGCTGCCGTTGTGTGTGTGTGTGTGTGTATGTGTGTGTGTGTATGTGTGTGTGAGAGAGAGACAGAGAGAGCGTGTACATGCCCCAGTAAGTATGGTCAGAGGGCAGCTTCGGAAGTCAGTTCTCTCCTTCTACCACAGGCTCCAGGGATGGGACTTCGGTTGCCGGGTGACTGAGTGGCTTCCCTGTTGCTGAGGTGAAACATTAGGAAAGGCAGCTTAGGAAAGGCCTTACTGAAAGGTAGGAACCATCTCCATCATGGTGGGAAGTGTGACAGCAAGCCTCAGGCAGGGGGCAGGAGCAGCTGCCCTGCAAGCAGGAAACAGAGAGCATGGGCTAGAAATGGCCCAGGAAACCTCAAAGTCAGTCCCTCAGGCAAGGCCACACCTCCTAAGCCTCCTCCTTGGAGCAGCCGCCAACTGGGAGCCTAGTATTCGACCTTCTGGACTACCAGAGACATCTCATTCAAATCTCCACAGCAGGCTCACACAGTCAGGCCTTCCCCCACCAGCTTGTCACCGGTGGGCTGCTGCTATTCTCATGACTAACCGTCCCTCATTTTGCCATCATGGTCTTCACTGTTCAGAGCAAACCTTCCTGGGACCATGTCCCACAGACCTTAGCTCAGTCATGGACCAGTGTGTGGGGAGTGGCGGTGAGTGCCCTGGCCCACATGCCTGGGGGCCTGGGGTCACTGCCTGACACTGGTGAGGTCCAGCTCGCTGCCACTGCCCTGCCTTTGATTCACCTTAGCAAGCAGCCTTGCCTAGTGGATGGGAAGCCAGCCCAGAGCCAGTGGTGGGCCTGAGATCATACACGCCCTCAGGCGGACAGGGGTCTGTGAGTGTCTGTGGGAGGCAGAAATGCCTGGACAGAGAAGGGGAGGAGGCAGAACGTCCACCTCAGATTGTCTGTGTCTTGCTAAATCTATTATCAAGCACTTAACCCTTTCAGACTTCGCATAGCCTGGAATTACCATTGTAGATGATTCCAGAGATCAAAGCAGGCACGCACAGGCTGGGGCGTGTGAAGACCATGTCGGCATGAGTGTTGTCTGATCAAAAGTGGCCTTACGAATGCATGATGGCAGCAAGAAGAAGGATGGTGCAGATGTCTGGTCAGAATTATCTGGGGGAAGAAACATGGCGACGCAGGCAGAATAGCATCACACAGCAGAGCCCTCCAGGAAGGCCTTGCTGACTAACACTGTCCTCAAGCCAGGGCTGTGGAGGAGTAAACGCCTGCTGTGAGCTGTGAGCGTGGGCTGTGAACTATGGGCTGTGAGCTGTGGGTGTGAGTGAGCTGTGAGCTGTGAGTGTGGGCTGTGAACTATGGGCTGTGAGCTGTGGGTGTGAGTGAGCTGTGAGCTGTGAGTGTGGGCTGTGAGTGTGAGCTGTGAGTGTGAGCTGTGAGTGTGAGCTGTGAGTGAGAGCTGTGAGTGTGATCTGTGGGCTGTGAGCTTGAGCTGTGAGTGAGCTGTGAATGTGAGCTGTGAGTGTGAGCTGTGAGTGAGAGCTGTGAGTGTGATCTGTGGGCTGTGAGCTTGAGCTGTGAGTGTGAGCTGTTAGTGTGAGCTGTGAGTGTAAGCTGTAAGTGAGAACTGTGCGTGTGAGCTGTGGGCTGTGAGTGTGAGCTGTGAACTGTTAGCTGTGAGCTGTGAGTGTGGGCTGTGAGCTGTGGGCCGTGAGATTGAGCTGTGAGTGTGGGCTATGAGTGTGAGCTGTGAACTGTTATCTGTGAGCTGTGAGCGTGGGCTGTAAGATTGAGCTGTGAGTGAGCTGTGAGTGTGAGCTACGAGTGTGAGCTGTGAACTGTTAGCTGTGGGCCATAGCTGTGAGTGAGCCGTGAGCTGTGAGTGAGCTGTTAGTGAGCTGTGAGCTGTGAATGTGAGCTGTGAGCTGAGCTGGGAGCGAGCTGGTGTGATGGCCTGTTTCCATTTCCCTGCCTTGGGCCCTCTAGAACTGCTTGGTCTCCACATGCCACTACTGGGGAAGGAGGCACCTCTGGGACGCTCGGCCTCAAGAGAAATCCTGTCACTGGGCGTGTAGCACCGGGACATGACAGGACTCTGTCCATCCTCTCTCTCCGCACCTCACGATGTGATCTGTCCTCCACACATCAGTCCATGTCACCCTCCGGTTAGTGGCCTCCAGTGTTTCCACACGGTGATTCGAAGCTGGCTGAAGAAGAAAGCTGGTTAGAGGAAAAGCTAGAAGGTTTGGAAGAACGGACAAGAGAAATCCCAGAACGCTGTGAGGGGAACACTATGGCAACTGTGGAGAGCGTTCCGAAGGCCAGGATGCTCGTGGAGATCTGCACTGTAAAGGGTGCAATCCTGATGTCTGCACTATATGGATGGCAGTGATAACCGAAGTGAGGGTCTAGCTACAGCATTGTAGAAAATTCATTCATTGCAGGAAGCACCTGTGACTGAGCTTTGACAGAAAGTGGGGTTCAGAGGGTGACTGAGAGGGGTCCTGAGCTGGGGGCTCTCAGGTCAATGAGGCATCTTCTCCCTGTGGAGTGGGACTGCTGGCTGCCTTTACCTCTCCTCGCAGTGAGATCAGAAGCAAATAAATAAGTAAATAAATAAGTAAGTAGAATGGTGGGAAAAATTTTAATATGCCCAGGAAGGATAAGGGAATGACCAACAGGTCACACTTGTTAATTAATTAATGAGATTAATGCTAATGTCCAGAAACCACTTGGGGCCTTGAGGTTAAGCTGGGGTTCTATCGTCACCACCCTCAAAACTGAATTCAAATGCTTCCCCAGGACAATAGGAAGGGTATCCCACATACACAAACTCCAGAGTCCTCAAGGCCAACCCAGGCTTCAAAAGTTTCAAAGTGCAAATGTGTGAATGTGTGCGACTGCGATGGTGGCTCAGCTGGTAGAGCTCTTGCCAAATGCGCGCCAGGCTCTGGGTTCCCTCCCCAGCCCTGCGTTACCTGGTGGTGCTGCACGCCTAGGGCTGTGGCACTAGAGCGGGGGAGGTGTGAATGTCCAGAGGTCAGGGCCACCTTCAGCCACACAGTCAGTTGGAGCTTGGTGACAGGAGACCCTGTTGAGAGAGACAGATAGACAGACAGATTACTTGTTTATAGACTGGATAGCTGCTGCCTTCTCTTCCCAAATCAGACCACACCCTCCCATACCCCTGTCTGCACAGTTAATTAACAACTCTTGCTATGACCTCACGGCTCTCCAGAAGAGGTGCCATCCTCCCCTACTGCTGTAGGCTTAGGCCTCCTGAAGGCCAGACCCACGGACAACTCTCATCTAGTGCATTCCCACTTGGCCCCTGGCTTGTAGGCCAGATCGTATGACATGACTCCCTCCCACCATCAAATATATTAGGAAGACAGTCTCGTGTTCTTCCTAATTGAAGGGACTGGGTGTTTTCCCTCCCCATTAGGACCACGTCATGGCTGCCTGTGTGTAAGACAACCCTCTTAATAAGGCTCTCTGAAAGGTAATTGGTCCCAACTTCTTCAGCATACCGGTTATATCAGCTTTACTTTCATCTGGAGGCCTACCAGAGCAAACCCACTTCAGGAAAGGGCCCCAGGAGGTCCTGCGGAGTAAGGACCGCACGGGCCTTCACAACCTTACAGACAAAGCATCATAGCTCCTTCCTGGAGTGTCCGAGAGCCCAGCGAGGACCCCTTGGGTGGCAGACCACCGCATTATCCACCTGGCTGCAAACTTGGCCCATATGGGGGTTTGGCAGGCACAGAGAAAGCCCAAGGCGGGTAGCTGTGGCGGATCCCCACTCCCCAGAGCGTCTCAGGCTGGGGTCTCACAGAGAGTCTTCAGCGGGGAAGAAGTAGGAACAGAGAAGCAGCCATGATGATGCAGTAGAGCCCATGGAAGGCAAATAGCAATGTGCCGTGCCAGGATACCTGTGAGGGGCCTCAGAGAGCACCCGAGAGAGTGCTCATCCACTCCGGCCTGATATGAAACCTATGGTTTTCTAACCTCCATGCCACCCCCAGGATGCTGGAGGGACCCTTCTCCTATAGACCCAGCCCTCCAGTACAGGTTCCTGTGAAGACCCATGCTCTGCCACAGCAGACCACTGACCACTCGACTCAGACGCCTCCTCAGGGGATCAGGCAACTGAAAGAAAGTTGCCTTTCCTTGACTCCATCACCACTAACTGGTTTCTTTGGAGAAAACTGATTAATAATGAGGAAGAAGAGCCTTAACCTGTGAGGAGAGAATTCTTCCATTTAACAAGCTTCGTCGACGCCAGCCATTCAGCTCGGAGCATGAGAAGCCACAGCCTGTGAACCCAGCCGAGCTCCAAGCCACAGAGGCCTCTCTGGTGCCAGCTGATGAGTCCGTGAAACAACCCTCAAATTTCTAATTAGCTACAGTGTGGACCAGCCTAGCACTTCAGATGCCAAGAACAGTAGTGCTTCTTCCTGGAGTTTATAAATTCGCAGTCTGTCGCAGTCGGGGAGGACTGCCCACCAAAGCCTGAACTCCTCAAAAAGAATGCGAATGCGAGGCCGTGCTCCTCAGGATGTGGGATGCAGGGCCATGCTCCTTAAGATGTGAGGCTGTGCTCCTCAGGATGTGGGATGCAGCGCCGTGCTCCTCAGGATGCTGGACTGTGCACTCTGCTGAAGTGGTGGATTGTGTGAGGAGCTGATCTCAAGTGATACAGAATCACCGTTCACTCTCTCAGCCATATCTCCAGTCACCTGTTGAAGATACTGTGGGTGAGAAGGTAGCATTTTGGTTATGTTCATCCACAGGATGAGAACAAAGTGTCTGCTTTGTCACTAGCTACAAGATTGTCAGCCATGTGCACCTGGCTGTCTCCAGCCACTGTTTGAAGTGACATGAAAGGTCACTAGAGACTAGTAACTACAGTGATTACAGATGGACCATCCATGTCACCCTGGGTGGGTCATGGTGCTTGGACATTGGGCTGAGTGTCAGCCCAGTGCCTCTTGGGAAATTGTGCTCATGCTGTGATTAACACTGAAGTCAATAATGAAGAAAGGCAGGCTGTCTTCCATGTGTGTGCCTCATGCCTTCCACATGTGTGTGCCTCACACAATCAAGTGAAAGCTCTATCAGCTATTTCCTGTTGCTTCCATAAAAATATGATGGCCAGGGCCATTTGAAGAAGAAAGTGTGTATTTGGGCTTATGGTTCCAGAGGAATGACAGTCCATCATGACAGGGAAGCATGACCACAGAATCAGGGAACAGAAAATCACAAGTTCTACTGCAACCTAAGACAAAGAGAACACACTGGAGGTGAAGTGAGGTTTTAAAAGCTCAAAGCCAGGCCCCAGGGTTGTACTTCCTCCAGCCTGTACCTCCTCCTTGCCTGTCCAATTGACACCACCAGCTAGAGGCTGCATGTTCAAATGCTTGAGCCTATGAGGGGATACCTCATTCAAAATGCCACATAGGCCTTTAGAGGAGGAACTGATGACCCCTTGATGGAGGGACTGCTGCTCACATAAAGCCTGCAGGCTTCAGTTGCATCCTCACCTCTTTCCTTCTCCTGCAGCCTGCCTAGATTCCCCTATGAGGACTTGCCAGCCCTTCATTTTTGTGAACCAATCTCTCAAACTAAGTCATCCTTGCCTCCCTCCCACTTCTCAAACATAGATCTGTAGAGAAATTTTAATTTGGCCACATGGCTACTGTTGTAATTTGGAGATGCCCTTAGCACACACCTTTAATCCTTCTGTCTGGAATACAGACACACTCTTAGTACACACTTTCAATCCCAAACAATGAAGGTAAAGTTAGTTTGTAGAAGGAAGCACCCATTGTTGAAAGTGATGTCTAATTAACAGACAGACAAGGTGATGAATCAGAGAAGGGTTTGACAGAATAAGTCAGGGTGGGATACACCTAACTCTCACTAGAAGAGACAGGAAGAAGAGAACTTAGGTGACCAGGACAGAGGGACAATGGGAGGAGGCAGGTAGAGAGAACAAGCTAGAAACAGATAAAGACAGAACAAGCCAGAGAATGAGAAGGAGCCAGAAGATTAGAACAGATTGCCAAAGTTAGTATGAGACAAGCAGAGCAATCCAGTCAAAGGCTGAGAGGAGCCAGATGGAATCAGTCAGCTTGGAGAAGCGTTTGAGCCAGAACAGTTGAGAAAGGTGAGCTTATACAGCAGCAAGCCTCAGAGGCTGAAAACATTCCAGGCCTAGACTGTATGGAGGCTAGAAGCTTCCAGGACTAGGCCTAGGTTAGGAGACAGAGGCAGTAAGCCTCAGACAATTGCAACAGGCAGAGAAGAGTCACATTTACACAGATGAATGAGTACAGGTGGGCATTTCTGTGTGTTGTATGTACACACACAAGCCTTCAGGCTGGCCGTTTCCTGAAGAGTCCTATAATGAGCAGACAGTAAGACTCTCCTTGGCGTTTTCTGGAGTCTGAGTACCCGAGGTCCCTTCCAGCAATTCCCAGGCATCCTCCTGCCCTGGTTCAGGGGATGCATACATGATCTGGCTGCAGAAACTGCTCTGCCTTCTGAACGGAAGTCAGACAAGGCATGAGAGGCTGTGCCGGAGGCTCCCTTGTGGCACAGCTATCACTGAGCTCATTCCTTCGTCACACTTGTTATCCTGCTATGTGTGTGTGTTCATGTGTGTGAGTTCAGGCATAAGAGTGCCATGACACAAGAGAACAGATTAGGGGTCCTTTCCTGTCACCTTGTTTGAAAGGAGGTCTCATTTTCAATGTGCACTACAGACTGGCTGGCCCACAAGCCTCCAGGATTCTCCTGTCTCCACATCAATCTCACCACAGGAGCACTGGAGTACAGATGTGTGTATAACTGTGTCTGGCTTTTCATGGGTCCTGGAATTCTGAACTCTCGTCCTCATGACTGCTCAGCAATTTTTTTTACCACTCAGACACCTTCCCAACCCCTCTCCCTCCAAAGCCATCAGCAGCCAGAGAGAGCCCTCTGTAAAAGGAACTTTTATTCACCCGTCACACTTGTTGTCCCAGAGGCTTACTGCCTCTTTCTGCTGAAGTAGGCCGAGCCCTGGGAGCTTCTAGCCTCTACCATCTAACCTAGGCCTAGAGTGTTTTCAGCCTCTGAGACTCACTGCTTAATAATCTCACCCTTTCTAGTTCTTACTGAGCTCTGGGCTGGCTGGTTCAACTCAGCTGTTCTGGCTCAAGCTCCTCTCCCAGCTGACTTACTCAATATGGCCTTTCTCTCTTAGTCTCTGAATTGCTCTGCTTGTCCTCAAACTAACTCCAGCAATCTGCTCTAACCCTTTGGCTCGTTCTCATTCTCTGGCTTGTTCAGTCTTCACCTGAATTCTCTCTCTTCTCTCTGCAACCCATCTCTCTATTACTGTACTGGTAAAAAATCTCTCTCTCTGCATTGCTTTCCTTTCCTCTCTTCTCAGGAGAGTTGGGCTTGTCCTATTCCGTCAAATCTTTGGCTGAGTCATCCCTATTTCTGCCACTCAGTTAGACATCACTTTCAAACACGGGTGCTTCCTCCTACAAACTAACTTTAACTTCATTGTTTGGGATTAAAGGCATGTGCTACCACACCTGGACCTAAGCTTTTCTTTACCAGATACTTGCTCTATACCAGGCTGACCTTGAATTCAGAGATCTGAATGCCTCTGTCAACTGGATTAAAGATGTGTTTGTATTTGAGCTGGGTCACACAGACCTAGAAGGTCCTTGGATGTGACCTCTTGCCACAATAGCCAAGTTCTGAAAATTAAAATTCCTCTACATCCCTCCATACATGTACATGTGGGTATAAGGTCCATGGCATGGCCATCGTGTGTTTTATTGCCTAGTGTTTAATGGAATCATCTTTTCTTTCAAGCAATGTAATGGTTAGGCTGGTGTGTGTGTGTGTTGTGTGTACATGAGCCCACACAAGATGCGCACACTCACGTGCATACACGCTGTCTCACACACCAATGACTTGCATACTACTAACACTTTACTGTTTGACCAAAATGACTAAGTGGAATCATGCAATAGCAGACTAACTGACAACTGTTGAGAGCTGTCCTGATTAGCTTTAATTGTCAGCCTGCCTCAGCCTGAAGTCATCTGAGAGCAAAGCTGTAGCTGAGGAACTGCCTAAACCACATCGGCCTGTGGGCATGTATATGGGGATTATTACAGTTGTTCATTGGTTTCAGAGGTCCAGCCCCTGTGGGCAGCATCATTCCCTATGCAGAAGGTCCTGGGCTATAAAAAACAAACAAACAAACAAACCCTAGGCAAGTACGAGCTGGGGGAGAGTCATTAAGGATCCTCCATGGTTCCTGACGGACTTCTTTGGCTGGGAAACCTGGTCTGGGGCTGGAGGTGATATTGTGTGTAATAGAGAGCAAGCCAGCCTTCGAGTTCCTGCCTTGACTCCTCTCAAGGGCAGCCTGTAGACCTGGAAGTTAAGGCAAGTAAGTCCTTTCCTCCCTTAAATCGCTTTTGGCCACGGTGTTTGTTCCAGCATCATCAACCCAGAAGGAATGTTCCCAAGCACTGCTGTTTTGTTCAGGAGTTCCTTGGACACCACTTTTCTGCTCATGTTGCCACCAGTAGCCCAACAGTGAGGCTTCTGTCGCTCTGCAAGCCCCAGTTGTCTCAGATTCGCAGTGTGGCCATAAATCTCCCCTCATCCCTCAGCCATATGTCGGTGGCTCCATTTGCAGCATGCCTTGGCTGAGCTCAGTCGGACGCGAGGCTCCGTCCAAATGGTCCATTTGGACGTATCCATTGCCCAAGCTGAGGACCGTTAGGCTCTGACATGGGACCAGGGGATGGAGGATTAATGGAGTAAATTAAACATCTGATTTGGAGACATGCTGCTGAACCCTGTCCAACGACAAATTAAAGCTCATCGGAGCCTGTACTTCCTGTGCCAGATACTGCGGATGTGACAGCTGTGAAGGAATGGGACAGGGGTTCCGGGACGGAGACAGAGCTGCGTCCTCAGGCTGGACGGAGCCTGGGCATCTTCTGGGGAAGGCTGCCCCCGACCGCTAGCATCATTTAGGAGTGTCATTTAGGAGGACAGGCATTTGTGGAGGGAGATGTGGGCCACACGGTACCAAATTCAGAAATCCGGGCAATGTCTTCCCAGGTGCCTTACAGCTGGGTGAGCTGGGATGGATCCTTTGGAGGTGGGAGGAAGAGAAGTCACCACTGCTCGGAAGTAAGCCACCTAGGTAAACATTCCGCCTTCTACTTCCTCATCTGTCAAGGGAGACAGGGCATGCCTACCTCATACCTCAGACACAGGACAACTCAGAGTCCATCCAGAAGGTGTTTGGAGCTGGCCCATGACAGATGTGCAGTGGGAAGACATGGTTCCAAGATCCTGCAGCTGGATGTTGTCAGTCTGATGTGTGCAGGAGTCCTGCAGGGACACGGTGCTCTGTAAAAGCAACTTAGCGTTACCTGAGGTGACTATCATCTCGGAGGCTTGTGGCCTCTGTCTGCTAACCTAGGCCTGCCTAGTCTGGGGGGCTTCTAGCCTCCATACAATCTAATCTAGGCCTAGAAGATTTTTAGCCTCTGAGACTCACTGATGAATAAGTTCAACCTTTTCTACCTTTTTCTGAACTTTTGCTGGCTGGTTCATCTCAGCTGTTCTGGCCCAAACTCCTCTCCTCACTGACTGATTCAATCTGACTTCTCTCTCAGCCTGTGACTGAATTGCTCTGCTTGGCCTCATGCTAACTTTGGCAATCTGTTCTAATCTTTTGGTTCCTTCTCACTCTTTGGCTCATTCTGTCTTCATCTGTGTCTAGCTTGTCCTTTCTCTGCAGCCTGTGTCTGTACAGCTGTCCCAGTAAAACTGCTTCCTCCCTCCCCCCTCTCATGCTGCCTTTTGAGTCACCTCTCCTTCCTCTGTTTCCATTAGAGCTGGGCATATCCTGTTCTGTCAAATTTTTCTCTCTGGTTTGTCACTTTGCCTGCCTCTCAATTAGCCATCACTTTCAAACATGGCTCCTTCCTTCGCCAACTAACTTTACCTTCCTTGCTTGGGATTAGAGGTGTGTCTATATCCAGCCAGAGTGGCCATGTTGCTGGATGAAAGTCCTTCTACAGAGCTCCCATGTGCATGCTTCAACTCCTTGGAGCCTCTCCAGGCCTGGGGGTCTCAGGTGCTGAACCTAACACTGAGCTATGTTCATGGCCCTGTGGGTCCTGGATGGTGTAGCCCCCGGCTCCCTTTGTTTGTAACGATATGTGTATGTGTGTGCATGCATGTGGTCACACACATACCACAGAGTGCGTGTAGAGGTTGGAGAACAATCATGGATATTGGTTCTCTCTCTGCCTTGATGGAAACAGAGTTTCTTGTTCCCTGCTGTGTACACCGGGCTAGCTGGCCTGAGATTCTCCTGCCAGTCTGCCATCCAGCGGTGAGAATGCCAGGGCCACCGATGCACGCTGCTGTACCCTGGGTTCACATGGATCCTATGGGCTTGAGTTCATTTCCTCATGCTTGTGTCACAAGCACTTCACCCACTGACCCCTCTCTATAGCCTCCAAGGCTCTCCCACACTGCGTGCCCCGCACAGTGCATGACTCACGGACACAGACCCATGACACACTTGCTTGGTAAATAGCTAAGGACATTCTCAAGAAATACTGATGGCAGGAAGGAAAGGCAGAGGAGCAGGGACCCATCAGTCTAGGGTTGAGGAAGTTTGTCCTGAAGCCCAAGGGTGTCCACATCTCAAGAACCAGACTGCCTGCCCAGCACCTCACACACAAGGGCAGGGAGAACAAGGCACATGCTGGAGTTGGCCGCAAGATGAGCTGTGTGGTGCCAGGCCCTCTCAAGAGGCGTCGTCCTGGCTGGGCCTCATCTTAGATGGGCCCCCTGTGAGAGGGTACACCCTATTGAGTTAGCAGTGTTGTGGCTGACAGCTGACATTGGGATGGCTGCAAGGATCCGTACAAATCATCCTGGGACCTGACTTCTTAGGGCTCTCGGCAGTGGTGGTTCTGGAAAGATGGACACACTGGGCTATCCTAGCCCTTGGTAGGGAGTCTTCTTCCAAGAAAGTGAGAGCATCCACTTAGAGGAGTTTGACATGGGGTCCCAGGTAGCAGTAGGAAGTCACTGGTGAAGCGCCATCCTCCTGGTACCCCCCACATCTCCACGGAGCCCTTCTAGTCCTCTCTAAGAGTACAGCAAGCAAGAGCAGCAAAATGCAGTGTCGCCACGCAGGCTGAAATGGGCAGTCTGTTTAAAGAGGGAAGATGTGGGCCAGCGAGTTCTAGGAATCAAAAGGGGGGTTTTCTGCATTGTGTCCAGATCTCCGGGGATGGACAGAGTCCCTGCCGGGAGGAGAAGCTGCTCAGGCATGATGGTGTCCATCTCTGTTTATCCCCCTGGTTTGCATGGCTCATCCTCCATGGCTTGATGTTTAAGGCCACCCACGGGCTGACCGTATCTGAGCAATTCTGTCTGTGCCAAACATTCACTGAGCAGTGCCACGTAATGGCTGGCATGTCACCCGCATGGCCAATCTGCCCATACTAAAGACCTGGGTTGTTACGCTGTTAGGTACATGGAGGTAATGAGAAGCCCTCTCAGAGCATGAGGCAGAGTTCAATGTGGAGAATTTAGTATTTAGTAGGAGAGAGATGGGACAGAATTACAAATATCCCACTAATGTAAACCATAGCTACCTCCCAGCCAAACCCCAGACTGGGCCTCTCACACATCCAAATTGCAAAGTTTCTCTCCTAAAACCCAATCTGTATTCCACCTCTCCCGCCTTCTCTTTCTTCGAGGCCTTAATTTTATGAGCGATTGCTTTGAAGAGGGGGGATCATCACCGGTTTACTGAGAAGTTGTACAATTTCTAATTGCCTTCTCAAAATTTCTCCTTCATTGCCCACAGCAATATTTAATGCTGGTACGGTCATTATCCTCTCCTGGCCGGCTTTTCCCTTTTCTTCTTCAACCACGGCAAGCTCCCACCCCATCCCTGCCTACCCCTCCCTGACCAAACTGGACCATACTCCTCACCCATTCCCAGCCAGTCAAACCCAACTCCTCCATCTTTTCTGAGATCTCAACATGTTCCCACCCTCTGCCCAAGGACTTTGGCACGAAGTCACTTCTTTCTAAAGGATTCTTTCTCACATCTTCCCTTGACCTGCTTCTTCTTGTCTTTTGAGTCTTCTCAAATGTCACTCCTGGTCTCCCTCCCTCGAAGGCCGAGCCCTTCCTGTGCTTTCGTCTGGTTTTAGTCTTCATGACCCTTTTGAGAATGTCAGCCAGATACACAGTGTGCTGTAACTGCATTTGTCCTCATTGTTCTCCCCACCTCTCTGAGCCCTGCTTCTTCTCCTTTAGTCTCCCTGCTGCGTTCACAATTTGTTTTTAAATGGCCGCTGAGTTTGTTCAGCATCAGTTATGTGCTTTGCTGGAGTACGGACCACTGACCAGTAGCTGTGCCACTGAAGGAAACCCTGCCCCTCCATCGCTGACACTGTCTTGATGCAAGCACGCAGGGCCCACTGGCGTCTGCTGAGTATGAAGCACAGGTCTGACTCACCTGCTCAACACGCAGACTGTGTGCACACAAAACGGCTAATGTGCTTTGAGTCTACAGATAGTTCTTCAAAGCTGGTGCCTCTCTTGGACTCCTCTGGTGATTTTCTAACCCTCCTTTCATGGCGGTCTTTGAAGGCGATATGCAGAAGCCAATAGGATCTGCATGTCTGTCAGACAGGCCCAGGCGCCTCAGCATGCTGCACCCCAGCATGCTCCGCAGTGCAGCTCAGTGCCTTGTAGGTTAGGAACGGTTGGGTCAACCTTGACCTTATCTTCCATGGTCACCTCATCATTCCTCCCCAGCATTCCCTTGGCATATTTCAAGCCATCACAACCCATTATTGCCCACAGGAGGCTCCAGTTCAGGCTTTCAGCTAGATGCCATGGTATGGCTTGCGTGCATTCCTCTTCCTCCACAATCTTCTCTGCATGGAGCAGAAGGAGGCAGAGCTGCGGCAGCAGGCAGCTCACATGGCTGACAGCAAACTCTATCCTCCTCCCTCTACAAGCCGCTCTCTCCTGTTTCTGGCCTGACAGCAGGAGAAAGTGTCTAGGACCTGAGGTGAGCCCACTGCTGGGGCTCCGTCCTCACTCTCGTCAGACAGTGGGAGTGCCCTTTGACCTCTCTTCAGGCACAGCTGCAGTTGATGCCCTAAAGTTGACAGAAGAGAACTCAGTGTGTGCTTTCCTAAGACTTACTGTGCATGCCAAAGGAGTGGGCAACTCATGTGTGTGCTGGATACAGAGCAGAGCAGACAAAGAAGCTGGAGGATGGATGTCATGGAAGGATGCCGGCATCCACAGGAAGATTCTCTCACCCGTGGAAGTACTGTGCCATCCATGAAAGGAGTCTACCATCCATGGGGGGATTCTGTCATCTATTGGAGAACTCTGTCATTCCTGGAAGGAGTCTGGCCTCATGGGAGGATTATGTCATCCATGGGACTCTGCCATCAACAGGAAGACTCTGTCTTCCATGGAAGGACTCTGTTACATATAGGATGACTCTGATGCTCTTGAGAGGACTCTGTCATCCATGGGAGGACTCTGTTATATATGGGAGAATTCTGTCATCCATGGGAAGACTCTGTTATCCACGGGAGGACTCTCATGCTCTTGGAAGGACTCTGATCCCCACCAAGATCTCTGTGATCCATGGAAAGACTGATTCTGTCATCCACAGGAGGTTTGTTACTTGTGCTGAATTTCTTTCACACACTTTAAGACTTGCTCATCTACAGGAAGTCCCTAGACATGTTATTGCAGTGGGAAGTCTTCCCGTGGATCACAGAGACTTTGTGGGAATCAGAGTCCTCCCAAAGGCATGAGAGTCCTCCCATGTATAACAGAGCCCCCATGGATGTCAGAGTCCTTTCAAGAGCATTAGAGTCCTCCCATATATGAGTCCTCCCATGAATGACAGAGTCCCTCTGAGGAGAAGGTGTGGCTACATGAAGTAAGAAGGCAGCTGGAGTAACAATGTGGAATGCTGTGACAGTGGGGTGACATGGCAACGTGGAAGGGCCCAGAGCTATGGGGAGGGAGGACTTGGAGTTCAGTGACGGGGAGGAGTCACCACCTGTGATCTATTCTGGGGCTCTGAGGATGTCACAAGTCTGTAGCTCTCGGCATCCCCCAGCCAGAGTACCTCACCCAACCCAGGAAGCTGAACAAGTGCCTGCCTCCCATCCCCAAGGCAGGCGCACCTCAGTGCTCAACCGCTGCTTCACCTGTCGGAGCCATGGCCATAGGCCTGCCTGCAGCGTCTCGCTTGGAAGCTAGGGTTCCCTGAGCACTGCAGGGATTGTACCCGAGAACAGGGAGTGCTTTAGGTATCTCTGCTTTAAGCAGCACAATGCTCAAGGCCCAGAATCAGAGGACAGATGCAGCCGCCAGTGCTATTCAACAAAGTGGGGACAAATGTGATGTTAAAGGGGAAAGAGGGAGAGAAAAGGGCAGAGAAGAAAGGAGGGGAGAGGGGACAAGAAGAAGGGAGAGAGGGAGAGGGAAGAAAGTGAGAAAGAGGGAGGGGGACATGAAGGAAGAAGGCATAGAAGAACAGAGGGAAGACGCCTGTCCTGAGGAAGACTCTTATCCTTGTGCACAGGTCCTGGGTGGACACTGATAGCCCTGCTGTGGCCTTGCTCCAAGCTCTCCTAAGAAAACATTCCTGTCACTCTATGTTTCTGGACACCTGAGCTTTTCTGAATAGGCAGCTGTAGGGACCAGAGCTGCCAAGCCCTCCTCTGGGAGGCTAAGCTCTCTTCTTATCCTCTGCTGGTGTTGCCCAGGGCCTTAGGGAGCAGGGCTGATGGCTGAAGGACTGCGGACTCCTGCCTCTGAGCAGAACCTTCCCACAGGCTCCGAAGCACGGGGGAGACCCTTCCTCCCCATGTCTCCAATGGCTAAGCTCGCTCCTGCCTGTTTTGTTTTGCTTTTAAATTGGCAAAGGCTTCATTCTTTTGATAGAAATGGTCTTTGTGAAAATGTAAATCTAATGGATAAGCAAACAAATATCTCCCATAAAGCAGGTCCTGTTTTGATTCAAAACACAAGTGAATTCCCCCACCTTTGGAGTTTGATGAAAACAAGCTTGGAAGAATAAAAAGTCAGCCAGTGTGTTTTTGTGAACAAGTGAGTTCTTCTTCCCAGCCCCCTCCCTCCTCTCCTCCTTCTTCCCACTTTCTGTCCCTCCTCACTCACTCCCACCTCATTTCCATAATGTATCTGTTCAAGCATACCTTTATGTTTTCTGTGTGTAGTGTATGCGTGTGCCTGTGCATTTGTGTGTGTATGTGTGTGGGTATGTTTGTGTGTGTGAGTGTATGTATGGGTGTAGCTGTGCTGTGCAGTGCATCTGTAGAGGTCAGAGGATGACTTTCAACGTTGATCCTCAGCTTCCTCTTTGTTTGTCTTAGGGCTTCTCGTTTGCCGCCGGCCGACAGACCAAGCTGGATGGTCTGGGAGCCTCTGGAAAGCCTCTCGCCTCTGCGTCCTACGTCTTCATAGGGCTGCTGGGATCACAGAGGTGCCCGTCAATGTCCAGCTTTCCCCGGGTTCTGGGCTTCCAGGCTCAGAGCCTCATGCTTGCATGGCAAGTGCTTTCCTGTTGAACACCCACCCACCTGCCTGCCCCTCCCCACACCAGCTCCCAAGCTGGTCTTCAAACACCTTCAAAAAGAGCCTTGACTGCCCTTCCCTCCAGAGCTGAGCACTCCCGATGAGCGGCCAGAGGACCTAGGCTCCCTGGTGAGGGGCAAGGACTGCGGCCCCCTTGCCCCAGTGCTGAGCATAACGAATGCACCTGCCCGGCCATCACATTAGCTCTAGAAGGAGGCTGTGCAAAGTTGTCTGTTGGATTTATTGCTGTTAATACAGCAGAATCCAATAACCACTGTTCCTTTAATAAACAGCATGTCTGCTTAACTGGGCCAGTGGCCAGGGGACAGTGCAGGAGCTCTGCACAGGCTGGTTTTGATGAGTCCACTCCCCTTCCCGGGGAGGGTCGGCTTCCTGCCTCTTCCACCACTCAAGTGAGGGGTTGCGGCCTACAGCCTCAACAGCAGTGTCTGTGGAGGACCAGTCCAACACCTACACAAAGGCTCAAAGTAACAGTGGCAGCTCATGCTACACATGGCTGCATGAGACGCTTCTGTGGACATGGTCTCAGGAACCCACTTCTCCGCCTTCTCCGGTGGGGATTAGCAGGTCTTCATGAATAACTGGGAGCCTGAAAGAAATTAAGTGCCTAGTTCACCACACCAGAGTCACAAACTGAGATCATGCCCACTGAAATTCCATGTGCCCCACCCACCATTATTAGACCCAAGGCAGCCTCCCCCCACAGCCTTTCCAGAGTAGGGGAATCCACTGCAAGGAGCCTCTTCCCTCCTGTCCGTCAGCCTCGCAAGGGAGGAATATGGGTAATGAATTAGCTGTCAAGTGTGGGGTGGGATTTTTTCATTTTCTAAGGCGAATGCAAAGCAGATCAAACATTCTTTATTTCACTACCATTTCCCAAGTGAAACAACTTTCGCCTGAAGGGAGAAATCAATGTTCAAAGCCCTTACTCATTTTTTAAAAAGATAAGTGCTGTGTTTAATACCTAACGGAAGGGCTTCTCAAGAACCCAGCTTCCACTAGAGGTTAGGCAGCAGCAGAATGACTGGCAGAAGAGGTGGGGGATGAACGGGGGGGGGGGGCTTGTGCATCCCGAGAGCCCCAAGGAGAGACAGAGATGGGGGCTGCTGTCAAAGGAGCTGCTTCTATCCCCAGTTAATTTGCTCCCGGGTAACGCCGGGTCCCTCTGTAATACCAAGTGGACCTTGGGGGAGGCGTAGTTCAACTACAGTCAAGTCCGCCTGAAGCGTTGGAGAAAGCCTTTGGTGGGGAGGCCCGTGGCAGGGTGTGCGCGTGTGCCAGGCATGTGTGTCTACTTGTGTGATGCATTCACACAGGTATGCATGTGTGTGCCTCGTTCATCGGCCGCAGCAAGAACTAGGAAGAGCCATTGTTCTCTTCAGGCTTTTTTCCCTGTTGCCTTTAGGTCAGCAGGATTCACAAGGCTGGGGTCGGCCCTTTGCTGGCTTCAGCAGTCTCTGTGAAATCTCATCTGCTCCTCGGAGTCAGCACTGTGCCGTGTGCAGGGTGTGAAACAAGCCCTCCCAGCTCCCTCCCTCCTTCCCAGGCTGCTCTGCCCTGCCGAGGAGCTCCAAACAGCTCTCTGTGGTAGTGTCCGCCCTTCTGAGAACACGCCTATCGCCCAGCCTGCGGAGGCATACCCATGGCATGGGGCCAGGGCTGAAGCTGCTATCTGCAGGGGGAGGGAAAACCATGTCTTTGGAAGTCTCAGTGACTGAGATGAAGAATGGGGTCCTGGTGAGAGTCCTTCAGGCCTGCCCTAAAAGCCAGCGCCTGCTGCAGGCCCTGGCTCCACCCAGGCCCTCCCTGAGGAATAGGTGTGGTTCCCTTCAAGGCTTCAAGGGGTTTGATGACCAATCCCCATCCCACCCCACCCTTTGCCTCCCCTTCCTACCCTACCCTACCTCATTCTTTCCCACCCCACCCCACCCACCCTACCCCATCTCATCCATCCCATCCCACCTCATCCCACTTCACCCCATTCCATCCCACCTTACTCTACCCCACCCTACCTACCCTATCCCACCTCACCCACCCCAACCCTTCCCCACCCACTCCACCCTTTCCCACCCTACCCCACCCCACCCTATCCTTCCCCACCCCACCCCAAAAGAGCACTCTGCTCTTAAAGGATAGCAAGAGCTTCTTCCACTGGTGACCTTCCCATGACTTTGAAGGTTTGTCTCATAACTAGGATGGTGTGTCCCCCTTTGAGCATGTCACCTCACTTTGAAGAGCACCGTGAGTCCCACTCTCCTTCCAGCATCAACTTCAGCATCTCCTTGTCCAGCACACTTGGGCACATGAAGAAGAAGCTGATCTTGGAGTTCAAACTTCCAAAGCCAGCACTGCCTTTCTCATGATCTTCATGCTACCGTCCATCTCAGGGATGGTAGTGAATGACCACAGATACTGCTATGAGCAGAGAGTAATTGTGCAATGGATGAGCATCAGACCAGAAGACATCTGGAGCTCAGAGGGAATGGTGCAAAAGCTTAGCACCCAGGGGACGGATACAGAAAGCGAAGTGTTCCTTGGTGGGGCCAGCCTGTGGTGTCTCAAACGCATTCCCAAGGTGGGGACTCACTGAGCATCCACTTGCTCTGAGTGCACCTGCTACCTTGCCCTTTCCTCTAGCTGAGTAGAGAGAGAGGGAGGGAGGGAGGGAGGGAGGCTTCTCTCTGGAACCCACACATATCAACGATGCCCTTGAGAAATGATGGGAGGGTCCGGCAGGGAGCTGGTAGCTGGATCCCATGCACAGACCCAATCTGCTAGCTCCAGAAAGTTAATTAGTTTTTTCTGCTTTCTATGGAGACTGAGAAGCAGGCTGGCTGGAGTCCACATTGAATGGCATCCACCGCATTCCTGTGTATATTCAGCCTAATTTAATTTTGAAATTACGTTGGGAAACGTGTGAAAACACCAATTGCGAGGAATAATTTAGAAAGCCCATTATCTGCTAGTCGCCTGCCAGTAACGAGCGGCCGGACCGTGAAGGCTCTAGAAAGCTCCACTCCAAGAGAGGGCTGCTTCTTTGAGGTCCCACCTCTCTCTATCACAGTGGCTAACAGGAAGAATTTGCCCACAAATAGCTATGAAGGGGCCATTAGCTTGGCCCCCAGAGGACTAATCCTTTGTTAGAGAGAAGCTGGCTCAAAGTGGGAGCAATGGTGCCGAGTTCTCCTGTTAGGGGATCCCTGCCCCGATAAATCCTGCCGCAGGTGTGGTGTGAGCACAGTGAGACAGACCCTAGGCTACAGTGAGTGGTTGTAATTATTTTCTTTGGTCATTATTCCTGCTCCTAGAATTTATTGCAAACTAGTTGTCAGGCTTCAGGAAGTTTAGATTTTGCAGTATCAACTCTCAAGGTAAAATATTAGAGAAGAATTGTCTATGTGTTCTGATCATACTACACAGGGGTCATAATTCTCCTGGTGCCAATTAGAATTTCAACAAATCAACCTGGGAGAGATACCAGCTGACCCCCCACCCCCCCCCACACACACCCATACCCTGAATCTCCAGCCTCAAACCAGTTCTGATCTCATTATGGCTGATGGAGTCTGTTTAAATAAAAGTTTGTATCTATGCATGCCAGGATTTGATTAGAACTACCTTTCCTCATCGAGTAAAAATGTGTATATATATGCATGAAAATATAAGACTGCCCATAGAATTATAAGTATTTTAAGAAATAATTTTTAGTCACTAATATGCCAAGTGATGCGAATTAATTTACAGGATAGATATTGTCCAATGAGGTCGGCCATAAACTCAGCACTTTTCTCTAAAAGCCACCCCTTCCAAACACCTGTGCAGTGAAATAAGAGTATGCTCTCTCAAGGGAAAAAGAGTGTCTGCAGCGGAGCTGGCTGAGGAGTGTCCCCTTGCTGGCCTGTCATCCTCCCATGTACGCCTCCCTGGGAGTCTCAGCCCCCTTCGCTTGTTTCTCTGATCATCCAGACATCCAGAGCCCTAACCGAGTGCTGTGCTTACAAGTGTCCCGTTGCTGCTGCACAAGATTCCATGAAGAGGACAGTGAAGGACCCGGGACATGGCTCCACGGGTAAAGGTGTTTGCCCCCTAGCCTGATGATTACAAAGCCAGCTCAGTCTCCAGCGCCCACTCGAGGGAAGGAGAGAGCTGACTCTACCAAAAGGTGTCCTCTGGCACCCAGGTACACTTGTGGCATGGACACACAGAAAGAGGCAGAGACATAGACAGAGATAGAGAAACAGAATTACCAGTTTCTTCAGGCAGCTTGGTTCATGGCAGAAACCAGTCATGGTACATGACAAACTCTTGGAAAAACATAATTTTATTTACTTAAAAAATTACTGTCTTCTCCCTGCTGAGTTGGGAACTGCAACAACAACCAGCTTCCTGGCTGTGAGCTTGTCCCTCATGCATGGAGAGCTCTTAAATCCAGCACTTGTCCCTTCAGAGCCAGGAAAAGAGAGGAGGGGAGGAGGGGTGGGAAGACAGGAGCAGAAGGAGGGGAGGGGTCACCTTCCTTCTTTGTTGTCTAGCAGGCTGGATGGTGCCCACCACATTGCTGAAAGGATTTTTTTTTCTCAGTTTACTAAGTCACTCTCCAGACACTCCCCGAAATAACATGTCAACTTGGGAATCCTGTAATCCAGTCAAAGGTGTACCACTCAGTTGCGTCTCCTGCCAGCTGCATCCCCTCACCCACGCCTCACCCACTCATCCCCTCAGTCACTCATCCCCTCAGTCACTCATCCCCTCAGTCACTCATCCCCTCAGTCACTCATCCCCTCAGTCACTCATCCCCTCAGTCACTCATCCCCTCAGTCACTCATCCCCTCACTCACTCATCCCCTCAGTCACTCATCCCCTCAGTCACTCATCCCCTCACTCACTCATCCCCTCACTCACTCATCCCCTCACTCACTCATCCCCTCACTCACTCATCCCCTCACTCATCCCCTCACTCACTCATCCCCTCACTCAGGGCAAAAAGCCCAGGGTCCATGCTCTCAGAGGATGAGCTGGTGTCTTCAGAAGTTCACACTCCAGAAAGATCCTAGTGTCGCAGCACATGTCCATAGGTGACACCTGCAGAGCTTCCTCTGGGCTCCACCACTGAAACTTCCTGGTTCTCAGGCCTTGGAACACAAAATGACATCATCCCATTGGCTTTCCTGTTCTTCAGTTAGAGATTCTGGAACATTTAGGCCTCCATCATCAAATGGGCTAATTCCTCAATAATCACTTTTCTCATGTGTAAAATGATGTATCCACCTGAAGAGGCCTTGGCAAGGCCAAAGCAAAGGCACGTGGAAGAAACCCACTTGGAGTCCACCCCAGGCCACAGCTCCACAAGCCCATCACATCTGGAAGCTCCCAGAACCTTTTACTGTTAGGGACACTGGTTCAGCATGCAGGTGGTTCCCTCAGGGTCGTATCCTGGATATGTGGTGCCCTGCTCATACAGAGTGTTTGTGTTCACTGTCCTCTTTCTCACAGACAGATGTCATGACCCAAACTGTGTCTCCAAAGTCCTGTGTCAAAGTCTTAACACCCAGCACTTCACAATTTGACTTTGGGGCAACCAGATCTCTCAAGAAGCCACTGAGTTGAAATGAGGTCAGCAGCCTGGGCCTTATCCAATGTGGTCCTTGTAAGAGGAGAGCTGGAGGTGGAGAGATGGCTCAGTCAGTCAAGCACTTATTTCATAAGCATGAGAACTCAACCAGGGGCCGGTGATACGGGCCAGGATCTCCAACACGGGAGAGGACAGGGCCAGAAGGTTTGACCGGCTAACTCGCTGAGCACCAGATTCACAGAGAGTCTGTGCTGCCATTGTCAGCCTCTGGCCTCCACATGCACATGGACACACATGTGTATGCCAAACGCTCACATACGTACATGTATACACACTGGTGGGCTTGCTGAACTGTTGCTTCCTTTACAAGCCATTGCCTAGGCTGCAAGCTCAGGCCTGCACCCGAAGACAGCCAAGCTAGTTTAGCTCAGTTTTCTGAGTAGGGAAAAGTTTTCAAATGACTCCTGAACAGAGTAATTTGATTTGCTGAGAAGTAGAGTTAAAAGTAAATTGCGCTAAATTAATATTGATTCAAATTAAGCCATTTATCTCTTTATGCATTTCAACTCCACATCAAATACAATGATTGCTTCAGCTACCCCACAGCAAACAAAATTACCAGTTAAATCGCATCTTGTGGTGGTTTTCCTTGTCTGGGAAAGGAACACTCTGTGCACAGCCTCAAGGACACACACGCATGCTCACACACATCCAAAGCCCAAAGCTGAACTGGTAGTGGTTTGCAGCTGCCTGGAGCAGAGGTGAGGGAAAGGTTGGCATCTGTTCATGAGCTTGAGAGCGGCGAGGTAGACGAGCTTCTCCTTAGGACAAACGTTTCTCTTAACTGTTCCCACATAGGCCTCTGGGTTCTGGGGGTTCCTAGAGCTGGGTTTCTTACAGTTGTGATAGGAAGATGCTAGGTGTACTCATTTGTGTCTGTGCTCTGCATCATTTAGGGATGTTGTTCTAGTCTTCTTCGCTCTGTTGCTATGATAGATGCCCTGGCCGAAAATAGTGCAGGAAGGCTGAAGAGCTGGTTCAGATGCTGTGAGCTGGCTACTCTTTCAGAGGACCTAGGTTCAATTCCCGGCACCCACACGTCAGTCTTCAACTCCAGTTCCAGATGATACAATGGGCACCAGACAAACATGTGGTGCACAGGTAAGTATGCTAGAAAAACCCACATAAAATAAAATAACTTGGGGAGGAAAGGCTTTGTCTGGGTTTTTACCACCAGATCACCAGCCAAGGAAATTCAGAACAGGAACTCAAGCAGAAAATCAAGCAGAAATGACAGGGGAATACTGCATATGGGCTCACTCTGTGGGTAGCTTTCTAATACATCCTAGGACAGTCTGTCTAGGAATGGCACCACCCACAGTGGGCTGTAACCTTGCATATTAATCATCAGCACAAACAGTTCCTCAAAGACACGCCCGTGGGCCAATCTGATGGAAGAAATACTTCAGTTAAGGTTCCCGCTTCCCAAGTGGCTGTAGGTTGTACCAGAGTGACAATAAAAGCTAACCGGCACATGCTGGTTATCCAAGAGCAGGGAGATGGGGTGTTCCCCTGCTTCATTTCTCACTGAGAACAGGTGTTTGAAAAGGAAACATCTCCGCAGGGGACACTGAGCCTCAGGACAAGGGTAAGTGGTAAAGGATCTCTCTAACCCAACTCCTCCCAGATCCTCCCCTACCTCCCACCAGTATTGGGATGGCAAGAGAGCTACCCTGGTGACCTCTCACCCAAATGACCTCACAGTAGCTTAGCTCCATCTTCACAAACACACTTTCAAGTCCGCTCACACTCTTTTGAGAGCATAGAGTACAGATGTCATCACACAAGTTTCAGAAACACAATACTGCCTGTGTTTCCCCCGTGGTCTGATATCCTGTTCCTTGATGGTAGGATCGGACACTGTTCAACTTTCACAGCCTCATTGCCTATCCAAGAGAAAGAGATTTCCCAAATCTACTCCAGTGGCACCCCGGCTGCCCTGTGCCTGACATCCGTACTGGACTGGGTCACAAAGCTGTGAAATCAGTCATGTGACAGAAGGTGACCCTTCTATGTCTATCCTGGGCTGACCTAAGATCTCCCCAGAAGGATGAGAGTGACTGTCATGACTGATTAGTCACATCTGTGGGGGCATATCATGGGAACAGCAGCACGTGACTCATGAATTTCCCAAGACCAACTTAATCCAAATCATCTGCCCCAGCTGATGGTCAGAGTTTGGAAGCGGCTACACAGTTCCCCGTAGTTTAGACGCAAAGCTGGAGCCAAGTTCTTTGAATTCAAGTTCTTAGCTTATTACTGAATGTCCCCCAGAACGTTCGCACACTGGACTTTGATAATTAAAACATAAAAATGGAAGTTTCTCATTGATATATTTTTTGAAAATGTGAATAAAGAAGGTGGTCACAGACAGGCTCAGCTTGTTGTAGTCTCCAGTAGTGCAGTGGAGGCTGTATAGTGGGGTTGCAGGGCTGGTGAGCAGGTGGTGGGGTGAGCGAGACCCAACTGCGACCTCTTGCTAAGCTCCATGCCTGCATTGCATATGCTGTCAAGGAGGTAAATGAAGTTTTTTCTAGGGCCGCATGGGTGGGAGGTTTTGTTTTGTTTTGTTTTGTTTTTGGTCAACATTGGGCTGATCCTTGAAGGATGAGTAGCAAGTCTTCATACAAGGAAGAGAAAGGGAAAACCAGAGAGGTGGGAAGAACAGAGCAATGCTCAGGGGAAAGACAGTGCCTGAGAAACATATCTCAAGAGGCTGGAGCAGAGAGGGACCAGGGGACAGACACCTCAGCCACACTGGTTTTCAGAGAGTGCAGTGCTTTGCTGCAGCTATTGAGGGAGCCTGGTTACATAAGCCTAACCAACTTTGTGCCAGGCTTCATTTTCTCGCTGAGAGAGAACAGGCCTGAGTTTTCCGTTCCTCAGAAAAAGAAACTTCAGTTGCAGAAAAAGCCACAGAAACTGGCTTGGCCAGGGCAATTGGCCTAGGCAGAGAAGGTTGCTTAGCTACTGCTCTGAGAAGCCCCTAAGCCCCGATTAAAGTTGTTAAGCCTCCATGAGCACCAGCCAATCCCAATTGAGGTTACTTAGCCACAGCAGGAATTCTCCTCTCTGGCTTTAAAAGGGGCCTTCAGCTCCCTACCATGTTGTGGCGGTGGTGGCCCAGCATGCTGGGTGAGAGAAGAATCAGATGCAGGAGATTCACCAGTGAGACACAGGAAGGAACAGGAGCTGGGACTGAGTGAGAGAGACGTAGGCCAGGATTTTCCAAGTCAGAAGAGTTTTTATAAATAACTTTCATAAATAATAATAAGTCTCCATGTCTTCTTCATCCACTGGGGGATCAGGAATGCCCTGATATAGTAAGCTGGGCAGCAAGTCAAGCCAGGCGTGAGGTTGCGGGGACCGAAAGATCACTTTGTCCTCCAGCTGGAGATGGACAGCCGCCCATGAGATCTCTCAATCAGGGCCCCTTATCAAGCCTTGTCATTCTGGGGTTTTCTGCCATTGAAGGAGGAAACACCAGCTTGACCAGCCCAACCTCCTCCTCCAACTCCTCCATAGCTGAGCTAATGAGTTACATGGTGAGTATTTTGCTTAATGCATTTCCTACACTGGAAACAAATAAAACATGAGCAGTGAGTGTGTCTGAGGAAGCTTCCAGAACAGACTGGTGTTGACACTGATGTGTCCAGATTGTGCTGGCCACTGGGGACATCTCATCTGATCCTTCAGAGAGAGAGGGAAGTTTGCTGCCCTCTTCTTAAGCTGTGGCATCCCTCCTCTCCTGCTCTCGGATGCTGGTCACCCAGAAGCCAGTGGTTGGGGCTGGCCCTTCCTGGAACACGGAGGGATCTGCTGTCACCCCTCCCTCATGTCTTCATTCTCAGACTCATGCCCAGCGGCTCTCTTTTCCCTCCTCCAGACTCCTGAGACTATCCCTGCAAGGGCCATTGACAGCCACCTTCCTCAGGTGCTTCTCCTTGCTCCTCCTCACCTGGCCCTCCTCTCCTTTTTTAGCCTCACAAACTTGAAAACCATGCCTGATCCCTGAGTCCTCAGAAGACTGCTCATGGGCTCGTGTACCTTGGAGCTTCACATGGGGGGGCACTCTGCTCGTGATTCGCTTTCTTCTTTGTGGACGTGTTTCAGGTCGGTTGTCCTTCTCTGGAAGTCTTTGCTTCTGTTCTGCCCTGATGCCTGTGCAGGACTCCGTGTGCACTAGTTACCTTTAAATGTCAACTTGACAGTAGTCATGGGAGAAGGGGGTCCCAAGTCAAAGGATTGCTTAGACCACATCGGTCTGTCAGCATGTCTGTGGGGGAACTGACTTGACAGCCCATGTAGGGAGGTCTGGTCCACTGTGGGCAGCGCCCTTCCCTGGGCAGGCGCTTTGGGGCTGTGTAGGACTGGAAACTAGCTAAGCATGAGCTAGCAGCAGTATTCCTCCATGGTTGAGCTTCATGCTCCTGCTTGGGTTTCTATCATGACTTCCCGCAGTGACCTGCAAGTGTAACAAATGAACCCTTTCTTTCCCTAAGTTGCTTTTGGTCAAAAGGTTTCATCACAGCAACAGCATGAAACTCTAACAGTGGTGCAGCCCACATACTCATGCCACCAGGAGAACAAGAACGAAAGGCCTGAGTGTTCAGGAATGCCTACCTGTCCTGGCTTATTACAGATGTGGAAATCTGATCCTCACGCTGAAGCACCTTTACACAGAGAGACATCTCACCAAGCACCAAGGTGACTGGATTCACTGCTTACATCCCCACTGGATGGTCACCAAGCAGTCTTACACTGCTGTGACACATGACAGCTGGGGGTAGAGCCATTTCTTTGGAATCTAAGCTCTTCCTGTTCGGCTAGGTGAGTCAAAACACCCTCAGAATCCCCATGTGACTGTGTTTGGAAATTTTATATGAAAACACAGTTCTATTTGATGACATCAGGGTGGGCGTGCCTGCATTTGCCAAGAGGAAACCACTGAGCATCTGCGTTCATGCAGCTGTACCCTAAATGTGCTTTCACGGATCGTCACAGCGGTATGTGGCACTTAGCATTGTGAGGCCATAAACCAGGAATGAGGCATATAACCGCAAAGATGACAGCTTGGCTGTAGCAAGTCCTGTTCCTCTGCCTCACTGGCTCCAGTGAGTGTGTTCTGAAAGCCTGCAGGCAGAGAGTCAAAGGAAGCCCTCCATGGCTGCCGTGACTTCCTCACCTAGCTCTGCAATTTGATTAACATATGGACTCTCTCCCCTCACAGACATGTACCCTTTCATGTGATTGAAAGCTTGGTGCCCTGCTGGGAACACTTTGGGAAGTTGAGGAATGTTTGGGATATAGTTAGAGGAGTTGAGTCTTTGCACATGGTTCCAGAGACAAAGTCCACGATGGTGCAAAAGGCAATTGCAGCAGGGGACGCCCTGGTGGCAGATGTCTTGGACTCATCCCTCCCTGTATCTCAGGGAAGCAAGGAGTAGAGACAAGAGAGGAAGGGCAGCTGCTAAGACACCTTCCTCACCATGGTCGGTCATGTCCCCACAAAGCCCCATGCAAAAGGATTCCCTCTTCTCTTTTGTTGCTTTAGCACGATGTTCTTTTACCGCAGCAACACAAAAGAACTAATGCTCCAAGGTTTAACTATATAAGCGTGGCATTGTCTGAGGTAGACACCGGGCAGCCCACTGTGACCCTCAGTGAGGTACAGTCCCCCACCGCCACCCCGGATCATCTGACTCCACCTTTCCTACTCACAGGTTCAGACTTGTTTCTTCAAATGGGGCCTGTATGACAGACTTCTTTGCTGTGATAAAACTCCATGGTCAAAAGCAACTACAGGAAGAAATCTTATCCTTGCATCCTGCTCCAGAGGGACAGAGTGCATGATCCTGTGGAAGGCATGACATGGCTGCAGAAGCAGGAAGATGAGAGGAACACAGGAAACAGAGAGAGAGAGCAGGAGGCAGGGGGAAGTCTTAGATTCTCAAAGCTGGCCCCCAGTGACATATTTCCTCCATTAAGGCTACACCTTCTAAAAGTGATGTAGACTCTCGAACTTGGGACCAAGTGTTAAAATACATGAGCCTACGAGGTCAGTCTCACTCAAACCACCGCATTGCTTCAGCCAGGTAAGAGTGCAAACAACCCAGCAATCCGAGTTAAGCTGACCATCAGGGCAATGTGGTACCTGAATGAAACCCACACCCCAGCCATCAGTCAGCTGATGGAGAAGATGTGGTATCCTCAGGCAGGCCTGCCTCTGCCTGCCCTCCTGAACTCTGCTCTCCTTCAAGGATGCATGAGTGATCCCCTCACTATCCTACATACATCTCTTCCTCAGCCCTAGCAGCATCTAAAAAGGGAGTAGACACAGTGTCCCAATATTTCTGGCTCAGAGTTCAGGGGCCCAGGAAAGCTCCCCACACCTGAAAAGCGGTGGCAGGCGTGCCCCTGAGACTGCAGTCCAGGAAGGAAGGTAGGTGGTAGGCAATGCTGAAAAGAGCTAAGATGGATGGCATCACCCTCCTCTTCCCTGGGTCAGTGACTCTGGGGAGATCATGCTTGGAGACACGGGCTGAGTTCTGTGCCTGCTCGCTCCAGTAGACCCATCCCTAAAATGCTTTCTGGGTCACAGCAATGATGTTACAAGGAAATGATTGCATGCCTGAATGCATGGCTGGAGGGAGCTTGGAAATGGGCTAGGAGGGTCCAGAGCTGTCTGGGTGATGAGGAGAAGCACATGCCCCCACTGTGCATGAGACAAGGTGGGCTCCAGTAAGGCTTTCAATGCAGAACATCACGTCATAGGAGAGCGTGAGGGCACGCAGGAGCCAAGCTCGGGGATCTGGAACAAAAGGAAATTACTCACTCCTCAAAAGGTAGGACAACACACTAAATAAGCTGCCTGCATTTTTGCCCTCTCCAGGGCAGCCACCAAGCATGCCCTCTTTCACATCACGCTGTCCTAGAACTTTCCAAGCAGCTCAGAGAGATCAGGTTGTCAGGAATCGGAGACAGCTTTTACCTGAGCTGTTCTGCACCCACAGATGGCAGAGAAAGTCTGTGGCCAGACGCTCCAGTTCCAGCTCAGGCCACTTCCACCACCACATCCAAGCCAGCACCTGTGTTTCCTGTACCTGCCAGAGCAGAATGTTCCAGACTTGCTGGGTATAGAGTAACAATATCTCTCTGGTCACCATTCTGGGGTCTGAAGAACAAAACCATCATTACTAGCCCATAACAAAGCGTCTCTGAGGCTGTGCCAAGTCTTCTCCTGGCCATCATCAGGAAACTCCACCTCTCCTGGATCCTAGAACTATGCTCTAGGGATCCAAAGCCTTTCTTCCAGCAGAGGAAACAACAATGGCCATGGCCCTGACCTTATCTTCCTCTTATTGGTCCACTCTCCCAACTTCTTCCCTGGCTGCCTGAAGGCCAAAGGCGGGCAGAGAACCCACCCCATCTCCCTTACTTAACCACCCTGCACTATCCCACAAATGCACACAAGGCCTGCTGGGCCTGTCACATGTCATTCCTGGAACTTCTTGACTACAAAAGCTGACTGGAAAATTTAGACTTTATCCTGGGAACAAGGACAAACCTGGAGAGATTGCTCAGGGGGTCCACCCCCAATGAAGGAAAGCAGTTGTTCCTTTTATGACCCAGAGGAACACGTGGACTAAGGAAGCGCTCCTCGGCAGAGGTGGTTGGGTTCATCCTGAGAGGAGGGCCGCCTTCTTTTAACCTTCAGATGCAGTGGTTACATTCTGAGCTCAAAGCCAGCTGAGCCAAGATGTCGCTGGAAGGCAGGAGTGCCGCCAGGCTGACGCGTTGCAGTGGGACACAAGGAAATGAGAGGTGCCGGGGGGAAGTGCAGCGTCCCATCCCATCTTACACAACCGTGTTAGCAGCCATGGAGGGCCCAGGCATCTGCTGCCAGCCATGCAGGTGTGTTGCTGTGTGTCCCTGTGGCAAGCCACCTGACAGAAACAACTAAGGGCGGAGGTGGCTGTTTCCAGCTCACTGTTTCAGAAGGTTCAGTTCACCCTGATGGACAGCTCGGTCCACACCATGGTGACCCACGAAGCAGAGTAAACAGGAATGAGCCCTGCATAGTAGACGCCCATGGCATGGCCTCCTACCGTCTCCAGCTAGGCTTCATCACTGAGGTTTTCGGAAGCCACGAAAGAGCAGCACCAGGAAGGACCAAGCTGTGGACAAAAGCCTGTAGGGGACATTTCTCACTCAAACTGTCACAGCAAGTGTCTTTCCCAGAATACTGGTTAGTGTCTGCTGAAGAAAGGCCTGGTCTCTAGGGCTCCTATACATAGGTACCTTGATCTTCATGTGGGTTCCTTAGTAAGGGGAGCAGGGTTGTCTCTAAGGAGGGCTCTGCTGACTGCTTTTCAACCACTTCCCCCTGGCGGGGCTGCCTTGCCAGGCCACCAAGGAAGAGGATGCACTCAGTCCTGATGTGACTTGATATGCTGGGGTGCCTTGGTGGAGGGAGGGGGAGGGAAGGGGGTAGTAAAAGAAGGAGGGAGGGTTGGATGGGGAGGACAGAACAGAGGGGGCTCTGATTGGGATGTAAAGTGAATAAATAAATAAATTTTAAAAAGAAAGAGAGGGAGGGGGAAAAAAGGCCTGTTCTCTGTGTGTCTATGTGTGCTCCGTTGCTTAGTGACACCTCCGTCATTTAGGAGAGCTCCTGTGATTCTCTCCTAGAGGACCAACCGAATCTTCTCTTCTCCGGTACTGAAATGACCTCAGTGGGTTCAGATTCTACCTGAATCTCCAGGCAGAAAGAACAGTCATAGCACACTCTGCCCGGTCACAGTGAAAGGTGCTTGTTTAAAACATGCTCTGTTGAGCTTGGAAAGTGCTACCTGTGCTTAGGTCTTCATTTTCCAGGGGCTCCCTCCTCCGCTCCTGTCTCTCCCTTTCTCTGCTCCCCACCCCAACACAGGTGTGAGTCGTGGCTTCATGGTGGTGGCAGAAGCAGTGGGTAGAAGCGTGAGGGGGTGTAACAGTGAGTGTATCCCTCAGTGACTCCACCCACGGGGCAGTATCTCTGTGTGCCCCCCTTCTCCTGCCTGGGTCTCCTGTATTTCTGCTGCTGCCAGACATAATCACACTGAGGCAAACGCAAAATTTGGAAGTGCGTCGTGATTAAGTGGTTCCCTCACACATTCACCCTGCCAGCACAGAATCCCGGCTGCAGAGCCAGCTGTGGGCGGCGGGTCCCTTCCTGACCTACATGTGAGTCTGCAAAGGGAAACCCTGGGAGCCTGGACTGTGGGAGGAGCCGGCTGTGTGTTCTGAGAGGAGGCTGTGAGCATTAACACACACACACACACACACACACACACACACAGACACACACACACACACACCTGAACATGTTATACACCTACACACGCACACCTGTCTACACAGTCCCCACACACAAAGCTCATAAAGTCTATATGCACGCATGTACACTGCTGCACTTACATCATGCATACACTCATAAACACACACACCTTTACACACATATACGTACACCTACATCCAATTCCACAAATACTCATACATACACCCCCCACCCACCCACACACACACTGGAAAGGCCTGACGCTGCTGGAATTCTCCAAGGCCCCCACTATGGTCCTACTGGGTGGATCCTTGCTCCACCTACCTGTAGAGTTGGTTCGCTGTCCTTTGCCCTGGAGAAATGTGTGGCTCTCTGCTTTCAGAAATAAATGCGCCACCTGTCTGGGGAACCCGGGCATCAGAAAGTGCAGACAGAGAGAGAAATACAAGCAGAGAGGAGCAGGGCACGGTCCAGATAGGGAGGCCAGGGCGATTAAAATGACCAGTGTGTCAGGCACAAAATAGGAGCTCCTGACATCGACCAGGCGTCGGGAATCAGGCCCCTATATCACTGCAGAAAATGGGCAATTTTATGCCAAGAGGGAGCCGTGCATCTTGAGGTAATGGTGAGTGTAATTCATGCCATTTGCACCAGCCACAGCTGCTTGCAGAGAGGAGCTCACCCTGGGCTCAGGTTTCCCAGGCCGTGAGGCTCTAAAGTTGGACCTTTAAAGAATAGATTTTAAAGAATGGTAACACATTTGCCTTGTTCTGAAGAAGAGGAAGTGCCCTCCAGCCTGGCCCGATGGATGGTCCCTGGTGGCAGGGGCTTATTCCTGGGTCTAGCTCCCCTTCTTGCCTCCCCGAGCACACACGCGCACACACACTCACCAGCACACCCTCACATACATGCATCGCCATTCTGAATGGCTCCATCCATTCACTTCTGCTGCCTGGGACTCGGGGCCAGCAGGTGCCTGAGGCGCCTCAGGGTCAGACCCGGGAGTCAGGATGCTCAGAGAGGAGCCTCAGCCATGGCCGTTTCTGCAGCGGCCCTGTCTGCCTGGAGAGGACCCGGCTGCTGGAACAAACACGGCAAAATCACTCTCCTGAGGGAGAAGTTGAGAAGCAGGACTCCGCAAAGTGGGCCGAGAACGGCGATCCCCCAGGATCTGTGCTCCTGAAGAGAGCTCTAAAGCAAAGCTGGTTTGGCATATTGGCCCAATTTTCTCCCGTGAACACAGGCTGCCGCTGTATGAAATCGCGGTGCTCGGTTTCAAATGTGATCCTGTGACTCAGCAAGCAGAACAAATCGGTGCTGACCATGTGCTCTTCTCTGCAGGGCTCACCCACGCCCACACACACACACACACACACACACACACACGCATGCACCCTAGAAGAGTTTGTAGATTTTCCATGTGTGACTGCCTTACACACATCGTTCTGGAAATTCAGCCACGCTGACCTATTTTATACTTAGAAACTTTTAGTTATGACCATAACCTATTTCCCGAGGGCTGTGTATGTGAGGGGGTGCACATGTGTGCATATACATGTACACATGTGTGAGCATGGATGCCAGAGGTCAACCTTAAGTTGTCCTTCCTCAGGAACCATCCGCCCTGTTGTGCTTTTATAAGATTTATTTTTATTGTTTTTAATTATGTGGACGCAGCGGCTGGGAGAGGGCAGGTGCCTGCAGAGGACAGAGGTTTTGGAGTCTTGGAACTGTAACTGCACAAAGTTGTGAGCTGTCTGATGTGGGTACCGGGACCCAGACCTTTGTCCTCTCCAACACCAGTATGAGTGCTTAGCCACTGAGCCATCGCCCCAGCCCCCGTCTTACCGACGGGGCCTCTGAATGGCCCATGACTTACAAAAAAGTCCAGAGTCAGGCTGGTCCACAGCATCGCACACCCTCCGGTGTGCTCCTCCCAGTGCCGAGACGACTGCAAGGGCCGTGACATTCATTTGTTGATTCTGAGCATATATGTCTGGGTGTGACCATGCTGTGGAGAATGTGTGGAGGTCAGAGGGCAACTTGTTGGGAATTGGTTCCCGCCTTCCACCAGGTGAGTCCCAGGGATAAAATTCAAGTCAGAAGGCTTAGCTTCAGAACACCTGTACTCTTCAGCCCTCTGTCTATCCCTGGAGTGTGTGTGTATGCATGTAAGTGTGAGCATGAAGGCATGCATGCATGCATGTACACATGTATGTATGCATGCATGTATAGGTTCTGGTGATTAAACTCAGGTCCTCTTACAAGCAAGCACTTTACAGACAAAGCCATCTCCTCACCCCTCCCACTTAGGAGCTGACCATGTTCAAAGCTGCTGGCCCACTCGGAAGCTGCCTCCAGCAGTCTTGAGAACTTCCTACAGTTTCTATTCTCCCCACCATGTTTTATCCAAACTGCAAGAGCTCAGAACGGGAGTTTTGTATACATCATCGTCTGATTTTTCCAATTTGACAAAAGAAAAGAAAAATATTTATTTATTTATTTTATTCTAGTCAGGTTTAAATTCTTTTTTCTCATATATGGCATTGTGTGTGTGTGTGTGTATGTGTGTGTGTGTGTGTGTGTGTGTGTGTGTGTGTGTGCCATTGTTTTTGGTCGTTGAGGGTTCTTCTCGCCAGCTATCCCCATGCCCCTGAAATATGCCCCCCCAACCTGGGCTCTCTCATTCTCTTACACACCTGCAGAGTCCCAGAGTTGTTCACACTGCTTTCCTTCGATGTCTACCCTTGCCTTAAGTCCTCACAACTGTGGTGACCCTGCCAGAGTCTCACCCAGGCTCCGGGGAGCTGAGCCTCTTGAGCTGTTGACCCGGGTCAGTACACAGTTCTTTTCCACCAAGCTCCATGTTCACCTCTGCACTTCCTTCTTTTCTCTCCTGCCCTTCCTGGTCAGCCTCCATGCTGGGTGACCACCTCATGCTCCCCACAGAGAGGCATTCTCTGTCCTCAGAGTCAGCTCCAGCTATAAGTGCAGCTCCTGCTGTGCCCATCTCTCAAGCTACTTTGAGATCCTGCCCATCCAGGAGTCTTGGTCCTCCCTCCCTCCCTTGCTTACCCCCCCAATTCCCCTCTTTACCCCTCACAAGATGTCATCCTCACTGAGCCCCTCCCAGAGCAAAGTTCTTCTCCAAATTCTCCTGCTGTGCCCCACCCCCTCCTTCTCCAGCACCCCCAGAACTTAGCAAGGCTCCAAGTAGCTGCTTAGTAACTGCTGGCAAGTGACTGGAAGGCAGGAACCTGAAAACACAGCTGGAAAGTGTTCAGGCTCAAAATCTTAGGGATTGTGTTCAGTCCTCCCAAAAGACATGTGACGGTCCTAAGCCCAGGTCCTCAGGATGTGGCCCCATTGGGAAAATGGAGAATGTTCTCGAGCATAGCACTAGACAACGTGAGAGTGGTGGACCAATAGCCACAGGGCAGATGCTCTTAGGAAAGAGGCAGATGTGGGAGGTGGGGTCATGGAGTTAGGTGGCTCTAGTGATGGGGTGACATAGGTCACGAGACACCGAGGCCTACTGGAGACAGTGGCATCTGAGCGGCCTGAGGCGGAGTGGACCCGGGAGTGTCCCAGTGAAAGCTTCCCAGAGCAGACACAGTCCAGACCTCTGCCCTCCAGGTTCCAGGAGCCTGAGCCTCTGTTGAGGACCTCGGCCTGTCTGGATCTTTGCCACGGCAACCCCTGAGAGAGAGGTGGGAGGGGTAGACTCACCTTGCCCCAGTGTGCAGCTGGGCACTACAGAGCCATGAAAGGAGGGGCAGCTACAGTGAGCCAAATACCTGGGGAATGGGTGGACCCCAGGACCGGGAAGCAATGGTGGGCACTATGCAGCCAGAGGCCCAGAGCCACCTGCTGAACGCCCAGGGGCAGCTAGGCCAACACAACCTGCCTCTGGGAGTCTGAGGCCGCGTCCAGGGGAACGTGAGGCCACAGCACGTGCCTGGAGCCTGCATCCCAGCTAGACGCAGGGGCTGAGCCTCATGCATATGTATTTATGGACATTTAAAGAGGCCGAAATACATATTTAGCAGCCCTGCACAATGTGTTTTATTGCCCGTGTCCGTCCTTTTGTAATATCCTCTGGAAATTCATTTTAAAGGAGATTTCAAACCCAAATGACTGACCTGGCAAGCCCTTCCGGTCCCTGTCTGCAAAGAGGTTTTATTTAATAACAAAGTGTCTTATTTAAAGTCATGCCTATTGAGACTGCCCGTGGAGGCGCTGAGGCTTCGAGAATGCCGTATTATACACGCTATTGGCTAAATCAACCACCATGCCTCTGTCGGGGCCAATTTCCCTTTATGTCCTGGGTGCTTAAAACCCTTTAGAAGATTCAGATGTAGTTTTCAACAAGAGCTTGTTGCCTATTTCTCACTCCTTTGAAAACCTACAAGGGCTACGGAAGTCACTTCCCAAAGTCTCTCCCCCAGAGGCTGGGGAGGCTTTGTACATAAGTAGAAAGACATGTTCTTCTGGTTAGGTACAAGGTGAACTACATAGGCACTCGAGCAGGAGGCTGCAGGGATGGGGCAGGACGGCTCTGGAGCCCTTGGTTCCCCCAAGCGGAAGGAAGTGCAGTGTACACCGCCCGGGAGGGAGTGTGCAGTGTTCGGCGCTCCCTAAGATCGGCTGGAACCTGAAGATCCAACAGCTGGGCGTGGGTGGGTGAGAGAGACAAACAGGCCGTGCCGGGACCACCTGAGTCGGCAGAGTACCTGCCTAGTGTGCACAAAGCCGTGGGGCCCATCCCCCGCAGAGCACACCCCCAGCATGGTGGGACTCATTTATCATCCCAGCGCTGGAGAGGTGGAGGCAAGAGGATCAGAGTCCAAGGTCATCTTCCCCTACAGGGTGAGTTCGAGGCCAGCCTGGGCTATGAGAGACCTTGCCTCAAACTAACTGAGTCAGATGAAGAGACAAGTGGAGAGTCCGGCACCTGTGTGGGTGTGGCTGCATCATTCAGCCTCTTGTCTTGGTTGAGTAGAGTTTTCCTACTTTCTGAATAATACACTTACCCCCTGCTCCTGGCATTATTCCCCAAACCTTCCAACTTGTCTTAAAAGCTCAGGGATGGGGAAGAACGTGCTGTGTGGTGCTTTGAATGAGTGATGCCCTCTTCAGGGATTTGAACGCTTGCTCCCCAGATGGTAGCAGTGCTTGTGTGCGTGTGTGCGTGTGTGTGTGGTGGGGAAGCTCAGGAGGGGCTCAGGAGATACAGCTTGACTGGAGAAAGCATAGCCTCACCCCATTTCCACTTCACTCTCTGCTTCTGGCTAGCATTTGAGATATGAGCACTCAGCCTCCTGCTCCTGCATCACCGCTTCCTGCCTCCCACCATGATGGAGTCTTCCCTGCAACTGTAAACCCAAACAAACTTCCTCCCCTGAGTTGCTTTTTCTCATGGTGCTTTATCACAGCTGCAGAAGCATATCCAGCATGACTGGAAGGGAGGAGGGCCAGCAAAAACAAAGAATTTCTGGTCACTTAACTAAGGAAGACCCAAGAATTACAGATGCTTTGGACTCAACTGTGTCCCCCCAAAATTTGCAAACTGAAGCTCCAACCTCCAGTTGGTACAACGGAGCACAGGTGTAATTGAGGTGGAGTGAGGCCATGAGGGTGGGGCCCTCACAGAGTCACTAGAGACCAGGGGCTGCCACCCACACACACCCTGTCCATACCAAACACAAAGGCAGGGTGTTTGAGCACACAGAAGAAGGTGGCCACCCAACAAGCTGGCATGGAGCCTCTCAGGTCCCAAATTATCTGTGCTCTGTTCTCGCACCTCCAAACCTGTGAGAGACCAGTGTGGGTGACCCCAGCCGCTGGTCGCTAGAGACAGCAGCCCAAGAGAACCTGGCAGACAATTCTCTGGCACACATCTCCTGAGCCCTCTTTCAGCACCACACCAGGATAGTGGGTGTAGCTAGCGTGAGCATGGGAGCCTTCTCGGGATGCTCCACACTGAGGGCAGCAGCCAAGGCCAGGGAGGGGTTTCCCGGGTCTGTCCTAACTCTGTTGCTCCAGCATCTTCTATATTCTCTCCTGTTCCTGCTCATCCCCCTTACTGGCTTAAGTGCAAGAGGGAATTGGGGCCAGTAAATGCCCTTTCTTCCTTGTAAGAACAGTTTATTTAAGCCCAGTGAGTCAAAATGTCAACACTGACTAAGGCAGAGCTGAAAGGGCAGGAGGGCTCTGTACCCAGAACTCCTAAGATTATGCAGGAGAGCGACAGCCCCGCCTGCACTTCCCTCTGCCCAGAATAGTTAATAAGGACACATAAGGATCTTCCCTAATACTTTGGCTATGCCTATAAAATGAAAAATGAGTTCAATGAGAGTGCCCCCAACCTCAGACCTGCTGGCCAGAGAAAAACCAGAACAAAGTGTTCCTAATAGCAGCCCCTGCTTTGGGGGGGGGGTCTTTGCTTGTTCTGAACCCCTCTTTCTGACGTTGGTGTGCTCAGGATTCTTTTTTTTTTTTTTCAATGCAGTTTATTCAGGAACCTTGAACAATCCTCGGACCCTGGGGAAAGCCAGCCCACAGCTTAAATAGCCTCTGGGTAGCCAACCCAGGCGTGCCACGTGGGCAATGCAGATAGGTCCACATACATGGAAGCAAGCCAGATCCTCAGCCTTAGCCAAATGTGGAATTGTTCGTGACAGAGAGCACTCACCATCGGGAAGGTGGAAGGCGGAAACCAGCTCCATCTTTAAGGCATAGCATTCCGCAGCTCTCTACAGTTCCCCCTTTTTGTTTTAGACGCATCAGGCAAGAGTAGAGGTCTGATCTCTGATATTAGAAATAAATTGGGACTTTGTACCGATGTTCATTTAGGTGTCATCCACCCAAAGAGCATCAGACCCGTCCAATACCTTTTTCTCAGAGGCGGGACCTGGGGCATCAACCCGCATGCAACCAGACATGCTCTTCTCTGGGTCCAAAGCGGCTGACCCTGAGTGCAGTGCTTAGCCTCGCAATGCTCAGGATTCTTAATGAGTCCACAGGAGCTGGAATTCGATGGGGTCCTGAAGGCAAGCCAGTGGGCAGGTGTGGCTCCAGCTCTCTGGGCATCTGACCATCTGAGAACAGCCTGGTGGAGCAGGTTTGTCTCAAAAGACAAACAACTGAAGGGTGGCAACAGGAGCGCCAGTGGTGGGGAAAGCTGACTGGCAGATGAAGGACACCATGGTAGGATAGAAAATATATCTGGGCCAGGGAAGACAGCTCCTCCATGGGTACAGGGTGGGCTTCACACATACAGTGCCAGGGCTCTGTCCCCAGCACACATGTAAAAATCCAAAGATGGCAGCACAGATCTGTATCTCTAGTCCTGGGGTTGGGAGACAAAGGCAGGCACACACCCTAGGGACCCACTAGTCAGACGGTCTAGCTCAACGGTTCTCAGCCCTCCTAATGCTGCGGCCCTTTAATGTAGTTCTTCATGTTGTGGTGACCCCAGACATAAAAGTATTTCACTGCCACTTCATAGCTATGATTCTCATACTGCCATGAATAATAATAATGGAAGTATCTGATATGCAGGAGATCTGATATGTGACCCCTGTAGGGGTCATGACCTACAGGTTGAGAACCACTGGTTTAGCCAACTCAGTGAGCTTCTGGTTCAGTGAAAGACCCTGCCTCAAAAACTAAAGTGGAGCGTGGTAGAGGGAGACAGCAGCATGGACCTCCAGCCTGCACATGCTCACAAATGGTCTACATCCACACACAAACAGGCACAGGCATCACATGTACCATATATATTCACACACACATACATACACAGATACATACAGTCTGATATGTGTTTGGGATACCGATAGGAGCCTTTGCTGTGCTACTGGAGAGACTCATGGAAGCCCACATTCTTTCTGGGATACAGGTTATGAGAGGCATCAACCGTGCAGAGGACAAGTTCGGACACCAGGGTCTGACATGGAGTCAGCCCTGCATTTGCAACAGAACACCATCAAATGCCACCACATGGACATCCAACCCACACACATGTCACATGTCGGGAGGGGAACTCACCTCGGGATCACGATGTTTCCTGGCATAGGGACAGGGATCTAATCCATTCCCATGACAGAGATTCAGCCCAGGCTCCAGTGGTAAGCCCTTTGAAAAGAGGCTGTGACCAGCCACTCCCCAGGAGGCCACAGAGCTTAAAAGCCCCCATCTTCCCATCACCATTCAGGGCACTGGGTCTCCAATACAGAACCTCAGTGGACTAATAACATCCAAACTGCATGAGGGAGGGGCTGAGGGAGGGAAGGAGAGAGGGAGAGGGAGGCTGTGCTCCGCATAACCACACGCCCTTCATTGGATGCACTGTAGTGCCTTCCTCAATTCCATGATTCATGCTCACTTGTTGAATTCTCAGCCATAGTGGAGGTTGCAGAAATTCCTTAGTCCAGTTGGTCAGCAGTGTGGAGGCCCGGCAGGGGACATGGGACAGTTCTGTGGAGGAGCCCTTGCCCTGCAGTGCCTAGAGCTACAAGCTCTGGTTGGTGAGTGAGTGTCAGAATTGCGCTGCAGAACCTGAAAAGAGACAAACTGGTGTCCGAGGACAGAGAGAAAAAATGTGCCATGGACAAAGCTGGCAGAGGGGCACTGGTCACACAGTAGATGCCAAAGCCTTGTGCTCTGCAGAGGTGATACCAGCGGCAAAGGAACAGAATGTTGGCTCTGTCAACAGCCACTGGCACTCGTAGAGCTGCTGTGAAAGCCTGTCCATAGTTCAGGTCACAATGACACAGCTCCTTGGAAGCATGGAGGACCCAGACAACAGTGTTTTCCCTGGAAATCCTGACTGTATGTGTAAGAAACTAACAAGTTATGGTTCATGGTTATGGTTATGGTTCAAAAGTTTCTTGAGTTGGCTCAGGTAGAACTATAGATGAACAACAAAACAGCGGCCCCTGCTAACCCTACCCAAACCAACAATGTAGAGAAAAAAAAATCACTACCAAAGCTTGCCTGCTGACCAGTACACATGACAGGGGCATACATCTACAAAGATTTACAATAAACAGGAAACAAAATGTAGAGATGAATCATGGTTCCAGACTCACACTCTCATCATTATACAGCATGGAATCTACTGGCTGAGCTATCTCTCTAACCCCATCTTCCCTCATAAATTCCTAAATAATTTTAAAGAGTGTCCATGAACACAAAGCCCAGGTGGATGGATGGGTGGATGAGTGGATGGATGGGTGCGTGGGAGGGTAGGTGGGTGGGTGGGTGGATGGATGGATGGGTGGGTAGAAGGATGAATGGGTGGCTCAATGGATGGGTGGGTGGGTGGAAGGATGGATGGGTGAATGGGTGGGTGCATGGGTCCATGGGTGGATGGATAGTTTGGTAGGTGAGTGGATGAGTGGATGGATGGATGGGTGGATTGATGGATGGGTGGGTGGGTGGGTGGGTGAATGGGTAGGTGGATGGATAGTTGGATGAATAGATGGATGAATGGGTGGATGGGTGGTGGATGGGTGGATGGGTGGGTGCAAGGGTCCGTGGGTGGATGGATAGATTGGTAGGTGGATGGATGGATGGATGGATGGATGGATGGGCAGTGCTTATGACTGGACCTCAGCCTTGTGATGTCAGACATGGGAACCAGGAGGAATTCACTCCTGACAATTTCTTGATGGGCACACAGGGTAGAAGCTGAAATGTTGGCTTTGGAATCATCTGGCTTGGATCCAAGACCTTCTTGGATTTGTTCAGTATGCCATGGTTCCCTTTTCCTTCAGCATGATGTTTAATCTCAGTTGTCACGTTGACAAGATTTAGACTCACCGTGGAAACAAATCCACTGTCATTTATATGATGTATTTCCTAGATTCGATTTAAGTGGGAACACTCACTTAAGGGAGCAAATATGGGCAGCACCATGCCGTGGCTGGGGTCCTGACTATATAAAAAGGGGAAAGCTAGCTGAGAACCAGCATTCATCCCTCCACCCCATTACTGTTTTCCTACGTGGAAACCGGCTGCCCCAAGGTCCTGACGCCATGCCTCTCCCTCCTTGCATGACCAAACACCCTGAAACCATGAGTCAAAATAAATCCTTTCTCCCTTAAGTTGTATCTGTCGTGTTGGGACACAGCCATGAGGAGGCTTAACTAATGCAGTGTGTGTACTTTGTATCTGTGTTTAAGTTGGGGAAGCCAGACAGAGGCCTGCCTCTGGGTCTCAGCATTCAGCTGCAGAGGTTGGCAGGCCCAGGATGAGAGGTGTACTGAGGACAGAGCTGGACTGGAACACCTCCCACTGCTGGCATCAGGCTTGAGGCATCCATCAGGTTTATTGCTTCTCCAGGTCTGTGCGGCCCTCTCCAGCCCAGCGTGTGTCATTCAAGATGCAAGGTCTTATTTACAGGCCGATAAAACCTGACAGGAGTGGGGCCTGTAACAGCCACAGGTGCAGCTGTAACCGCCTGGCAAGCCCACATCCTGCTTGCAGACACTGTGACCCTCACTCTCCCTGCCCCTGGGGTGTACCCTCCTCTTCCTCCTCTGGGCCACCACCTGAGGATTCTCTGAAATAGCACGAGGTGTCTGGTGGGTGAATTCAGCCAATGTTTTCATAGTCGAGGAGGAGGGAACAGCCAGCTCTTTACTATGCCAATAAATTCTGTGTCCGATTTATCTTCCATCAGGCCGACATTAATATTAAAATCCTCCATGAGTCATAAATCTGTCACACATCAAGAAAAGCAACCCCAGGAAGTCAAAAGAAGCCCTCATTAACCAAGGCAGAATTGGTCCTCAGAGGACCCTCCTTGATGGCCAAACAGACCATTTTCAGTCTGATCATTGTCATAACGGGCCATGCTGTGGCCACGGGTCAGTGTCTGAATTTCAATTGAATGGTGCTGGGCCGGTAATTACCGTAGAGGGCATTTGGACAACTCAGAGGCTCAAAGCACCACCACAGGAGAGGGGAAGCCCCTAGGAGCGGTGGAGGGTGCTACCCCTCCAGTGTCTCCACTCAGGAGCCACGGGGACTTCTCTGGACTTCCAATAGATGCTTGCAACTGTCTGTCTCAAAAAGCAGGCTTGATCAAACCCTACATGTGTCCCTGTGTCACGAGGGTGGCTGTGGGGATGAGACATGCTTGTCCCTGAGACTCAGCAGATCTGGGAGGGATTGCCTGCCTGTAACCCCAGCTCTCAGGAAGCTGAGACAGGTAGATCCCAAGTTTGAGGCCAGCTGGAGCTACAGAAGGAGACCTTTAGATCTTGTCTCAAAACTGAAGAAAACTCAGCAAAACCTCCTCTTAAAGGACCCAGAAAGAAGAGATCCTCCCTGGCCCAGGGCTGCCAGACCATCTTTAGGAATTGTCTTTGGTGTGTTGCCTGTGACAGTAGCTCTTTGTGTTGGTTTTTATGGACACGGTCCAAGCTATCTCCACAGGGAGGTGGCACCTGGTTTAGCTGTGGTGCTGCTCACTGTGAAAGTCTCAAACAAGAGATGGCAGTGGTCCCTGGCCTGAGCAGTGGTCCAGATAGACATGGGACCTTTCCTGAGAACAGCACATGCCCATGCAAGTTGTAGGCAGAGGTGGAGTGATGCTGATTTTTTTTGTAGGTTGCCAAGGTGGGAACCATTTTGGCTGCTGTTGCTCTTTTCCCTGCTTTATACAAGGTTATAACAACTGCTGCCACAGAAACAAAGTCAACTGTGGTTTGGGTCTAAATGCCCCATCTCCCCTCTTAAGGTAAAGGCTTAACCTCCGAGGTGCTAGGATTTCATATCTGACACTTTGGGGAAGTGATTAGACATGAGTCCCAGGGTCAGACTCTCAGAATAGATCAGTGCCCTATAAAAGGGACCCCGGGGAGCCCCTTGTCCCTTCCACTGTATGAGGACGCTGTGAAAGAAACCATGTATGGGCCAGGAAGAGGCCCCTGCAAGAATTTGCATATTTTGGGGATCCGGTGTTGACCTTTCGCCTCCAGAGCTGTGAGGAATACACTGCTATTGTTTACAAGCTACTCTATGCATGGCAGTGTGCTAGAGAGCTTCGAACCGGCTAGGGCAATGCTACCATAAAATTCCAAAGCAAACATTCTCCCTCGTGGGAGAAGCCGTGGCAGATGTCTCTGTGTGTGCTTTCCCCATGTATATAAATCCCGGCGTGGGGATGTGTCCAATAACCACATCCTCACGCATTTCAAAATCTGCCTTTAAGAAACACCATTCAGGGCAAGCACCTGCCCGCACACAGGCGTGTTCCCCCGTAGCCTGTTGCCTTGAACTTGGGAAAGCCTCGTGAATGCCACGGTGATGTATATGAGCAGGCAGGTGGTGTGCACCTGTGGGCCTCTGAGTCATTTTCCATCCTTTATAGGACTCCGGTGAGACACGTCACTCACCCGGCTACTGCATGTGATGTAGAAAGTGCTCACAGAATAAACACAGTGAAGAAAAGCAGGCTTGACCAAACCCTGCATGTGCCCCTGTGTCACGAGGGTGGCTGTGGGGATGAGACATGCTTGTCCCTGAGACTCAGCAGATCTGGGTGGGATCGCCTGCCTGTAACCCCAGCTCTCAGGAAGCTGAGACAGGTAGCTGCCAGGGTTAAGCACAGGAACGGTTTACCCACAAGCCAGGGGTGAAGAAGGCAGGAAACTAGCTGGTGAGGCTTCTCTGAGTCCTGGGTCCAGGGCATGGCATCTCCTGGGGAATGAAGACACCCCCGCCAGCAGCTGGCAGCCCCTGCAGTGAGAAGTCGACAAAGAGCAGTGGCCTGGGCTGCAGACAGAGAAGGGGTCAGCAGAGAGGAGTGAGGACCCCTGATGTGGTCATGGTGTCCTCACTGTCCTGCATGGCTCTGTGGTGGGCACCATGAACTGAGAGATCAAAAAGCTTCTTCTCTCAGACTGAGTTGGCAAGGGTTTCGATGGTGTCATCCTTTGGAACCAGGTGTTCCTGCAGATTCTGTATTTGAACACCTGGGTTCCAGCTGGTGGCATGGTTTGGGCAACTTGTGGAACCTGGCCTTGTGGCCTGAGTGGCGGAGGCCGGCCATGGGGCTGGCCTTGAAGGGAATCCAAGCTTTCTACCTTCTGACCCAGAATGACGTGAAAAGCGTCTGCCACACTCCCTGTAAGGCTGGAGCTGAGGCCACCCGCTGCCCCAAGCTCGCTGCAGGCGACACCCTGCGCTGACCCACTGCGCCCAGCCCACTGCTCCTCCCAGGAGCTATGTTTAGAGGCCAATTAAATACAGAGTAGCAAGTGGTTCCCTGCCAGTTCCCCTTACCTGACTCAGGGCAGTCAGCCCTTCCTTCCCGCCCTGGGGCTCTGGAGGCAGGAGACAAAATGGCAGCAACTCCTCAGCAACCCTTCAACCTTCATTGGGAGCTGTCCATGGTGACTCTTCCTGCCTCAGTCTATGGGGACTGGACACATTTCCTGTCTCAGGATGCCTAATACCACCATGGGAGCTGTCCATGGTGAGGACAATCTTTCCTGATTCAGCCTGCAGCCCTCACAGTGGACTCTTTGTAAATTTTGGACTCTGTAGACTTTATAACCTCTCAAGGCAGAAATGCAGCAAGACTGCTGCCCGAGGAAGCTCCAGCAGCCCAGCCCCCACCCCAGACCTTTGTAACTGTCATCTCCAGCCCCTCAGTAGGACTCATCTTATATTAGGCAAATTTGAGGTGAAAAGACTGGACAAAAAACTGACCAATCCCTGAGCAGGAAAATTGACCAATCCCTGAACAGGAAAGCCCACCAATCCCTGAGCTCCCCAAGCTCAGGGCTTGAAACCCCACCAATCCGCACTCTGGGAATCCCTGCCCCAGAAGCTCCCCCCCCAAAAAAAAAACAACTCTATATAAAGGCTGTGTTTGCCCCAGTTCCCTGCTGCCTTCTCCCCAGAGCAGAGGCAGCCACTCCTGCATTCATCTCTTCAATAAATCTCTTTTAATAGCTTTACCAAAAAGAAGAAACAAAGAAGTAAAGCTCAGGCTCCTAGGCTCCTCAGCTCCTCGGGGTTTGTGATAGCCCTCCCCTGGGAGCTGCAACGTCTCTGTTGAGGAGGCCTTCTCTCACAGCGGCCTTCTCTCACAGCTGTGTGGGTTCTGGGCTCCTGTGCCTCAGGATACCCTTGGGGCACTGTTCCACCCAGACCTGTGTGGTTCCTGGGCTCCCATGTCTCAGGATACCCTTGGGACTCTGTCCCACCTCAAAACTGGGACACCTTCCCAGTCTGCATAGCTGTGACTCAGATTTTCAGCCCTCAGAGTTGAGCGGTCTGGATACCTTCCACAGCGGGTGAAAGGTGAAGGCAGCCCAACATACAAAAATAACGATACTCTCACTACTTCTCCCTCTCCCTTCTTCTGCCTCTGCCATGCCTTCATGCTGTAATGGCTGAAACTGTGACTTCACTTAAGCCCTTCCTCCCTTAAGTTGCTTCTGTTACCATAATGAGAAAAGCCACTAACACAATTTGAGTCATACAGCTAAACCTCTCAAGCTGAACTGTGTCTTCCAAACAGGGCTTTCCCCAGACACTTTCTCTCACCTGCCCAGGGCTGAACCTGGGTCAAAAGAATCAAGTTTGTCTGTTTCCTCTGAGATGAAACCTTCCATCTTATAGGGACACTCAGAAGATTTTCTAAGTGGGAGTAGAGCACTCTACCCTACCTGGAAGCTGGTTAAGCTCAGGATGTAAATAACAACTTCAGGAAGTCCCTGAAACTGACCAGATTTACTACACTGCTCCCTACCCAGGCATTTAAGCAACAAAGGCTGCTGGGAGATATTCTCAGAGACATATGGCTGGCTGGAAGAAACCAGGAGGGGCAAAGCTGCCTGGAAAGAACATTCTCCAACCCATTGAGCTGTCTGCAGGCTGTAGAGTTGTGCTCCTGGTTCCCAGTTTGGGGGCTGTCCTCTGTTCTGGGGTGAGCTTCGGTGATGGGATGCAGTCAGTTGTCTTTGAGCCACTTCTGCTCCTGTGAGTGACCTCTCACACATATTTCCATTAGTAATTCTCCTCAAATTCATCGTTTCACCAAGTTCTGGACTTTGGGGGCACCCATACTCTGGTTTGTCTTCAGTTCCTGTGTGAGGGGGTCAGTGTTTGCTCACTTCTCCCCAGGGACATCAGCACCAGCGTGAGCTGCACAGGGTCACCTGAGCTAACTGCTCCCTGTCAAAACCTGGCCTCTGCTGCTATGAACAGTGGTTTGAATGGACATGGGGGCAAGCCAAGAACCCCTGTCCAACCCTGGAGAGGAGGAAGGTTAAACCTGGCACTGGCAACTTCAACAGGGAAGCAAATTCCTCAGAGTGCAGAGAAGTTAAAGATGAATGTAGTTTTAAAGTCACGCATCTCGCTAGGGGCAGAAAACCAAGAAAGTAGTAAAATAAAATGTAGAAATGGGTTGCTTTGTCATAATTGCTCAGTCAGGAATGGGACACAACTGATGAGTTCAGCGGGTGAAAGGTGAAGGCAGGCTAGAGAGAACCGATACCCTGTCTGGAGACAGGAGGATAGAGCAATGAGCTACAGCATATACTTAAGACATGATCCAGGGAAGATACAGAGGTTTAGAGCAGAAAAATACATTTGTCACCAAGCTGTGGTGGGCAAAAATGCATATGGCATTCAGATTTGAGAAATTCAAGAAATCATGTGCAAACAAATCAAGCATACTGGCGTGTGAATACCTTAAATGCCACGTATGTATAGCTTGTATCGCTTGTGCACATCCAGGCTCTGGCGAGTGCAGGCACACACCTAGCACAACACAGGTCTGCAGGTCAGAGGACTGTTCCGGCTTCTGTCCTCACCTTCCACCTTGTTGGGGCAGCAGCCATCGGAGGGCCTTGCTACTGGCTCACTGGCCCTCTGGGCAGTTCTCCTGTCTCTGACTCTCACCACCTTGGGTGCTAGGATCACAGATCCCAGCTCTGCACCCAGTTTTTACATGAGTTTTAGGGAGCCAAGGCCAGCCATCAGGCTGTGTGGCTAACAACACTTTTATTCACTGAGCTATCTTCTTGTCTCCTGTCCCCAATATCTTGCACTAAGACTATTAAACTTTCAAAGTGGAGAGAAAAGGGTAAATATCCCCAGGATGACACAGACAAGGGGAAAAATCTCAGCTTCTGTCTGAGGTAAAAACAACTTGAATTAGCTGAAGCCCCCCTCAAGGTGAGTGAGGTACATGGCATGTCAGCCACACCTCTGCTCTAGAGCCCTGCCTTCTTTTCCAGTGCCATAATAGGATCCAGGCCCCGTGTAAGTACTTAAGTACTGAACTACATTCCCAGCCCAGACTTTGTGTGCAGGTGGGGGTTGTCTTTTTACAACAGCATCTTTATTGATTCCTGGAGAAATCCATATGATACATGAACATAGTCACCCTTCCCCCAGCTCCTTCCTTTCCCACCCTTTCCTCCTTCCTTCCCCTCCCCTCCCTCTGCTTACTCTCTTCCACCTCTTCTTGCTGCTTCTTTTTCTCATTCTCTCCATATCCAGTTTATATTGCCCAGGTAGTCTTACAGTGGAGCCTGTTCCCATATGTGGTCAGACACAGGGCCACACCATTAAACATAGCCAAACCAAGCCTGACCCTCCCTCTCCCGACAGCTATCAAATGCTACTGGCATCTCCGTTAGCAGTGGAGCTCCGCGTCCACTTCCCGCCCTCTATGCTCAGAGTCTGCCTGGGGTTGGCTCATCTCCCGCGTGCTGCCACAGTCACCGTGAGTTAGTATGTGCATCTGCCCTGTTGAGTCTTTAAAGCACCGATGCTTTGATGTTACCGATCATGGCTCTTCTGCAAAGATCCCTGGGGTGGTGGTGTGATACAGATATGCCACTTAGGGCTGAGTACTCCACAGTCTTTCACTTCCTGCCCATCGATCAGCTGAGGCCTCTGTGTGAATTGCCACCTGCTCCAAGAAGAAATGTCTGTGATAGTAGCTGAGAGATGCTATGATCTATAGAAATAAGCCATTGTGAGTCAATTTTAACACTATATCCATATAGCAGAGTAATAGTCCTGAGTTCTTCCCTAAGCCTTGTGAGCTTTTTATGGACAAGTGATTGGCCCCTTTAACAATTCTGGGCATGTGTTCCTTTGTACAAGGAGAGCCTAAGGTCTATTAAAGAAAAGTGGTTGGTTAGTCCATGACATTCATGCCACTATTGCACTGTGGGCGTATTTCGTCGGCCAGTTGTTGGAGCTCACGGGGTTCACAGGTTGCAATATTTATCATTAGTTCTCTCCTCTGCTAGTATGCACAGTGCCTTCTAGCACTGATAATGCTAGACAAGGGATGAAGCGCCCAGACAAGGACCAACTTGATTTCTCCACATTCTGTAACTCAAATATATAGTGTTTTCAGCAATGTGGTCTTATTGCCACGTTTCAGAAAGCAACCAGGAGTATTGACAATGGCTTGTAATGCTTGTGGGGCTTTGTGACCCCACTGGACAACAATACAAAAAGATTGAGCCATTCTTGGCACTGAAGTTTTCATTTGCTAGCTTAGGGTCTCTAGATGAGGTTTTACTATGCAGCTCAAGTTGATCTCTTCACACTCATAATCCTCCGACCTCACCCCAACCAGTGCTGTAATGACAAGCATTAGCCATCATGCCCAGATATTTTTGCTCTTCTTGAGGAGGTTTAGTTTCAGACTGAGAAAAAAATATCACACAGGAGAGTAAATTAAGTTTTGGTGGCTTGATTAACAAAGCCTGACGCCCTGTTAGACTCCAGCCTGCCTGTCTGCTGGACAGCCTGGGCTTCCTTGTTATATGACACTATTCCTGAGGAGACATGAAGGAGTGTCTTTAGACACTTCCCCTTTCCAAGTTCATCTGTCAGCTTCCTTCCTGGCTGGGCCATGGCATGAGCCTACAGCACTTCTCAGGAGTCTACTGGTCACTGAGAGAGCTGTCTGCCAGGCCCTGTAGATAGGTTGAGAAACACACATGTGAAAACAGATGCAAAACCAACCCCTTGAGATGTTCACAGTCTGGGGAAGAGACACTGGAAATAGGTCAGTACCAAGGCAGGGGTGAGGAGAGGGAGGGAGGCTGGGGACAGGTGGGAGCTCATCTATGTGCCAGGAGATTTTTAGGGACTGAAGTGTGGACCCCAAGTTCATACGCAGTCTATGACTTCCGTGTGGCATCTAGATGAAGGGAACTGAATGGTGGTTAATGCTTGCTGAGAAGGCCTCCTTTTTCTTAGTGGTGTAGCCACTAAGTTCCCCACAGTCCAGTAAGCAACCTCTCATCCACGATCATGCAAACAACATTAATTAAATGGAATGGGTAAAATAAAAGTCATGAAAATGGAAGAGGGTCTCGCTGGAGAAAAGGACGGGCAGAGGAGGTGCAGTGGGAACAGCATCAAGGTGAAAACACTGTGCCTGTGGGTGACAGTGTAAAAATGTTTAAAAGTGAAATAAATTGAAATTATTTTTAAACATTAAGTCATAAAAAGGGACAACTGGGTTAGAACAAGCCATTGCTGTGAGCCAATCCAAAGCGACAGTGTCCTTGTAAGAGGAGCTGGGACGCAGGCATCCAGAGGGCAGCCTTATGAGGAAAGGAGAACAAGACACCTACCGTCCAAGGAGAAAAGCCTGAGGAGGAGCCAATCTGCAGGCACACGGATCTTGGAATCCAGCCTACAGGCTGTGAGAGAACGCACTGCTGGCAGCTCCCGCTTCACTCCTGTCATTCTGACTAACATCAGCACCACAGCCTGCAAAGTAACGCAGGTGTCCCCGGGAGCCCATGATGGGGCAAGGGAAAGGGATTCCTCAGAATAACACAGGGGACAGGTGGCAGACATGTGGCAGGTTATAGGGTCAAAGGGCAGCAGGGTCATGCAGGTGGGGTCCTACCAGATGCTGGAAGGACTATGGGCAATTGTAGGATGTGGCCACAGTTTGGGGAGCTAACTTCCAATGGGGTCGCACACACCCTCACATCTCCAGAGCCTCTCTCCATGGAGGCCTAGGAGAGAGCAGCTAATGCTGAGGCTGGCCCCTAGTCACCTCTGCGACCTTTGTAGGGCACATCTGATATTATTGCTAAGTCCGAGAGCAGAAGGGCTTTCTTTCTTTGGGAGCACGCCACACCCACGCTCCTGTGCATGCAGGGAAGGGAGTGGAAGCGATGGAGCGTGCAGTGTCTGGAGACCTCAGCTCCCTCCCACCCTTTGGGAAAGTTCTCCAGTGGACCCATCTCCCACTCCCACTGTTACGAACCACTGCAAATGAGGTGGTGCCTGGCAAGTCTGGAGCCATAGCTCAGGCCAGCATTCTCCTTGGCTCATGCATGTGGAGAAGCCGAGGTTGGCCTGAGGGGCATGTGGACTGTGTATTTCCCCTCTGTGGGGTAAGCTGTATGAGAAGTGCGTGTTGGCAGAAGGGACACACACGGTGTGTGCGTGCGATGGCCCACACAGAGATGAGAGGGCACCACTTCTGCCTGCAGGAAGGGGCTGCTCACACAGCATGCCTGTCCCTGGACAGCCCGGGCCCTGTAGCTCCCTTGTTGTTTGACGCTGTCTCTGGGGAGACGTGAAGGAGTGTCTGCTTGCTGCAGATTGGGAACAGACAAAAGACCAAGAAAAATTACCACAAAAGCCCATCTTGGGGCAGCAGTGAGTTTCCTGTGGCTACTAATAGGAATATGGGTCATGGCTGACAAGCAGGGACATGGATGAGTACGCCACCAAAATCCTATCCCAGCATGAGTGAAGGCTCTTAAAACTAGAAGCTTACTGGGGGGGGGTCACCGCTGAACTTGGTGTGGCCCAACAAGTTAGTCTTGTCAACAGGGTAGCTCTTGTGCACTTCTTCCCTCCAAGAAGCCCTTACTGCTTATGTAATGTGGATGGAGAGGACTTGTACGTCTGCTCAGTTTCAGGGACTTCCTGAGTCTTAAGGGGCTTCCCTCCAGGATGGGATGTTTTAAGTCTGAGGAAGTTGCTGCCTTTACCCCCTTAATCTGGAGAAATCTATCAAGTGCTGAAAGGAAACAGACTATCGGGTTTCACACAAAATGGGTCCTAAAAATAATCTCCTACCACTACTACTTTCCAGGGAGGGGAGGGTGCTCAGGAGCCTGGAGAGGGTACCAGATGAAGGATAATGAGAGGGATGTACAACCCTTCACACCAGAGCCTTGTAGCTCTTTAAGCCACTCTGTCCTTGCTTCCACTGAAAAATGGGACTTGGGTTTTCAGGCAGCCCCACACTCTCTGCCTCAGTGATCCCAACCCTGTTCTTGCTCTCTCTAAGGCCATGAACAGCTCCTACAACACCCTGGCAATGCCTCCAGCCATGATGCTTCAAAATAGAGAGAGCAAAAGAGCCTCCATGGAGGAAGTGTCTGCAGTGTATCCACTGCTGTCCAAGACGGCAAAGCCTTCCAGCCAATCACAGGGGAGGCATACTGACAGTAACTGTGCCTGCCTGCATGCCCTCGTAGCTTCCCCCTCTCAGCTCTGCCGAGTGAAGTGAGGACTGAACCCGCCCTGCTTCCCCCTCCCCACACTCCCATCCAACCCCTCCTAGTGGCATCTCGGCTGTTTCATTGCCACAGGGAAGGCAAGGTGGTGGAGGCTTCGAAAGCTGTCTGAAGCCAGGAGCTAAAGCACAAATTATCATTATTACTGACACTGCCGCTAATCCTTCCGCGAGGGGGTTGCCAGGGGCCCTGGACAGAGAACAGAACTCACAGGTGTGATTAGCTAAATTCAGCCCAGCACACAAAAGGCTGAGGCTTTGAGCCCTGCCCAGCTCTGACAGAGGATGAGCACCGCTGCCTGCCTTTTGATTTCCTTCCCTTGGAGGCCGAAGGAGTCGCAAGAGAATTACTTTGAGACAAGGATCTTCAGTGTTTGCATGACACACAGTTCCATGAGGCTGTAAAATCATGCCTTGGTAAATTTCCTTTGAAATACAGTGCTTTGATTTAAGAGAAAGGAGACTTTTTATGTCTTGTGAGTTCAAGGCAAGAGCAGAAAGGCCCTGTTGTGTGGCATCTCAGTGAGGACTGCCATGGTCCCGCTCCCATTCCTGAACCCCAAAATCTTCGTTTTGCAGAACATACAGAGACCACGGGAGACTTAAAAGATGGGTTGGCCACCATCTTTACTCTGTGAACAACCCTCTGTCTCCTCTCTGGCTGCCAGCAGGACTGGTTCCTGCAAGGCTCCGTCTTCCCTATCTCCCAATCCACTCTCATAAGGACTCTGGTCACACTGGACCTGGGTCAGGTGACCTCATTTGACCTTGATGACGTCTTCAAATACACTGTCTCTAAAAACACAACACCATCATTGGATCCTGGGGGTTAGACCTTCAGAAAACAGAGACAGAGAGCAGAAGCCCCAGTCCCTGGGCTCTGAGGAGTGGCTTGTTGGAAGCTGAGGGACAGCTCTTTGGATGCGTGATGGGCGCTTGGCTTAGCTCCTTGCTGTCATCACTTCCACGGTTGTCAAAGCCTCAGGCTCTCACTTATGGAGGCTGTGCAGATGGAGGTACATGGCCTGGCTGGAGCCACACCCATTTCTTAGGAGGGCAAAGGTGCTGGTGGGAGGGGAAGCCCACCTAGGAGAGAGCCCAGCGAAGAAGTCAGGCAGCTGCTTCCTGGGTTCTTAGCTATAGACAACAAGCTTTCTTTTTGGAGGAAATCAGCCAATGATGTTGGGCTACCGACAGAAAGGTGGCTTAAGCAATGTGACATCCACCGCTGCCAGATCAAGGGTCTGTCCAAGAGCGTATGCGTAGAAGCGCATGAATATGCATGCATACATGTGCATCACCTGGTATGTGCCCGTGTGCATACCTGCCGTATGTGTGCACCGGGCTGTCTCCTTGACATATTTCAGCGACACTCATCTCCCAGAGTGCCTGACTCTGGCAGCCCAGCAACCTGCTTCTTCCAGGCAGACAACACAGAGAAGCATTAAAATGTAATCCCAACAACACTCTTTGATGAATGGTCCCCACCGAGCCAGGAGCACCAGCCTGAAAGTCAAGGAGGCAGCCACAGGAAAGCCTGGTCAGTTATCCCAGCTAGCCCGTCAGCTCCACACAGCCAATTACGCTCGTTTGTAAAGAGAGGCAAGAACTTTATGTGGTTTTAGTTTTGATCATTTTTTTTTCACTGCTAACAGGCAGGGTCATTTGTCCTATAATTAAGACTCTCACGGCCAACAAGGCTCTACTATTAAATTTAACTATCATTGATGGCCAAACACCGGGTGCGCTTTCCCCACCGCCCACTGATGGGCTCGTGGCCTTTACTGCAGCAGTTCAAGTGTGGTGTTCTGGTTCCTTCTGCCTCATTAAACTCTGAGCCCTTATAAATCATAGTTCTCAGCTTGTGCAAACTGCTGGAGAAAGAAGGGGGCACCTGGGGCTTCTGGCCACCTGGGGGAAGTGGCCAATGATAGCCATTTGTTTACAGGAAAAGTAACAGGTTTAGACTCTGATAATTGATCAGTCACTTTTCTGCTTGCTTTGGGTACTGGCTCAACAAGCCCATTAGTAGGCTGAAACTTTTACTAGTTAAAAAATGGACTTGCAGCAGGTAACCTATCACATTTCCATGAAGTGAGCTGTAGGTGACATGGGTATCTGTAGCTGTTGGATGCTGACCCTGGTGGTTGAGGGGCAGGGACCCACAGAGCTTTGACAGGGTGGACTGTTATCAACTTGGGTGTTACGGGTCTGGAAAAATCACCCTTCAGCAGAGCTGTATTAGGATTGTTGCAGAGCCATGGCCACAGGCATCTGTGAGCTGAAGGGGGAGAGGGAGCCTGCAGGTTCAGAAGAGCTTCTTCAGGAGAAAAAGCCATCACAGATAGTGTGATGTGTGTCCTGAGGGGAGAGACAGGCCCTTCAGCTCCAAAGTATTAAGAGTTGGCCAATCACACATACACAGGATGATGGGGCCCTGAAGGGAGAGATGGTCCCTTCATTGGGTTCTAAAGAGCAAGAGTGGGAGGTCACTGCTCTGAGAGGTTCCCTATAATGGGGGAGTAAATGTCTTACTGTGTGAACTAGCCCACATGCTAGAATCCAGAAATGAACTGATAAGGGCTTGCTATAACTCAAAGCTGCCTTGGATGTGGGCAGCTCTGGAGGGGCAGGCCTTCAGCTGGAAGGTGGAAGGGCGGGTACCCATCTCTGCAGGAGATTCCAGCTAGCAGCATACATTGTATACCACGTCTAAAGAGCTGCAGGCTTCAAGAGATCATGACCTGACTTCCGGATGAAGGGGGTGGTTGGAGGAAAGAAAAAAATGCGTGGGGAGACTAACCTAGCAAAGATCATGGCACAGACTGCTATTCCAGAGAAGGCTTGCCTTTTCCAGCGCAGTAACTGGAAAATCAAGCATCCAATCATTGGAAGTTAGACGTGTGCGTTGGCAGCTAAGCCTCAGCTGCCATGTGACCTGCACACATTGCCTCTCTCCCTCTAGAATTCTTCCAAGAGCTTGCTTCTGTGCCTGCCACACCCAAGTGCTGGAAGTAGTCTGAGGAGTAAGGGGAGAGGGGGGAAGATGGGCCTGGACTCACTCCAGAGGAAGTTCTCTCCTCAGAGGCGGTTAACTGAGGTAGTACAAAAGATTGGCCTCCCAAGGACAGAGAAGCCCGTGCCAGAGGCGGAAAGTGAGTGCTGAGGCCTGCCTCTGAACAGAGCATCATGGGAAAGAGAATAGGCCATAAAGCACCCATCTGTCCACCTCAGAGGGGTGTGTGACTGTCACCTCAAAGGCCATTTGATGTTTAAATAAGATTCTTCTGGGGAAACAGTCAGTCCATGGTTTGGGTGGTGAGTCCTGTTAAGACAAGGAATCAAAAGAGACTTTACTCAGGCCCAATGGCCGCAAACACTAATAGAAGGAAGAACCCACCAGAAAAGCATTAGTTCTCAGACTCAGGGACCCAGCTGTGGTCTAGGAGGCCCCCTCGAACTCTGGACTCCTGATTCAGAGACCCTGGGAAGAGCTGGAGCCGAGTGCTGAATGTTTTCTCCACTACCGTGTTACACATTGGGTTCCTGCAGACAACATTTACATTCTGTGACAAAACCGTCACCAAAGCATAAATCTTTATTATGCTGTGTTGGCAGGATCTACCCGAGTCTCATTTACCACGTTTTTGAGTTTTAAATCAGGTAATGGGGTGCAGAGATGGATAGCTGCGATCCGCACTCCCTTCTGAGCAATGAAAAAAAGTCTAAAATCTGACAACACTTAAACACCCTCTCTGGAAATTCCGTCGTCTGCTGGCACACGGCTGCTCGTTATGGGGAACGCCACGCTGCTGCCTGTCGTCAGCTGCAACGAGACAGCAGAGAGCCTCTGGGATGAGTTCTGGAATGTCAGAGAGGCGGGCGGCCTTGGCATTGACATCTTCTCGAGCATTACTGATTGGAAAGTCCAGTAAATGCCCAAACCCCACCTCTTTTATACCATTTGAGTAAGAGTAAGCCCTTTGTACTCCTAGAAAAGCAACGTGGGTTAATGAGGAGGTGGTTAGGGTCTCCAGCGGGCTGCTGGCAGGTAGCTGTAGAGGACAAGTAGCTTCCTGTCGGTGTGCCCGTTGCCTTGGTGTAAATACAAGTGCCGTGGAGAACTGGCAGGGTCAAGAGAGATACTTGCTGGGTCCTTGACACTGCACTGTGAGATGGTCTCGGGCTCCCTGACTGCCTTCTTCAGCACACGCTGCCCAGAGGAACTCCCAGCTGCTTGTGGAAGACCTGCTGTGAGCGCGGACCTTTTAGAAGCACACGTAGCAACAAGGAAAGGAGGAGGTAGAACTATGTCTGTCGGTGCTGTTGGGTGGAAAGAGAATTCACAATAATGGAAAGGATTGTGAGGCTCCTTGACCCTCTAGGATGGGTGCTGTTGTGAGCCATCGCCTCCTGGGAGGAAGAGAGAAGGTTGTTAAGACTCAAGAAGTGAGACTATTTGTTTCGTTTCTGTTACTGTGATAAAATACCCCACAAAAGCATGTTCTGGAAAGAAGGGTTTATTCCAGCTCACAGTTCAAGGGTACAGTCCATGGGGGCAGGGTAGACATGGCAGGAGGAGCATGAAGTAGAGAGTCAGGTATTAGAGATAAGAATGCTGGTGCTTGCCCCCCCCTCTGACTTTGTCTGTCTGTCTGTCTGTCTCTGCCTCTGTGCACCCCAGTACATGGAATGGTGCCATGCACTTACAGGGTGGCTCTTCCTATCTCAGTGAACCCGATGAAGATAATCCCTTACAGGCATAGTCTCTAAGTCATACTACTTAAATAATCCCTTATAGGTGTGCCCAGAGACCAACCGAACCTAAACTGTCCCTCACAGCTATGCCTAGAGATTTACCTAACCTAAATAATACTGCACAGGTGAGCCCACAGGCCAACATAACCTAAATAATTTCTCACTGGTGTGTCTACAGGCCAGCCTACCTAAATAGTCCCTCACGGATGTGCCTGGGTATGTCCTTGGTGATCCATATTCTGTCTAGCTGATTAACCATCCCATCAATTGAAACTTAAAACTCACACAAGTCTCCTGAAATGTTGACAATAACAAGGTCCTTCTCCACGGCCGGGTGATTAGTGGCTGTCACCGGGGGAGGAGACTCTCCCAGCAACTGGCTCAGATGCTTACAAGCTTTACAGGGAGCTTCAAAGACACACGTTTCTGGGTTCTCATCACTCTTGTTGGGATGGATATTCAGGAAGGCAGCTAAGGTAAGTCCACTGTGCTCCTAGAAGTCCCTGCAATAAACTCCCTGGTTCGGCCAGCCAGACCAGGGTGGAATCACCTCTCTGTCCTGGTGCAGGTTTCCTGTCTGGGGCGAAAGTCCCATGATGACATCTTTATTAGATCTGAAGGAGGAGGCTTGGGGCGGTACAAGGGTGCTGCCTTTCATGGGTCCCTCTGAGCGATGCGTCTGCTTTTCCTGCCGCTAAGGTCCTCAGTGCTCTGCTCATCCCATGAAGTCCCTTTGCATCTGAGTGTGCCTTTTCCAGACTTCGTCCCTGACCTTTGCATTCTGACCTCTCAGAGGCCACAGAGATAAAGAATTTCTCTGATTGTCATAAAGAAGGTGATTGGATTATTTGCTAAACAGAGATGTGCTGGCTTTGTGCCCACCAGGCTCAATCTCAGCAGCCGAGGCTTTAAAAAAGCATCTACTTTCTCTGGACTTTTAAAATAAAAATAACTGAGTAGCATAGAATAAAATGTGGAATACATTTTAAGAAAAAAGTTTAAAATATGTCACCATAGCTGCTCAGCCACCATCAGCGTCTGGAGTCTCCTCTGAGCCTCATGTGTGTCTTGTCACAGACCTCCACGTCACCCGGAGCGATCAGGAGCCAACCTTTCTCTGGACACAGCACAGTTTGTGTTGTGCATGCTGTTACATGCCTCTGTAGCCATTGCTCTTTTGTTCACCGTTAAAAAAATTTAGTGTGTGTGTGGACATGCGTGTGCATCCATATACATATATGTGCATGCGTATATGTGGAGGTCAAAGGTCAACCCCAGATTGTTTCTTGGCTTTCTTGTTTCTGTCTTCTACCTGTGTAGACTTCAGAACCCTGGGCTGTGTCCGCAGGTCAGCATGATCCAGCAGAGTTTTCTCAAGATAAAGGACGTGCTGGAGGTGTCCCTGGCAGTGGGTCCGGCCTACTCTCCTTGAGACCCTAACAGCTGGAGCAGCAGCCTGGACACCAGAACAGCCTCCGGAGTGGGGGTCTGTGTCTGTTTGGGGTGCACGAGCTTTCAGGGGAGCTCTGTGGGCTTCCTGCCACCCTCACATCCAGGGAGGCTTGAAAGCATGGCAGCTCTGCCCTCCTCATTTCCAAACCAGGCTTCTGCTGACATGATGGACCTGCCTCCATCCAGCAGAACGTGAGCAGATTTTCCCTGAGACGTGGCTCTGTTGCCAAATGGCTTTGAGCTGTTCTGGATGGGAAACTCACAGGGCCGGAGAGCAGAGGCGATGTTCTGAAGAGAGCTGTCTTTCTTTTTGACAACTGTTGCAGCGAAGTAAAGGAGGCTGCACTTATCTTTGGCTCCAGGGAATTGGAGGGAGAAAAGGCCTCCGACAACTAATGCCTCTGGTTTTTCCATCCAGATGCAGAGGCCCCGTCTAGATGCAGAGAATGGCTTTACAGGGATCATTTGTCCAGGGGAGAAAAGGTTCAAGTAGGAGATGGCATAGCTACGGTCCTGGAGCCCTGGGCTTGGAGGTGGGTAGGCTTTCTTCTTGTTTTAAATATGCTTCCTTAAGGGTAAATTGTTCATGTGTGTCAATCAGTCCACTATTGCTGTGGGCTTTAGAGAGCATGGGAGACTTCTTCCCTGGGCATTCCTTGGGAGTCCTGTACAAGGATCCCATGGACTCTGTGCTAGATTATGTGCCCAGGCCACTCTACCCCTGGGCACTTCAGCACATTAAATGCCTTTGCAAGTCCCTGGTTCAAAGGATTTCCATCAGTCCAAAGACTGCCAAAGGGATGTGCCCCTGAATCTCTCTCTTTGTGTCTATGGGAAGCTGAGACGCAAGTCTTCTGAAAGAGTCTCTACTGGACAGAAACGAGCTCAGAGGCTCTAGGACCTTCCGTGGCCCATCTAGTCACTTCCTCATACGCTTTTGTTCTAGCAGGAACTTTGCTGAGTCGGTTAATAGGTCCCGCAGCTGATCTGATCCCCATCCCAGCCTCTGCCTTACTCCCCACCCGTGGCAAGAAGGGTCCCCTAGCCTGTTTCTCAGTAGAAGCTCTTGCCCTTGAGGCTTCTCTCCAGGCCTTCCCCTCCCACTGCTGCCTGCCCCTGGGAAGTGAAGCCTCACTTGACCCAGAGAGCTTGCACTTGAGCTCAAGATCCATCCCACAAACAAAGTTTCACTCTGACCCTCTTCCTGTCTCCCAGCCCTGACCGACCTTTGCCTCGTTGTCTCTAGTAAGCTTCTTTAGTTAGGAGATCCCTAACTTCTCCTGTGACAAGGTCAAAGGAAGACCTGGTGAACCTGATTTTTCTCCCATGAGAACTAGGACCTGAGCTTCCGGGGTCACTTCCTGCTGAGCCCAGACTTCTCGGCAGGCCGTAACGCAAGAGCACGGCACCACTGCAGCTTCTCTGACCGCAGCTGGCCCAGAGCATCCTCCTGTGAGTGGTCCAGGAACTCAGCCGAGAGGCCCCAACTCCCTGGACTCTGTCACTGCCCTCCAGCCCATCTGGCTTGAGTTTTATGAACAAACTGTGCTCTCTCTGGTCTCAACTTCACCCTAAAAAATTATGTGTGCAAAGCAGGAGATTTCAGGCTCTTGCCCCTGCTGTTGCTGAAGGAACAGGAACTGAGACAGAAAGTCAAGAGAAAACACTGGAAGTCAAGGTGGCTCCAAATTGTGTGAGATTAAATCTGTGAAAGTGGGCCTTTGGTGTCTGGAAACATCAGCATGGCAAGTTCTGCCAGGATCTTGTCTGGCCCCACTATCTCCCTGCTACTGAGCCCTACAATGACAGAGGGCTTAGGACCTTCATGCCAACCCGGCCTACCTGTTAGATAATGATCTTCCGAACCGAGCGCTCCCTTCTGGGGGGTGTTCTTAAGACTCAGGAAGTAAAGGAAGCTCCTGAGAGCTACAGGACTCACAAGGACCTGCCCCAGGTTATGCAAGTTGTAACAATTGCTAGAGGAGAGAGTCTCCTGCAGCCTGGCTTGCAGGCAGCTCCAAGGGTGAGTTGTCACCCAAGTTGGGGTGGGGTTTTCAGTGATATGGCTGCCTTTGAGTCATTCATGCACCTGTAAATAACCCCTTTACCCACATTTTTGTCAGTAAATAAATTCACCAGTTGACCAAGCCAGACTTAGATTTAACTGTGTCTTTAGGCTGCCATTGGTTCCTGATCTTGGTAGGCAAACATATATTCACATCTTCCCTGGAAAAGTCACACAGCACCACACAAGGACCAGGAATCTTGGGTCATGTCTGCCACCACCTTCCAGGCACCAGGAAGCACAGAGGCTGTTAAGGCCTCTCAAGGCAGCAATAGCAAGACCTTCTGCAGACTCAGGCAGGCGTTTGTGGGATCTTAAATCTTCTGCAGAATGGAGTCAGCAAGACCATAATAACCCATTCCCAGAAATGGCTCTCTGAAACTAGCTACAACGTGGTACTAATAAAGAGAGCAGTCTACAAAGTGCTATCAGTTCTAATTGATAATTGGATTTTTTTTGTGTGTGTGTGTTGTCGTAAGTAAAGCTTCAGATATTGTATTTAAATTTCTACTTTAAATGTCTGAAGAAGCCCAGCCAGGCTCTTTCATTAGAGACAAGGAGACAGAAAGAGAGAGAGACAGAGATAGAAAGAGGAGAGGGATGGAGAAGGGGGAGCTTTGCATAATATCCACTGGAGATAAGGGGGCAGGGGCTAGTGCAGCCTCCAGGCTTTAACATCCTAGGCTCTGAGGGAGCCTTTCATTTCCCTGGGCTCCTCTGAATCACGTCTCTAACTTCAATTGACACTTGCTTGGCACTCCAGTCTTGAAATGCTGGCTAGGCTAGGTCCTGTCTGTGGGGCAGGTTCATGCTGGCACCCCTGGGGTTTGGAGCACGGTTTGAGGAAGGAGTGGGCTCTGCTGGAATGTGCTGCTCAGGTTATGAACTTCCTGAAAGTAAACAGAGTCAGAATCACCGTCCTGAGTCCACAGCAGCCTGGAGGTCCTGAGCTGGGGAGGGCATGTGATGATATTTGGTTCTGAGAAGGATGGGTCAGTGAGTGCCCCAGTGCTGGAGGACAAGGAGGCTGGCAGTGATTGAAGAGCAGTATTGCCAATTGTCCCAACCTGTCAGAATTGATAAGGTATGTGGAGAAGCCAGCAGCTGGCCTCCTTGCAGCAGGGGCAGGCACAGGGTGCTTATCTTTCCCCTGCAACGCAGGAATGGGAAGGAATGGAGAGCAGGTCACTGGACAGGATGCCTGCACTGGGACTCAGCCTCCATCTTCTGACTCCTTGTATGCTGCACCATCCATTCCTGAGGCTAGACCAGCAGAGTCCACGGGACAGAGCAAGCCTCAGCTCTCCATCAGATATTCCCACTGAGACTCAGGATGGAGCAGTCCCGGGGCCGAGTGAGGCCATTCTAGGAAAGACGTGTGTCAAAGCTGGTTCTGGTGAGGGGCTACTCACCAGGGTAGGGTGTGACCCCAGTCTGGCTGGGAAGGCCTTTGAGGAGTAGGGACAGAGCCTCTGTGCAGAGGTGACCTGAACAGAGAGCCTGGTGCTCATCATCTCAGCATTGCTGCTGCTGTGTGAGCACCCTTGATACCAGGGCCATGTGTGCGTGCACGCGCGTGTGGTGGGAGTTACAGGTTTGCACACACGTAAGTCGTAAGGAGCATCTGTAGATGTTATGTTTACACACAAGTGTGTTATGACAGATGTGTGGTGTGTGGATTGTGTGGTGAGTGTGCACATGTGTAAAGTGTGTAAATAAGTGCATGTGGACAGTGAGGAGTTGCGTATGTGTGTCATGTGGGGTTGTATGTGATGAGGATCTTGTGCGTGTATATTTAATAGTAATTATGTGTTGAGTAGGTACACATGTGTGTAGTGTGAGGTCTGTGGGTTTTGTGTGTGGGTGTGCATGTGTGTGATGTGAGACAGTTTTCAGTCTTATGAGGGAATATGGAGGAAGGAGGAACACTGGTGAGCAAGCTGGGGATTTTGTCTGGAATTCTGTGTGTGTTGAGAGTGGGGAGAGGACAGAGAGAGAAAGAGAGAGAGATGGGGTTATGTCATGCACACATACATGGGGTAATTATGTATGTTGTGCATGTGTGCACCTGTGTATGAGTTGGGAGGCTCTGTGTGTGTGTGTGTGTGTGTGTGTGTGTGTGTGTGTGTGTTTGGAAAGATGAAGGTACAGACACAGTGCTTATGATAATTAATTTTCACTGTTAATTGACTAGATTACTGACAAACACACTCCTGTGTGTTAGTAATGGGTTTTACAGAAGGCTGACTATAGACAGGAGATAACATAGAGGGGAATGTCATAGAGGGGGATAAAGTAGAGGATACTATAGAGAGGAGTGCTGTAGAGGATGCTGTAGAGGATCCTGTAGAGGGGGATAAAGTAGAGGATACTGTAGAAGATGCTGTAGAGGATACTGTAGAGGGGGTTACCATACAGGATGCTGTAGAGGATACTGTGGAGGGAGGGTGCTGTAGATGGGGATACCCTTGAATATGGGCAGCATCACTCTATGAGCTGAAGTCCCAAGTGAATGGAGAAAGCAGCTGGGCAGCAGCGTCTGCGTATCTGCCTTCCTCACCACAGATACAGTGGGGCCAGCTGCCTCCCACCTCAATGACAGCATCCTTAAACTGGGAAATGAGATTAGCCTTCCCTTCTTAGGTTGTCAGATGTTTTGTCACAGCGACCAGAGAGTAACTAATGGAGAGCCCCACATCAGTCTGTGGGAGTCTGTTTCCCTGCACCACCTGAAGCCACAGGCCTGGATTTTAGAGGCACCTTATGGCCTGTGAGGGGAGTTGTGCACAGAGGGTCCTTGGGGAGGGAGCGCGCCTTCTTATCCAGGCAGCTGACTGCAACCTGGCATCCCCGGTCAGACAGAGGAGCGGAAGCACCAGCCACACGCTCCTCATGGTCCCCCGTTCCAGCAGAACCAGGCATTCCGTAAATTTGCCAAATTGCTACAAATCAACCCATAATCACTTCTGTTTGCATTCTCAATTAAGGGGGACGTGAATTTTCCCTAGTAAACAATCCATCAGCTCAGAGTCCTCCGGAGACACATTTCTGAGTTCTGCTGTCACCTTCAGAGAGACACTGGGCAGGGCAGCAGAGAGGAGAGGGGTGTGCACTGCCAGGCTAGGAACGTGTCCCCAGCGCCAGCCCCCAGTGCTCACAGCGGTGGGCACAGGCCTGCGCTGTCTCTATTCTTTTGCTGCTTTGTCATCCAAGCATGAGGAGACAAACCCATGTGAAGAGAAGTGAGAACCCAGGTGAGCAGGTGGCACTGAGACCTGCGTCCTACTGCATCTCCCTTTCACCATACACCCCAGGCATGACCATCCCTGCCCCATGCCACTCCTGACCATGTTTGTTCCAGGCTGGTTGAAGTCACTCTCTGGAAAGGGCTGATGGTTTTATTCAACACTGAGTCCTTGGGGTTAAGAAGAACCACAGTCTTGGTGCTAAGCTACCGGAAAAACTGTCCCAGCTCTGGAGGCCAAAACCTAAGGACAGGGGCAGGCTGTTTCTGCTAGTGTTAAGACAGTCCACTCCATGTCTCTGCTACCTTCAGGCATCTGAGAGCTTATCTCAGCTTGTCAGACTTATATTCGTACCCATGACTCAATACATGCACACACACACACACACACACACACACACACACACACATCTCTTCCTCATGACAGACTGTCACTCAGTCTGTCTTTCTGTCTGCTCTTGTGCTTGCATGTCATTGGTTTATAGGAAAATCAGGAATGTTGCTTGGGTACCCACAGGACTGAAGCATCACCCATCTTCACTTATCACCTGAAACGTCTGGCTTCCGCAGCAATAGCACCATCCAGGGTGCTGGGACTGAAGCACATGAGATTTGAGAGGGGAGTTACACCATAACTCGCAGGGTGTGCTCTTTGTGAAGACACCTGTGAGGACTTAGGAGATGGTCACAGGTGGACTCAGGTTAGAGACCCAGCTGGCCCTGCTACCTGCTTTCAGGATGCTGTGCTTTTCCTGTCCCAGGCATCAATTCACCCAAGTCTCACCCAGAGAGTTCTAAGGTCAGTGTGTCCTTTCAGACTCCATTATTTGCAGACTAGCTGGTCCTTCATACCCTCTTGTTAGTATAATGTTCTTATGGAATGTATACGATTTACCCAAATGCTGATTTCTCTACCCCACTATCTGATTTCAATCTGTACATTGCATTGTGATGTTTATTGTAAACATCACCTGTTTCAAGTTTGTGTAAACATGCCACCATTTGTTCTCTCTATTGTCAATAAAAGGACCAGGCAATGGTGTGCAATGGAGAGACTAGGGTGGGACATTCTGGTCTGGAGGGGAGGATAAGGAAGTGAGTGGGAGGAGGAGGAAGAAGAGCAGAGATCAGCAGAAAGAGGTCTTGGAACCATGAGGAGAGATGAATCAGAACCAAGATATGACTAAAAGCAAGTTTCATGGAAACTTGGAAATTCTGAATGGGAGGAAGCTACGTGTGCTTGGAGGTTTAGGATGGAATAACTATTGCTCAGCACTGTGCTCTAGGTTAATTAAGTCCTAGTCTCTGTGTGGTGATTTGGGCATACAACCGGTTTAGGACTAACCACTGTTTAACTCCAGATATATCAATAATAAATGTTAACAACCCACAACACCCTCTTCTGTCTGTACTGTTCTCTGTTGCCCAGCAGACATCTGGCCATTACAGCCAATCTAGAGGACAGAGTCCTGACTTTGTGCCACACTGAGTCCAAGGCCAACAGTAAAGCAGGGGGAAGGTGCTCCTTGCTCAGGCATGTGATGAAGCAAGACCCTAAAAGAACACACCACTCTCCTTACAGGGTCCCAAGCTTTGACCCTGGCGTCTCAACCATTCTCACATTTTTCATTTGTAAAGGGAGCACAAGACTCACTCCAGGAAGTTAGTCTAAACCTTGGGTCTGTTTTCTCACCTTCAATTGATTCCCTTCCCACAGGGACTCTGAAGGGTCCCTGTGCCAAGATGTACCCCTGTACCTGATGTCCGAGGCTACCATTTTGTCCTAGTTAAGGTTTCTGTTGCTGTGATGAAACCTCACCAGCAAAGCAAGGGGCCAAGGGAAGGGCTTTAGCTGGCTTACTCTTCTGCCATAGAGGAAATCAGGGCAGGAACCAGGAGGCAGGAGCTGAGGTGGAGGCCAAGGAGGGTGCTGCTTACTGGCCTGCTTCACATGATCAAAACCCAGGACCACCAGCCCAGGGAAGGTCCCACCCACAACAGGCTGGGTCCTCCCTATCCATCACTGATTAAGAAAATGCCCTACAGCTGTGTCCCATGGAGGCCTTTCTCAATTTGAGGGTCTCAATTTGAGAGTCTCAATTTGAGAGACCCTCAATTTGAGGGTCTCTCAATTTTGGATGACTTTAGCTTGTGTCAAGTTGGCATAAAATTACCCAGCACACATGACTTTACCATTCTGTGCCCCCTGCGTGGTAGTCTGCCTTCTGAGAAGGATCTGAACTCTACAGTGTGGACTCCACCAGCCTTCAGGTCCAAGTCTACTTCTGAAACGTTCCTGGGCTGGCTTTTCACCCAGGGCACATCTGCATTCTGCTGGCTTCGTCTACAGACAGGACACTCTGCTCTCGTAAGAGGTCCCAGGGGTGGCTCTGGACACATGTTCTGTTTAAGTCTGCATGTTGCACCTGTTCCTAATACTTTAGCATTCCCCTTTCCTATCACCTTTCTTAAAGCAGGTGTGTGTGCTTGTGTGTGCAGGTATGTGCGTGGAGGCCAGAGAGCGGCCCCTGGTGTCTGTCTTCATCAGAAACACTGTCCCTCCTTTGATTCAGGCTCTCTGACTGGCCTGGAACTCATCAATCCACTTAGACTGCCCGGTGAGCCCCGGAGATCCATAGGTCTCTGCCTCCTAAGCACTGCTCTCACACGCATATGCCACTGTGTCCAGAATTCTTAAGTGAGTTCTTGAGATGAAGCCCAGTCTTCGCAGGCGCTTTACCAACTGAGCCGTTCTATTTGCTGGTCTCCTCCTTTGCTAGAGACAGTTTGTAGTCATCTAGCAAGATCCCCCGAAGCCACAGTGTGTCTTCCCTGTGCCCCAGAGGCCTCTTGGGGACTCATCAGCCTGCTGAATCCCAAGGAACCCCAACTTCAGGTCACCCTCCCTCTGAGCCCTGCACATGGGTGGAGTCTTCTGTGAGCAAGCATGACTGTCAATCCTGGGAAAGCGCCTCCCACACTCCTCATTTCCTCCAGTTATACCCCTCCCCCTGCCCTGAGGAAGGAGGCCTAATCCATGAGACAGGACAGGTGACCCCAGCACTCCCTTCGAGTCCTGTTCCTGTCACACTAATGAGGAAAAGAAATATGTACTCAGCAAAAGCTCTGCTAATGGTGTCCGGGGAGCAGCAGCTGTAAATGGACCTGCTTTCCTCTCCTTATTCTATTTACTCAAAAAAATCCCCCTTAAAAAATTAAGATTTGGAGGGAATTTGTCAAAAGGCCATTACCTGCAGATGCTCCACCGGCCGCCTCTCTGAGCACTTGTGCATAATTAATCAGCAGCATGCTCTCACAGTCCCAGCATAAAAGTTAAAAACCCGTTTTACTGTGCTCTGTATTTTATGCTCAGCATCACAGTCAGGCAGGTTTCAAGGGAGACAGGTATTTGCATGTGGTGCCAAGCTGGAGTTTCCATAGCAACAGGCTGCCTCCTTCCTCTTGCTGAACTCCTAGAATGAGCTTCCTCTCACCCTCATGCTCACCCAAAATGTTGGAGGGAAGAGACTCTATGAGAGGCTACTGGTACCTTCCAGAAACTGTAGCCCAGGGAACAGCACCGCCCAAAACAGGCTGGGTCCTCCCCCATCCATCACTGCTTAAGAACATGTCCTACAGCTGGATCCTATAGAAGCCTTTCTCAGTTGAGGGTCTGTCGATTTCAGATGAGGCTGACATAAAATTATCCAGCACACATGCCCGTACTGTTCTGTGCCCCCTGCGTGGTAGTCCACCTGCTGGGAAGGATCTGGACTCTACTGAAACTGTAACTCATGCTTGTCTGTAGATTTGGCAGTGTGAGCTGCTGGTCAGTCACCACCAGCAGCAACAGTACTACCATCATCATTGCAACCACCATCACCACCATCATTATCACTACCGTCATCACCACCACCTTTGTCACCACCATCACCCTTAGCAGCACAGCCACCGTCATCACAAATACCACCACCACCACCACCACCACCACCACCCCCATCACCCTCCTTCATCATCACCATCACTGTCACTCCACCTCCCACCCTCATCATTACCACCACCGCCATCACCGGTGCCACCATCAGCAACAGTGACATCCCCACTATAGATGTCTTATGGTCACAGATTTGAATGAAGCAAAGAAAAAGAGCAAGTCAAAAGAAGGAGGGAGAGAGATAAGATGGAAAGCGGGAAGAGACAGTGCCCACTAGACAAAGAGAGACCAGCCTTTTCTTCATTTTTCTTTCAGGTGACCCAGGCTGCTAGTGTGATGGAGAGACCACGTCGCAAAGGGGCCAGTGTGTGAGGCTGGCAGGGACTGTTTACAAAGGGGAAGCCATTTGGGCTGTGTTCCTGGAAAGGATAGTATTGGGGCCTATGGTGAGAAGAGAAGGATGTGACCTGAACCCCACATATTGGCAAAGCCCCCAGAATGGGGTGGAGTAAGAAATCAATACGTCACTCCCCAGGCCCACCAGAGATGCCTGATGGCCACGCATGGCCACAGAGGCTTCTAACAGTGGGGCTTCGAGCCTGGACACGTGTGACCAGATACCATCAGCTGTGGACACAGGCTGTGCTCTAGACTGAAGGGTCCTCAGTCCTAGGAAATATTAGAATGAGCAAAGAGCAAACAGGAAAGAGAATGATAGTGGATTTCTCTCCAATCTTGGTGGTAAATGGCCAAAATAAACGTGATTTAGAAACACTGCCTTAAAACAGTTATGAAGGGCGATTCAGCAAGCAAAAAACATGCGATGCAGATGCAATGGCCTTACACCTCCAGGGACACCCACCACGCCATGCCCACCAGGAGCCACTTGGCATGGGGGAATACCCCTCCCCTGCTTGAGCAAAACGCCGAGAGCTCACAGGGTGCCACTGTCACCTCAGTTCTCTCTCCTCTCAGTGGATTTGGTCAAGTGCAGAGGTCATGAGAAAGCCATGGCAGAGCGATTGGAAACATAGACGTCGGGGCTCCTGGGCTCAGATCCTGGCTCTGACGACAGCAGCAAAAGGCTGAAAGTACCCCACACCTACCCATGTGCACTGGCCGTGTGGTTGGTGCTGACTCAGGGTGGAACTACCCACACAGATAAGGTGGGCCACACATGGGAGATTCCATCCTCCTCAAACAGGGTGTCTGAGCCTTGAGAACCAGCTTACCAAGGATCCTGGGCTTCTGTGGTCCTCTGCCACCTCTGGAGTAGAATACCCATTTGATTATTCTCCAAGAGGCCTTCTGCGTCACTGGTTGGTTACAGACCTGGCCCAGCCCCAGGGCACTGTGGGGCGGAGCGCACATGCGCACAGTGTGTCTGCTCCGCACAGCCCAGCTGGGGGAGTACAGAGCCAGCTCACAGCGTGTCTTCCCCACATCTCTGCTCAGTACCTCCACCTCTGCTCCACAGAATGTCTGTTGTTGCTGGAAGGAACCTCAGAAGCCAGAATGCAAGGCAATACATTACTATTCCAGTCCGTAGGCTATCCCAGCACACAGCCTATCTCCTGAGCCAAGCCTTGGCCGTCTAGTGCACACTGAGAACAAGGAAACAGCTTGCTCTCTTCCCTGGGTGATACATTCATATCATACCCAAGATTTTGAAGAGTTAATAGAACCTTCTCTATAAACTCTGTTATTTGTATTTTGTTTTGCTATCGTTTCTCAACATGCCTGCCATCTTGTAAACCTAAGATGTCTTCCATCCACTTCCGGTGATGGCCATGTTTATGGACAGTTTGGCTAAGCAGTGGCACCAGGTGATTTACCCACAGTAACTCAGCCAGCTAATCTGGATGCCACGTGGAGGTCTGGCAGATGTCATTAGAAACACATCTAAAAGATGGAGAGATTGGGACACCAGCCAAGCCACAAAACCTGCAACCCACACTCTGTCAGGCCTGTAGATGTACAGGGGTAGAGATGGAACAGAAATTGAAGGGGTGACCAACCAATGACTGGCCCAGCTTGAGACCCCTGCCATGAGAGGGAGCCCACCCCTGACACTATTAGTTATATTCTGCTATTCTTGCAGACAGAAGCCTAGCATAACTGTCATCAGAGATCTGAGAGGCTTCACCCATCAACTGATGGAAACAGATGCAGAGACCCACAGCTAAACATTAGGTGGAATCTGGGGAACCCTGAGGAAGAGGTCGGGGAGGGAGGACTGAAGGAGCCAGAGAGGTCAAGGACACCATAAGAAAACCTGCAGAACCAACTAACCACAAACCAGAGAACATGCATGGGCCAGATCTAGGCCCTCTGCACATGTGTAACAGCTGTGCAGTTCCGTCTTCATGCGGATCCCCGAACAGCAGGAACAGAGCTGTGTCTTAGCTCTTCCTGGGGTTCCTTGTGTAGAGATGTGCCTAGTCCTGCTGCAAACTGGTGCGCCAAGGCTAGCTGATATCCATGGGAGGCCTCCAGTTTTCTGAGGAGAAAGGGAGGATGGGAGGATTGGGAGGGGAGGGCAGAGGAAGGTATTGGGAGGAGACGAGTGAGGGGAAGCTGTGATCAGGATATAAAGTAAATCAAGTAATGAATTGACTTTTAAATTAAACAAAAAAGCTGAAAAATTTCCTGAGATTAAGGAAATAAAAGGGGAACAAAAGATTATCCTTAATGTGTTGGTTGGTTTTGTTTTTTTGTTTTTGTTTTGTTTTGTTTTGTTTTTGTTTTTCAGTTTGGGGGTTTTGGGTTTTTTTTTTTTTTTTGGTCAATCAGACATAAACTAGAATCACCTCGGAAGAGGGAACCTCAGTTGAGGAATCACTTCCATTAGACTGGTCTTTGAGCAAGCCTGTAAAGAATCTTCATGATTAATGATTGACGTGGGAGGGCCCAGCTCACTGTGGGCGGCACTATTCCTTCGCAGGTGGTCGGGTGCTCTAAGAAACCAGGCTGAGCGAGCCATGGAGAATGAACCAAGAAGGAGAGTTCCTTCTGGTGACAGCCCCTGACTGAGGTTCAGCATGACCCCTGACAGTGGCTGCCCATCTCCCAGTGGCTACTCCAGAAGCTGTGGGAGCCAATCCTTTCTACCGTGTATCTGTGTCTTTACACCACACATCTGTCTACATTCATAGGCACACATCTGTCTGTAGATGTGCCTACAGCTGTAGTCATGCATCTCTCTAAGCAAACGCAGAACTGCAGCTCTCTTCTGGCTGTGTGGGGTGGATGTAAAGATACATGGAACAGATCTGCTGCAGGTACACAGATGTCACTGCAGGCACGGAAAGGTCCATCCATCCTTCCACGGTCTCCATCCATCTCCATATCGGATGATACAGAGGCTGGGAGAGAGGGCATCTATATTGCTGTCTCTTCCTGCGCACCACCTATCGTGGGTGTCAGTGTGTACGGTGGCGTGGGTACACACTGAACCTGCCAGCTGTGTTCTCTGCTGGATCCTCCTTCACAACCTAACACCGCTGTGGTCCTCCCTCCCCCTAGGGTCAGTCACTGGCCACTGGCCCAAGGTTGTGAATGTGATGGAGACTTCTGGGAGTCAGCTTCAGAGAGACAGGTCATGTTATTGTGTCAGGGGTGGGGTAAATAAAGGTTCCTAGGGTGGTGGGCAGGAAGGACTGATTGGTCAGAACACAGTCTCTAAGTATAATATGGGCAGTGGAAAGAGCAGGACTCGTGTCTGAGTCATGGCCCTTGCAGGAGGCTCTGTGCAGGGTCATCCTCCAAGTAGCGCCTGGCATCTGTGCCTAGAGACCTCTCCAGATAAGGTCAGGCAGAGAACAGGAAGCCCTGTTGAGGAAGGGACTGGGATTGAAGGGACATGCTGAACTGTGACTTAATAGCAGGTCTTCCAACACACTGTCAGCAAACTCTTCCCATATCCAGAAGTTCAGAGGAGCCCCCTCCTCCACCCAGCACACACACACATGCACACACGCACACTCACAGAGCGCCAAGGCTCCTGTACTCTCAGGATGAACTTAGCAGGATCTCAGATGACCTTCTGAGTCTTCTCTGGGTCTACTCAGGATTTTGACACAGTCAGGGCAACACTGTGCTCCAGCTGGATCTGCCTTGTCTTCCCCCCTATGGAAGAGCAGCCTGCAACTGCCTTTCTGGGTACGGGAGGAAGGTGCAACTTCCCAGACCTGTGACTGGCTCCTGTTGGGGTACTTCCACCGGAATCTGTATGTTCCATGTCAGCATTGCCCTCAGGAGAAAGCCACCTGGAGCGTGTTTCCAGGCACGCCTTAATGCGGGGTGGGTGCACAGGCCTGCCTGACTGGCAGCTGTCTGTGAACCCCTCAAGCAGCAGCCTCCCCCCCCCATTCTCCATCTGAACGGCTTGTTAAGGCCTGTGTCTCTCTGACAGCACGTTTGGGCTGGGAGGGATTAGAATGCACGGTGGTCATTATCGTGAACTTTGGTTCCTCCACATGTTACAGAGAAGAGAGCGTGAGAGCGCCTCAGCCCCAGGCAGCGGTGGATGGGCTGGGAGGCAGACATCTGCTTGAACAATTACAGCAAGCTGCTGATAACAGAGGCCAAACGAAGCTCCTCAGAGTCACCGAAGCTCGCAAGGGAGTGCCAGCCTGGCAGGGGCTGGAGGCTGCGCACCTTGTTCTGTCTCAGGAAGAAGCTTGCCTCATAATATCCAGTGTGCCTCCTTTAATGAGCTTCAAATTTGTACTGCATTGTGCAACTCGGCCAGCTGGTTCACCAGGAAACAGGCACAAGGCCCTGCTGCTAGCTCAGGCCCAGGAAAGCCCTGCCTGTTGGGTTGGAGTGGAATTTTTGGCATTTCTTTTTCAACCGATGGAAAATGAAGGTTGGAAAACAGAACATCTGTCAAGGGAAGAGACCATAGTGTGTGTGTGTGTGGGGGGGGGTTATTGCACCTACCTCTGCCTTGGGATGCAGCTGGGGACAGTTTGCAGCCTGCTGGTGTCAGGGAGCGTCTTACTGTACCAGGCACGGTGGGAGGAAATACGGAGCCCTGTAGCCTATAGAGGACTTTACTCCATCCTGCCTGTGAGGACAGGGCTGAGGGACACAGCCCATTCACTAACATTCCTGTGAGCTGACCTTGCCCGGCTCCCCTCCCCCTCCAGGCTTGATGGCTTCCTGTCAGCCCCTGAGATAGGCTGTCACAGAAGCATCCAGAATGGAGGCACTGCAGGAAGAGCAGAGCGTGGGCTTGCTCTGGGACGCTCTGTACCCCAGGGGGCTGAGAGCCACCAATGGTCCTGGTTGAAGAGCTGTCCCTGAGGTGTCAGAGGCCTGAGGTCAGGCTCCCAGCCTCCTGTCAGAAGAGCCTGGGTGCTGAGCTCCTGGGCCTCCTGTCTGAGCCATGTTTGAGAACTTCGAAATGGGTTCACACTGCTTGCTTTGGACCAGGCAGCCTCTCCTTGTATTTAAAACCCTCAGTGGGGACAGGCTTTCAAGTTAGTTTATAATAATGAAGTCCAGTCACCTCCCATGGTCAGAACATGAAAAAGCAGGTCTTTTGCATGTGGCCCAGCCCCTAGAAAGACAAGCTGCTGTTTTGAATGAATAAATGGATTAATGAACGAATGAATGAATGAAAAGTCAAGATTATTCCAAACTGGAGTTTTGAGATGTGTGAAATTCTACACACTCAGAGCTGTTTATCAGGCCACACAGTTCACCTGCAATGTCCCCACAAGGCCGCACACTTCTCACTTCTGCTGTCCCCGAGGGCCAGGGAAGATGTGGTCAGGTGTCTCATTCACTGATGGGGAGAACGAAGCCCAGAAAGGCTGTACAGCCAACCTGCCTCCCTGACCTGTTGGTGTCCTCTACTCCCTCCTGACTTCTCAAGTCATCCAGGTCAAGGATGCTCACACCAAGGTCAGGGCAAAGGTGAGGGAGCCAAAGCTGAGGGCATCAGCCTTGGGCACAGGAAACCTCTGTGGCTAGAGTAGGAGTGGTGGCTCTTGCACTGGGTGCCAGTTGGGCACACGGGGTGCAGGAGCCACCTGGGATAATGCCCCTGGCATGGGCTGTTTGGAGCATGAAGCCGTGTTTGTAGCCGGGGAACACAGAGGTGAGCCTGACCTTTGGGCTCCGTCTGGAGGGCTCTGCTCTGAGGGAGGGCTGAGATCCAGGCTTTTCACATGAGAGCAAGAGAACAATGAAACCCACACGAGGGTCTGAGACCAGCAGAACCATGGGCAGACTGGGCTGATGTCAGCCAGTGTCCAAGGTATCTGAGAAGCAGGAGGAAGGTAACTCTACATCAGACCCTCCCACATTACGACGTGCGGATCCCTGAGCATGCACACACTGAGCCCAGGTCTCTCTCAGCCATCTCAGTGCCCAGGTGACACGCTCAACAGAGGAGTCCAGCCTAAGCGGTGACTATGGAGTCTTCACTGGATCTTCTGGCTCAAGGTAGACAGGGTCCAGCAGCTGACATCTGGGCCCTTTCTCTCATCTGCCCCTCTCCACTCTCTCCACTCCTTAAACTTCTGGAAGCCACACGGCATGTGGGGTGGAAGGTGCCAGCCTTTTCTACAGAGGAAGTTTACAGGGTTTGGCACGTCGGCCTCAAGCCCCCAGTGCGGGTGGGTCAGACCACTCACCTGACCCCACACGCAGAGCAGACATGCCAGGGATCACAGAACGGCCTAAAGCTGGAGTTCTAGAAAACACTGTCTTCTTGCTAAAGTAGAAGGCTGTGGAGGTCTGAGCCGGCTCGCGCCCCCCCCACCCCTACTGGAGAGCTGCAGAGCTCTGCTGGGGCTCACAGAGGAAGGCGGAGCTAAGCCCAGAAGGCTGAGAGCACCTTTAAGCTTCCCTTGGTTCCAGCTCTGTCTTCCGCTGAAGTCGTCCCAATGCTTTCCATCGCCTGAGCCAATAAATTCCTCTTTTTGCTTCAGACAGTTTGTGTCAAGTTTGGTGGCTTACAAGAGAAATATCTGTAAAGGATCCAGTCTTCCCTCACTTCCCTCATCCGGAGGGGAATCTACAGATTAAAGTGCCATTTTCAGACAACTCAAGAGAGACACCACAAACAAAAAGAAAAAAATGAAGGCCCCATAGCACCCTGGTGGTCACACTAAAGCCAGGCATCCCGGGCCCTGGCCTGGGTGTGCTATGCCTCTGCCTCTGGAGTCTGCTTTGGGCCACAGCAGCTCATGCCGTAGAACATGAACTGTCTCTCCCTCTCTGGTTCCCTCACTGAAGTCTGTGACTTCCTGTGCCTTGACTGTCAGGTTTGGAGAGAAAAAGTTCAGTTTGCTGTATCTTAGAAACTCATTCTCAGATTTCAACAGGAGTTGAAAACGAGAAATCAGGCAGGGTGACTGCGAAGCTGGCAGCTGTGTCCAGCTCTGCTCATTACATTTTACTTATTGTGCCTGTCGGGGCAAGGAGGAGAGATCAGGTTGCAGGGGTGGCTCTCTCCCTCCACCATCTGGATCCTGGGGATCAGGCTTACGTGCTCAGGCATGGCGGCAAGAACCTTTACCACTGTCCTTTGTGTGCGTGTGTGTGAGTGTGCGTGCGTGTGTGTGTGTGTGTGTGTGTGTGTACATGCTTGTGGGAGTCAGTTCTCTCTCTCTCTCTCTCTCTCTCTCTCTCTCTCTCTCTCTCTCTTTCCCATGTGGGCCTCAAAGTGTCTGGGAATCAAACAACTTAGGCCATCAGGGTTGTTAGCCAGAGCCCTTACTTGCTGAGCCATCTTGCCAACTCATGTAAAGAATTGTGCGTGTGCCTGTGGTGTGTATCTACATAAATCAGGTGTGCACGTGTTACAGCATAGTGCAGGTCAGAGAACAGCTTCAGGGGTCACCACTCTCTTCCCTCCATCAAATCCAGGGGTTGCACACAGGTCAAAAGGCTTTTCACCTGCTAAGCCGTCTACTGGTCAGAGCTCTGGTCTTTATAAACAGTGGGTATCATAGTTGAAGACTGATATTTTCTTTAAAGTTTTATTTTATCTTATTTTTATTTATTCCTGAAGGGCAGTACGTGGGTGAGGCCAGGTCCTCTGGAGCTAAAGGTACAGGTGATTGTGTGCTGCCCAATCCGTGTTGGGAACTGAACCCTGGTCCCCTGGAGGAACAGCCTGTGTTCTTCTCTCCAGAGCCATCTCTCCAGGCCCAGGGCCAGCATGTATAAGGGTGAGGGAAATACCGGTAAGGGGGTGGGGGGGGAGCTGTGGCCACAGAGATCCAGACCCTCGGGACTTGCTGGATCTTCAGTCAGGGGAGGGAGCTGTGGCCACAGAGATCCAGACCCTCAGGACTTGCTGGATCTTCAGTCGGGGGGGGGGGGGAGCTGTGGCCACAGAGATCCAGACCCTCGGGATTTGCTGGATCTTCAGTCAGTCCTGCTTACTTATGGCCCTGTCAACATGTTGCCATCTGAATGGTTCTGTCCCCAGCTGATTAATGTGCTTTGGAATTTCCCCCACCATCAACACGGATGAGTTGATTAGTGAATTAAAAATTTCCCTCTCCTTTCTGCAACCACTAAATCACATTTGTTTTAATTCATTGATTTAAATTAGGGATGGTTGCCCTCCGACAAGTCTCCATCTCATGGTGGGGAAATGATTTGAAAAGTTATTTATCTTAATATCAATTAAGAATGGCTAATTAGACCCAACTTTGGCAGTTGGGCACACTGAACTTGAAGAGACTCCAGTCCAGATAGTGTCTGTGATTTGGGGAGAGCTCAGGGCTGGGGGAGAAGGAAGTCTCTGTGTTGACTGCGAAGGGCTGAGTGATGTTATGTTATAGTGATATTCATTGGGGTTGGCTTCCTACTGAGTCCATTTAGCAGGACAATAGGTTCTCCCCTAGGGCCCATGACCTAGACTAATCATAGGTTCTTGGCCTGATAATGGTGCCAGGTATGGGTGATGGTGATTGCCACCTGCAGGTCCATGTCACATGATTCTGTCTCTGCAACTTTGTACCCTGTCTCCCTCGGGTCCTCTTTAAAAGGGCTTACCTGATTAGGTTAGACGCACAGCCTTCAATGTGAGGACAGACAAGCCAGGGGCTGGGACTCTCCAGAGCCATGTTCAAATGCTGCCTGCTGTAAGTCTGGCCACATGCCAAGGTCACAACCTTGACCTGCTTACCACTGGTTTAGAGGAGCAAACTTCTGGAATCCCCCTTTGTGGTCCTGATGATGAGGCGGACAGGCCAGGGTACCTCAGGAGGCAGGGTCAGTACATGGGTGCTCCGTGGTCACTTTCCTCCCTGGGGACTAGCATTGTCCCCATTGTGAGGCCAGCCTGCTCTCCCCCACCCAGGACATCTCAGCAGAGACTGGCTCAGTCAGGTATGAGATCAGTTTTGTGTAGATTAGAGCTCCCAGGCTTTTCCCCTTCTGCGTGGACACAGAGACCTCCCATCTCAGGGAGTCCTGGCATCCCTCCTGCCCTCCATTCCCTCCAGTGGAGCCACAACTTGCCCTTCTGCTGTGCTGCTGATGCCCAAAGACAGAGCCCAGAGGTGAGGGCGCTTACAGAGGGTGGATGCCACTTGGCTTAGTGCTCCAGGAGATACCTGCCTCACCCATGGAATCGAGAAGGCCAGCGCAGCAACAGGCCTGCTTTCCAACCCTCTTCCAGGCAGCTGGCAGACAGGATCCCAGTATGAGGTAGGGAGGAGGCAGCTGGGGATTAGAGACGTCTCTTCTCTCCCTTCATTAAAAATGACACTTCTCGTTTATTTTGAAGGGAATAGCAGCTGTCTTGAGGGCTCCTAGCCTGCCACCTCGAAATTTTTCTCTGTTAAGAATTTGAAAAATATGCAAATATTCTTCTTTGTAGAACCAGAAACACTTCTTTTTTAAATGGGTTGGTTCTGATGAAGACGGATCTTGTTCCAAGTTCCCAGTTTCCTGGAGCCCTGGGCCTGCTATCATCTTTCCCGTGAAATGAGTTTCTGCCATATTTTAAGCCTCTGCAGAGGGAGATGGCGGGTGGCAAAGGCTTATTGCTACAAATTGCTCCCATGCCAGCTCTTTCACAACATTACCTCTTTAGGGGAGCTCAGCACCCCAGGTGAGCTGCTCTTTGGATCCAGAGCTGAGCACCTTACGTGGGATGCAGTGGTTTCAGGGTTTCAGGCCTGATGCCTAATGTACTCAGTGGCTCCTGAGCCCTAGCGGGAGGTTTCCTGACCACCACAAACCACAGTGCAGACTGTGGGGCCACCGACCTCATCACTTTAGAGGGCCCATGACAGCTTTCCCTATGACATCAGCTCTCCAGCACTCATGGCTTGCAGAAGGCTTACTCCATCTCCATCTCCATCTTCACAGACTTCTCAGGTTCACACCTGTATGTGTCTATGTACCAACTTTCACCTGTTGATAAAGACACCAGTCACAGATTAGAGTGAGCCCTATGCCCATACCCTAGCTTGATGCCCTAGCCCCATTTCTGCTGCTGTAATAAAACACACTGGCAAAAAAGCAACGTGGAGTAAAAAAGGATTATTTAATTTTACAATTGCCATCACTGAGAAGCAGTCAAGACAGGAACTCAAGGCAAACAGTCTCATCATATCCAAGAGCAGAGTGGGAATGGATGCATACATGTCTGCTCCCCTTCCTCTCTTCACTTAAAGGGTCTGGGATACCCTGCCTAAGGAATAGAGTACCTGCAGTGGAAGACCCCCATATCCATTAAATAATCAAGACAATAACCCACAGATAAGCCTGATCCCTCACGGACAGCCTTTTCCTGGGTCATTCCATATTGTGTCAGTTGACCATTAAAACTACCTGTTGCCCTCGCTGACCTCTGTAACAGTCCTTTATCCAAACAAGGTCAAACACTCAAACCTGGGGCCTAAGGCTTGAACATATGTTTTGAGGGGACACATTCCAACCCTTAACACCTCCCAGCTGTGAGGACCCTTCATGGGTCAGCACGCATCTGGGCTGGATTCTAGGGTGGCAGAGCTAGTAGGACAGCCAGCCAGATGGACAGACAGTTCTGCCCAGCCTAGATGAGAGCTAGAGAGATAGAAAAAACATAAGCAAACACAGCTGGTCACTGTGACCCTCAGGGTAGACAGCAGTCTTGGTTCAGGCTGATGGAGGGAAGAAAGAGCTTGTGAAAAATGTCCTTGGAGAGGCCCTACTTAGGTGATCATGGTCTAGAAGAGATGGCACACTCTCTTACACTGGCTGCTTTAGTGTGTCAGGATTTGCATCCAATACTTTAGGTCTATGGAACTGGAGAGATGACTCAGCAGTTACAGCACCTTTGAATCTCAGCATCCACGCTGAGAAGCACACAACCGCTCTGTGAGTGCCTGCATTCACATACACATCCTTACCCATTGCACACAATTAAAAAGAAAAGAAATCCAAGCTGATGGGCATGATCTCATGAAGTCTCAAGATACCCCTATAGGCCTGTATTTTAGTTTCCAAGTTATCAAGGAAGAAACTGAAACTCAGCAGTGACCCCACACATCCCAAGGTCAAGCACCTGACAGCTGGATGGCAGCAGAAGTCAGCAAGGCTGCTCACCCTCTTGTTTCTCAAGACCAAGACATCCATGTGCCAAGAGAATGACTTGCTGGCAAATTAAGAGTCCTGTGCCAAGCCCCTGGCTTGTTGGCATATTAAGAGTCCTTGGAAAAGATCCTCGGCTGAGTTCGGTGTTGAACCAAGCTGCTCTCAGAAGTTGCTTTGCAGAGTATTTCCAAGTAAATAAAAGGACTGGGAAATTAGGAGACGGAGTGCGAGGTTCAGGGATGCCACACCCAGGCAGAGGACTCAGGAGACAGATCGATGCCGACATTGTGTGTCACTCATCTCCTCCCAACAGGATGCAACAAGCAGAAGTGATGGTTAGATCCAGTTGGTGCTGTATATTCAGGCTCTCGGAGTGTTTTTCAAGTGGCTTGTGGGGCTTTTACTGGCAGATTATTTAAATTGGCTAGGATTGGAACATTGTCACAAAGATTGAAAGCTGGATCAGTGCCTGTAAACAGAGACAGTTATAAATGACAGGGGCAGGGCATTTGATGACGCTCTGGGATTTGCAGGATCTGGAGAAGTTCCTTGTTTTAATTAACTCCTCTACTGGTAATTAAAGTAAGAAGGTGTAGCTGATAGAGGGGCCATGGTGGGGGCACTTGAAAACATTCCTGGTCCAAAGGCCCAGTAAATGGCACAATCGCAACCTCTCCCTCCTCACCAACATCGCCAGCAGCAACACCAACAACCAGCACTGTGACAGACACCACTGTGATGTCATCAGATACCACCATCTACAAATGCCACAATGACAACCACCACTATGGCACCCACCATCATAACTAGATGTACCACAGCCATAGTTCACAACAGCCACCAAAACAACACTGGACACCACAAATGCAGTACCTTCTTCAGATCATCAACAACATGATGACATCCACAACAGAAAATACTGTCACAACTTCCTCATATAACACAACCATGGTATCTGCAAGAAACATACTAACCACCATCACCATGAAACCACCACAACTCTGTCACACATTACAACCACAACTTCTATCTCCTCAGCCATGATATCATCACCAACAATTGCAGTAATAACAATGACCTCAACCACCACCACCATCGTGACATCATCACAACCCACAATATCCTCCTCCACAGCCATAGCATCAGCAGCCACCATAGCAGCCATCACGAAAGAGCAGTAATGTCACCAACTGTGACAGTAACGAACACTATAGCCACATCCACAGTGTCCTCATCTATCACCACATTGACATCATCAACCTTAACTACACCATCCAACTCTTCATTATGACATCATCAGTGCAACAGCAGTAACTCCGTGACACCATTGTCATCACCAACAACTATAATAGTAAGGAAAACCACACTGTCACATGCCACAACAGTAGCTGTCATTACAGTAATGACAACCACCAACCCTGTGATACCAACCATTGTCAAGACTGGTCATGGCAACTACAAATATTACAACATTGTCAGCTCCGCCACAGTAATAATAACTACCGCAATACCAATCAACACAGCCAAACTTCAGCAGCCACCACTTCAACAAGAAGCATGGTGACACGGTCACCAGAACCACAAGTGCTGCCACTATAACCTCCACAGTAACACCAACCGTCACATCAACAGCAGCCACGAGCTCACAGCAACATCAACATTGCTGCAAACCCTGCCAACAAGATCCAGCACAGTGATTCGTGTGATGAATGGGTTCTGCCATTGAGTCTGGCTCCCAAAAGAGGGACTCCAGGCTGCCAAGCACTGAAGAGGGACTTGTCCACCTGGTCCCACTTACCTTGGGGTTGCTTCCACATCTGAAATGTAGGCGCCAGAAAAGTGGGGGCTGTTCACTCTCCTCTTCGTGGTGCTGGCATCGGACAGTGCTCAGGTGAACTTAGCATTTCCCAGACGGTGATGGATGAAGGGAGTCTGCAATTGTGAGGCCTGGTATCAGTCTCCTGGTCATCAGAACTTCCTCCAAGGGGCTGTGTGGCAACTAGAATGGTCTCTATGAAGCTGGTCTCTGCCCCCCACCCCCACCCCCACCCCCCCAAAAAAAACCCACGGGACACAAAGCACAGCTAACTTCCTAGACTCCACAAAGCTTCCTGCCCACTCTGTGGTCTGATCTTCCTGACACTGACCTCCCTGGGGTCTGACTATCCCCTTCCCCCTGAACCCTCCTTCCCATGGCTCTTCTCCTACCCCTTTTGAAGGACAGCTTCTTTAAGAGCATTAAAAGCAGGCTTTGGTGGGAAAGTCACAAGCTACATCTGCCCTTTGCCCTGTGGATCTCCTGACTGGCAAGGGTATGAATGGAGTCTTCTCTGAAAGACTGAGTCCGCAAACATGTGCCCAACCTGAGAACCTGAGTGCACTGTCTGGATGCAGCATATCTGATGTCTGGGCCTCTGTCCGCTGGGAGTGGGCAGGGAAGGAAATGGCTCCACATCTGACTGCCCTCCCTCCTGATGCCTGCTGGCAATGCTGGCAATGCTGACATCAGCAGGATGCCCCCTGCACTTCCATATCCTCCTAACCATTGGGCCGAGGCTCACAACTATTCCTGAGAATGTTGATCTGAAGCAGCCCAGTTCTGGTGTGAGCTGGGGCCCTCACAGCCTGCTGCTATCCCCACTCTGCAGGTAGCACATTCATATCTGCATTAATAAGGAGAGAGTCTGAAGCACTGGAACCAAGGGGTTCAGGAGCAGGGTGGCACAGCACCCTGCCCAGTCCCCATACTAGTCACCCCTGACCAGCAGGGCAACTATGCATGCTTAAGTCACAGCATCCTTCCAAAACTCCAGGCCACATCAGCCCTGGAAAAGGAGGGGAGAGTCCTGTGAGTGGAAAGCTGTGGGCATCACTTCACTCTCCCCTCCCCAGGATGGGGGTGGGGGCACATGGATGTGTTATGACCTCAACACATACAAAGTCTGCAATGGATTTTTTTTTTCAGGTTGTGTGTACCATCCACCTTCCAGCTGAGTCTTCTCCATAGGTTGATGGTGCCAGAAGGCAGCCACAGTGATCCTTCCAAAAATTCCAGATGGACACTGCACTCAAGCAGCATGACATCACACTGCTCCCACCAGCTTTATTATTTTGTGTGCATGGGTGTTTTGCCCTACTGTATATTTGTGCACCAGGTCTCTGCAGTGGCCCTAGAGGCTAGAAGAGGGAGTCAGATCTCCTACGACTGGAGTTAGAGATGATTGTGAGACACTAACTGGGTGCAGAGAATCAACATGAGTCCTCTTGACAAGCAGCCAGCACTCTTAACCCCACGGAGAAAAAAAGATTTTAAAAAGCCCAAAGTACCAGAAAAAAAATACTTAGGTTCTGACCAGTGTCCTGAAGAAAGAGAAGAGGAGAATGCCTGCTTTCCACTGCTGGCCAGTGACCCACCTGGCTGCAGTTCCCAGCAGTGTATGCCTCAACTGTCCTGATTCATTCTTTGCTCTTCTACCAAGAAAAGTTTATGAAACTGCTGCTGTGTGTTCTTGTTACCCAAATTTGGGGCTTGGGTCAGGGGTTTCCAGATTCTTTGCCTCCTATTCAAAGGAGTGAAAAGAGAGCTCACAGAGATTGCAAAGTGGGGAGGAGAATTTATTGAAAACAGAGCCACAGTGAAGAAAGAAAGAAGTGGACCACGGAGAGTGTCAGAGGCCACACTCCAAGGGCACTCTAGAGCCCCTACTATTGTCTAGCCCTTCTTTTCAGAGTCCAAGATGAGAGGGAATGTGTCTGCTCACAGGACTCTCCATTTTGATTGACAAACTTGGACTGTTGCTCGCTGCTCGTCTCTACATTCTGTGCTGCTTTCCACTAACCATCGATAGACCTGGAGCTGTGTGGGAAGAGCCTCCGTGAGGAAGTGTCTGTGTTGTCTTGTTCCATGGGTGTGCCTCTGAGGAATTTTCTTGATGGAGTTGATTGAGGTGGGAAGGCCCACCCTGGATTCAGACTGTGCCATTTCATGGGCTGCACCCTGGGCTGAGCAGGGCCCCAGGAGGGAGCTGAGTGTTGATCACACGTGTGTTTCTTCCCTCTCTGCGCCTGATGTGACTCATAACTTCCAGTCCTTGCCGAGGCTTCTTTGCAGTGACAGCTCTAACCTGGAATTGTGAGATGAATTAAATCTATTTCTCCTTAGTTGCTTTTGTCAGGGCATTTAATCACAGCAAAGGGATGGAAACTAAGATGCCTTCCCATTGAAAGGGGCAAGCTAACCTTATAGATTCTATTTTGAATTTTCGGCCCCATGTGTTGGTATAATGTTCTTTTGAAACATTACCCTTGTTCATTCAAATGCTGATTTATCTTCCTCACTCTCTGGTTTCAATCCAGACATTGCATTGTGATACTTTTTCTAAGCATCACCTGTCTCAACTTTGTGTAACATGCCAAAATAAAGTAACCAGCCATAATGTTGAGCAATGGAAAGGAAGCAGAAAAAGAGGGAGGAGCCAGAGGACAGGAAGGGGTGGGAGGCAGAGAAGAGGAGGGCAGGAGAGAGCTGGGAGAGCAGAGCTGGAGGAGAGATCTTGGAAAGACTTGGAGAATAAACTGGACCTAAGATTTCACAAAAAGCAAGTATAATGGGTGAATCTAAATGTTAAGAAACTATGAGGGCTTGGAGGTTTAGGATGGAGTAACTATTGCCCAGCATTGTGTTCTAGGTTAACTAAATAAATCATAGTCTCTGTGTGATGATTGGTTATATAGCTGTTTAGGATTAACAGCAGCTTTACAAGAAGATATATCAATAGTAAATATTAATCGCCAAATACAACACCCATGTTAAACTAAGTTCTCAGTAATTTTCCCGAAAGCAGAAGGACACAGGCGGAGATGAGGGAGTGGGCAAATTGAAACAAACCCTCGGATCCCACCCTGTTGTAAAAGAGTGACCAGGCCTGCACTTGTGAGATACTGTTGCCTGGCAACCAACCCAGATGGCCCCACCCAGATAGCTCCTGGCTTGAGACCAAAGTCAAGTAGCCTCGATTCTCGAAATACCACACGATGTGCTAATTGCTCCCCCACCCTTGGCAACAGCCAAATCAGCAGTAACAGGACATTCCAGGTGGTGATCATGATCAGATATCCCCCAGATAGCCCGGCCAGGACTGACTGGTCTTGACCCCTAAAATAGACCAATCATTTTAAAAGTCAACTTCCCTATAGACCCTTTTACCCAATCCTATAACACCAAGGCTTGTAACTCCCTGCTTGCGGTTTCTCCCTATAAAAACCCAAAGCTTTTGTTCCTCGGGGCTGACTTGCTTGAATGTGGGGCAGCCCCACGTGCATTGGTTTGAATAAACCTCATGCTGTTTGCATCAATCCAGCCCCTGGGTCTCCTTCCTGCACCTTCCTGGTAATTGGGTCCCGAATTGGGCCTAACACTGTGAGGCATCTCGTTTTATCTTGCACACACCAAATCATGTGTTCACATATGATTGTGAATCAAGGACTTTCTCCAAACATCACTTAGAGAACACAGTTTGCCGTATTGAACTTGCACTCCAATCCACTCTAAGCCAATTTGACCCCTCTCCCTTGGTTTCAGGGTGTATTCTAGATCATGTTTAAATGGAAAAGTATACTATCAAGGTGTTAGTAAGGAGAGTAGAATTCCATTTCTTTGAGCAGGCGTACTGGCAGCCTGAAGCATGGGAAGGTGGGGGTCCATGCTGCCAGAAGGTTGTGCTACTTACGGACACTAGTTGGAGAAGGATGTGAATCCCCAGCAGATAAGATGAAGCTCCTAGGTTATTGAGGTCACTATTAGGAGAGGGCTGTGTATGTGTTCCAAGCCAAGTGAAGCCCCGGGTCCCTAAGCCATTCCCTATGCTTGCCTCCCTTATTTCTGGACCAAGGTCACTCATATTTGGCTTCATGACAAACTATCTCATATTTCCTTTGAGGTCCAAACTATGTTTTTGCATCGACAAACATCTTTTTGGTATTTTATGCCCCAGGTGGTGCCTTGCAAAGCTTTGTGGCTTCCTGCTGGTATAAAGTGAGGTCCTCCCTACTTGATGCTGGACCAGAGAGTGCCCCGAATTTCTTATTTGCATTAATAAATTACAAGAAAGCATCTCCACCCCATGCAGGGTCTTTGTGATCGCCCATGGTCAGCAGGGCTAAACTCCACTGAGTTGCCTTTCACTAGGGAGTTACTTTTGGCCTGGGAGGACTGGAGGGAAGCAGGCGACTGTGGCTTCCTGGAGGTGAGCCCAGACCTTGCCTCTGTGTCACCTTTTCTGAAGAGGATCCAGTGACTTTTGTCAAGTTCTCCAAGTCCTTGCTCAGCTGCCTTCCCTGGGGCTGGAGTTTCCCCAATAAGGCCTGAAGTTCCTATTATCATGCAAATATGTTAATGGAATAACATTTCTCTCCATCAGGAGCCATTATTAGGAGTTCCTGTACAAGCTCTGAATTAGAAATGAGAAGGCTGGGGTCCCTGGGGGAACGCCTGACTTCTGAAATGGAAGCACCTTCAGCAACCTCCTCAGTGCTGCCAACAGCTCCCTCCTGACCAGTTCACTTCTTTCTCAGTGGTTGGTTTTTAAGTCCACACAGAAGGTTAGCCTCTGTGGTCAGCACCGCCCCCCCTCCACTGTGTCACTAGAGGCAACTTAGCTGACTTTAGCATTTCCAAAGAATAGACTCACATGGTGTTCACTGCAGTTGCAGCCTTTGGCTGGCTGTAAACCTGTGCCCATAGCTCAGACCTGGGGAACCACTGACAAGAGCCTGTGATAGCCATCTGGAGCTTTCTACTCTGGGAAGTTATTCTGAAGGAGGTGAGCAGACCCCTGTGGCCCTCAGCTCTCACTTCCCACAGGCAGATCTTAGCACTGGGCATTAGAGGGGCAGAAGACACAAAGCATGTGGTCAGCAGCTAAGACACTGTGGAGTGTACTTTGTGAAGGTGAGCATTCTGCATCTTTTACATCCTGTGTCGATGCAAAAACACGCCTCTCGCTTCAGCAGGGATAGAGACGATTTGTTCTGGAGTCAATATGAGGAACACATAGTTTTCCAAAATCTTGTATTCCACCAAGGAAGTGGTTATATGAGATTTTATTAGAGAACAAAGAAAGTCATAACTCAAAACGTTTAACAAATGCGTTGGTGGGGGCACAGGCAGGTGGCTACAGAAAAGTAGGGGAGACGTTGCTATAGGTTTAAATAACATCTGGCAATCTTGTTAGTTATGAAAGAGAGCTTCAAACAGGGAGTAGAAACAGCCCATGACAGCGACAAAGCTGGAAGGAAAGAGCATCTAAACTCTTCGACAGTGGGCAAAGGACTACAGGATGTAAAGCTGGCCTTGCTGGGTTTCTGCTCTGCTTTGGTCCAGCATTTCCTCACTGTGTTCCCTTTCCTCCCCTGGGAATAGAGATGTATATTTTGTGCAATTGCATGTTGGAAGCATGTGGTTTCCTTTTGATTTTACAGGAAGTTATAACTAAAAGATTGCCTTGAGTCTCTGAAGAGACACTGAATTTGAACTTTTACAAGTGTTGAAACTGTGAAAGACCATGGGACTTTTGAGCTTGAAATGCATTTTGCATTGTGATAAGGCTACAAGCTTACGAAGGCCAGAGAGTAAAACATGGTGGTCTGAATAAAAAGGCCCACCTAGGCTCAAATATTTGAGTGCTCGGTCCCCAGCTGGTGTTACTGTTTTGGAAGGATTAGGAGGTGTGGTCTTGTGGAAGGATATGTCACTTGAAGTCACTCTCCTGCTCACTGTCTGTAGCTTGTGGGTTGATTTGATCCCATCATCTTCATCTCCATCAGACCTACCTCTCAAAGTTTCTTGTTTACCTGAGGCTCACCATATGAGTATTTCAACTAATTCTGGCCTGACCTCAATATTATGACACTTCATGTATAATTTAGTAATTTTGCAATAATAAATTGTATTTTTTGCTTTACTCTAATGTCATGTTTTACTTTGATATTTGCTGAAACCCACAGGAGAACGCTTTCTTATTTTTCCCTTTGTTTCTCCTGTTCTGTTTGCTTGACTGAATTTTTGGGTAGGGGCAAGGCTTACTGTGAATTTCTTATCCTCTGGCCTATACTGTCTGAGTTCTGGGAATTAAATATGCGAATGACTCTTTCTGGTCTTATAGATTTAACTGTTCAATTGTGTTTTTATAAACGAATATGAAAGTAATTATATTTATTGACAGCTTTCCAATTTTGAGTGCTTTGCAGTTTCCTCCTGCGAAAGAAGTGTAGACATTTTTTTGCTTTCCTGACCAATTGTTGTGCCCGAATTGAGATACCCCAAAAGACCACCACCAGGAGTCGAGTCTGTTGCAAAACACATGAGGATCTTTTTATTGCAAATTACAAGCTGCAGCTTGGGCTCCCACACCCCCAACCGCCAAAGTGGTGAGAGCCGAGAGCTCCGAGCTCAGGTTAGTTGGATGATTTAAAGATTCTAGTCCCTCCCAGCATGCCCAAAGCAGGGGCGATTCCTGCCTGGCAAGCATCTATTGGTTGAAATGCTGCATTTTGAATTGACTGGCTATAGAAAAGTCCCCAAACCATTAAAGATCTGGTGTCCCTCCCTTGGGGGATGGGCCAGTTTCCTAGCAACTGTATCTCTAGTGGATGGGGAAAGAATGCAGTAAGGAGAGTTCTTCCCCTCAGGGCATTACTGGACTTGTCTCCACCCAGCTAGCCTTAGTTCAGACCTTTACTTTAAACTTTAAAATAATAGCCACTGATTTTTAATCTTTTGGTCTCTCACAATCACTCTCTCAGTTTCAGCTATTTTTTTAAACCTTTAGGATTCTTGTTTCTGCATAATATATTTTTCTGAGTACTAAATTTTATATCTAAGAACTTTTAATATTTTTATTTTGTTTTGTTTTTTAAATGGGCCCTTACACTGTAGCCCAGGCTGGGCTGAAACTCTCTATGTAGTCAATACTTAACTCACTGCAAACCTTCTGCCTTAACCTTCCATGTGCTTGGATTATAGACTTCAGCACCATACCTTTCTTCCTGTATAAAGAGATGTCAAGTCTCTATTCTATGTCTTGAGTGGCTTTTAAGGAGACATTTACAGAAGTCTTAATTTTGTTCTCCTGTATAAAAACTCTTTCCCTCTAATTCTTTTATCTCTTCCTTCCAACACTTGGTTGATGGACAGGAATGCGTCCTCATGTGGTTTTCTGTGTTTGCCCTGATGGGACTCATTAAGCTTCTCAGATCATGCACTAGAGTTTTAATCAAATTGTGAAAGTTATGTCTATTACTTATGCAAATACATGTTTTGACCTTCATGAATCTCTCTCTTTGGTTCCTTGGATTACAGGCAGGCCATGCTGCCCAGTTTTGTCCATTGGCTCTCACAGCACTATGTTCTTACAGATCCCTTATTCTGGTATGTCCATTGGGAAGTTTGTCTTTCTGTATCTTCGAACCCACCAACCCTTTTGTTGTATTCATTTATTCTGCTGCTAAAGCAGATCCAGGGAGTTCATTTTCCAGAAACTTTGCTTTGTTTCTAGATACAAGTCTATGAGTTTCACTGACAAGTTTTTGGTGTCTTCTATTTTATTCATCGTTTTCAGATTTTCCCTTTAAGGCAGTGGTTCTCGACCTTCCTGACACTGCAACCCTTTAATACAGTTTCTCACGTTGTGGTGACCCACAAAATTATTTTCATTGTTACTTCATAACTATAATTTGCTATTGTTATGAATCATAATGTAAATATCTGTGTTTTCCCATGGTCTTGGGTGACCCCTGTCCCAAAGGGGTGGAGGTCCACAGCTTGAAGTTGGCTGCCTTAAGTCCTTGAACCTATGAACCGGAACTGTTTTAATGACCCTCCTTTCATTCACTCATCTCTGACACCTAGGCTTGTTCTTCTCACATACATGTTTTCTGTCAATTACTCATTTTGTCTGTCTTTGTACATTTGATAATTCTGGGCTCTCCGCGTAAGCTTTGCTGAGTTTGTTTTGTCGTCCTTCAGGGTTCCATGCGTTCTGCTCTTGCTGAAGTTAACAAACTTGTGCATTCGGTTGGACATTTTGAGACCTGTTCTTGTTATCACAACAGCCACGTCTAACCAATGGCAGTGTGAGCTATTGAGAGGTCACAGGTCTGTGGTTTTCCTTGAATACCACAGGGTTAAACAAGGTGTCTCCTCAGGATTCCTGGTACGGATTCTGGGAGCTGTTTGTCTCACGGCCAGGTCTTTACCGTGGAATTCCAGAATGATGTGCTGGCTCTTTACTTTAGAGCTTCCTACTAGACCTTTCCCAATGCTATGGAGTTTCACTCTGTGTGCTGCTTCATCTTTCAATAAGTGCTTCATCTTAGCATTTATTAGCCTCTGCCTCCTAGAAACCTTCACGTAATTTTTGTTTGTTTGTTTTTGTTTTTCAAGACTGGCTCTCCTGGACTGGCTTTATAGACCAAGTTGGCCTCGAACTCACAGAGATCATCCTGTCTTTGCTTCCCTAAGTGCTAGGATTAAAGGCTTGCACCACCAAGCCTGGCTCATGTAAATTTAATTCCCTTTTCAGAATGACCCTGCCTTCCGCAGGACCAGTCCTCCAGACCCCACTGCCCTGGAGCCCTTCTGCTTGCCTTGGTGAGACCACTACTGTTCATCCTATTCCCTGTCCTCTCGCTTGCTTCTCTTGGGATTTCTGGCTTGTGTTGCCAGATGTCTGGTGTTCAGCCTGCTCTGTGCAATTTTCTAGCTGTTGTGATGGGAGCTCAGGGCTGCCCCATTTTATTTGAGCACGGTGGGAGCAGAGATCTCTCTTTCTGATGAGGATGGAGTCAGTAAAGACAGCCTAGCTTTTCATTCACTGTCTGCTCTCCTGCCTGTGATTACCTGGAGGACATCTCCTGCCCTGTTATTATCTCTGAGTCACCGTGTCCAAAACTCCTTATCTTTGCCTTGGCATTGGTCCTTCCTTCCAATCACCCTGTGTCTGACAGGCTCAAATATCAGCCATCTTTAAACATTAACTTTATTGTCTACCCCCTCTTTTTAATCCGTTCAGCTTCAAAGTATGCCAGTCCTTTGAAGATCTATTAAATATATTCCCTTCTCTCAATTTCTACCCAACTTTACTGGGACAAGTCCCTGTCAACTCAATAATAGCTTTCTAAAGGGGGCACTGTGAGAGAAGCAGGCTGACGGCTCAGACAAAGTGCCGTTCGAGGACAGGCAGGGTCTGCGACTGCATCTGATCCACCTGCGCCTAGTGTCCTTTTGCGGAGTCTCCCATCTTCTCTCTCTTCTGAGCTCACTCTGATTTTCTATTCCTCATTACCACCCTATATGTGAAAACCTCCCAAATTAATTATGATTTTCTCTAGGAAGTTTCCCTGTGTGTGTGTGTGGGGGGGCATGTGGAAGCCAGAGATGTTGAATGTCTTTCTCAGCCACTCTCCACACTGTTTTTTGGGCAGGGTCTCTCATTGGCCCTAAAGTTCCTCAGCTAACTAGACTGGCTGCAAACCACAGGAATTCTTATCCCTCCCCCCCCAGTGAGTGGAGTACAGGCACACTATGATCAGCTTCTGTTGTGGTTTCTTGAGATTTGAACCCATATACACATACTTACATAGCAAACCTGTTTACCTAGAAGTTATCTTCATTCTCCTCTCCTTCTTTTTTTCACCTGTGGTGCTGGGAAGCCTCCCTAGGCTCATTGCCTCTGGTGTACTTTTCTTGTCTCAGGACTTGGTGATGGCTGTCTCCTTCATCAGACATGCTGAGCTTCCTGTATTACTAGCTTAAATGCTGCTGTCATAGACATCACCCTGTCATACAGGATGGGGGATCCATAGTTGTTGACTCAGCAAAATCCTGAGCAATGAAAGTGGGTAATGTAGACAGTAGGAGGGCAGGGCCCTGTTAGGAGATTCAGAGACAAAGGCTTACACAAGCTCAGTTAGAAGCAACGAGGAGGAATGTCTGAGCTAGTGTTTAGTGTAATGTCCCCTTGTAGCATCCTGGCCAGGAGCCAGCTGGGAGAGTAAAACCCACTCAGTAACCAGAAGTGCTCCTGTCACGGCAGCATGTTCTCCTCCGAACCCATTTCACTGTTAGAAATTGCACCAGGGTCTTCCTCCATGGACCTTCTGCTCATCTGTCTCCATCCTTGTTCTGAACCCGCCATGGTGAGTGCTACCATGTGTGTGGCTGCAGGACCAGAGTCTCCCGAGAAGCCTGAGCTGCTGTCACATCAGCTGGGCTGTGTCAGGTCCTATGCTCACTGTGATGTTGCAGCAATCCTTCCAGGCAGAATTAACAGGATCATAACTGTTCTGAAGATGGGGAAATGGACACTTATGTTGACAACCCTCTTCAGAAACAGAGATGGTCCCCAAGGTTTCCAGATGCCTGTGTTGTTCCAGTTCAGGGCCTGACGTGAGGGAAGGAGCCATCTGTAGGTCCCAGCTGCCAGGCCATCCAGCCACCATCCTGTCCCAGCCACCATCTAATCCCAGATTCCAGGTCATCTGGCAACACTGTTATCCCAGCTACCATCCTATCCCAGTCACAACCATATCATAGCCACCAGGCCCATCAGTCACCTCCTACCCCATCTACTAAGTTACCACAGTCACCATCCTATCCTGGACCATTTCACTCCTGTCACCATGTGACCTCAGTTACTATGTTATCCCAGCCAACATCTGTGCCCAGCCATCTAACTCCTGCCAACATCTGACTGTAGCCATAAGGTGAGCCTCAAGGGAGAACTGCCCAGCCAAGTCCATAAACTCCCAGGAGATCTGGAGATGCTTCTCAGATCTTTGCTGCACAGTGTTGCATGATGGGACCTCTAGCCTCATCATGCACTGTTCAATCATTTCAAAGTTCAGGGGAACCGCACTTTGGGTAAGTGTAAGAGACACACCCAGTAAATGCTGTCTGCTACTATGGTTACCACCAGAACTCACAGACAATACCCAACACTCAGAACATGTGAGCAGATGAGATAAGAGTCTTCTAGGAGGCAGAAAAACAAGAAAGTGGCATAGCACTGTTTTCCTGAGTAAAGACAATTAAGGCTGAATAAATAGCTCAAGCACAGGCCCCAAGAAGAAACCAAATTGATGGCTAACTCTTGGACCTTTGTTTTTAAGATAGGATCAGAAGGGTTGGGGCCATTAAGGCTGGAGGTGGAGAGAAGACTGCCCAAACAGGTGTATTTGCAGGAACAGGTAGGTTCCCATCAGCAGAAATATCTCAGCCCTTGATTCATCTCAGATGCGCCAGCCTGTGTGATGTCCAAACCTCTCAGGTTGTCACTGAAAGCAAGAGTAATGGTCCAAGCATGCAGCCTTAAAGAAAGGACCCTGACTTGGTTAGTAATACTTCTAGAAGGTTCTGCATTATTCCTTAAAACAGTGTTCCTTTAGCTCCCTCCACTGAGTCAAGCATCTCAGGCTGCAGGTGGAGTGCTGAAAGCTGTGTCTGGATCCTTACATTCTGGCCTAGGTCACATTGGAGGCAGGCCGACTCACTCAGGTGTCTACCAAGTGTCCCCAGATACCTTCTCTTTCCCTGGTATTCTTAAACCCATCACCAGTCAGAACTCAAACTTACTAGAAGAGAAGAGGAGTATTCTCCAGTGGGAAGGTGGGTCTTGCCTTATTCAACTTTCAAACTGTGCATAGATGACAGAAGACAGACAGGGCACGGTGCCGAGAAAAACTGCTGACCTGAGCATATTTGAAGTGGACACAGGCCTGGATGGAATCAGAAAAGAGAAGTTCTTCAAGAGGACAACAGGACCATCCCTGGGGAACTGCTCCTCAGCTTTTGTGGAATAACAAGCTCCTGCTTCCTATTAATCCTAAGGGACACTGTTCCTTCTGGAAAACAATGGAAAACCACTCACCTCAAGAGAGGAGTCATGAGGTTGGGGAGGGGGCTCGGGGTTTTGGGAAGAGTAGAGGATGCCAGGCAGGCTCCATTTTCCTTACCACTACCAGTAGAGCCTGAGAGGTAGAGCGGTGGCAGGAATGGCCAGGGGTGACAGAGACTTCAGGCTGTGATGAACATTGAGAGAAGAGACAGGGTTCAGTGAGACAGATCTTTCCATGGGAAACCAAAGGCTACTCTAACCTCGGCAGGGTGGGTGTGGACTTCTAGGTGAGTATACATTACTGGCCAGAAGTTTAATCTGGCTATCAGGCTATGTCACCTCCTAGAGAGTGGGAAGGGCTACATGTGTCCAGACATGCAGGCCCGGGGCAGAGGGAGAGAGGTCCTACTCTTGCTTATCTCAGGACAAGATTTCCTGGAAACTGGCATACTTTGACGCCACTCTTGCTCTGGACCAGCTTCTCTCAGTCCCATGGCTCCCCAGCCCCACAAAAGAAGATATGGTAAAACACAAGTGATGTGAAAGTAGAGAAAGAGGGATGGTAGGACTGGAAAGTTTTCAAAAAGGATGGTGGGGGAGGTCAGGAAATGAGAGAGTAGGAAAAGCCATGTTGAAACCTGCTAAACTACAAGGAGCCTGGAACTGCTGAGGAAGCCTTCATTCCACTGGCCAGTGTCCACAGTTCTGGAAGGTGCTGTAAAGGCCTGGCAATCACTGAAGGAAGACCTCAGACTCAAGGAGTGTGTAAAAGCAGAGAGCATTTATTTTGCAGAAACAACCAGCATGCAGGGGTTGACCGTGGATACAAAATGGCGACCACGGAGTGAACTAGCAGGCTCTTTTAAAGGCGTTTAGGGGAATTTCAGCTGTGGCTATGTGATTTCTGTTGGGATTGGCCAGTTCCCATGGAGGCCACATGACTTCAGTGAGGAGACAAAGGATTACCTTGTTGGGACTTTTCTCTGTTCAACTGACTTAGTTTCTGGCTAGATATTGGGCAGTCGCTAATCGGTTGCCTGCTTCCTGTGGTCGCTCATCAAGCAGGAAACGGGGAGGGGCGGCAAGAACTTTGGCCTGGCTTTGGGCCCAGTGTCAAAAAGGAGTCAGTCAGATCTTCTCATTGTAAGCAGGCTGCTGGGTGAGAAACTTACCCATCTGTAGCTGCTGAATCCTTCAGTACCTACCTGGCAGGCAGGTGGCCTCCGGGTGGTAATAGTGGCAGGATTGTTTGGTGAATAACTAGTCGCGTTATGCTTGAATTTAAGGCGCACTACCTGCAAAGAACTGCATTCCTGGTGGGGTGGTTTGAGTGAGAATGGTCCCATGGAGTCATTTGTCTGTTTGCATCATTCATCCCCAGATGGGGCTTGTTTGGATAGGCTAGAAGGTGTGGCCTCCTTGGAGGAGCTGTGTCACTTTCCAAGTTTCAGAAGCCAGCACCAGGCCAGGCCCACTGTCCCAGCCCATGACTTCCATATCAGATGGGAGCTCTCAGCTTCTTCTCCAGAATCCCGCCTAAGGCCTGTGGGTCAGGAGGTGGCACTCAGTGACCCCTCTATCACCATGTCTGCACACATGCCATCATGCTTCCTGCACCATACTAATGGACTAAGCCTCTGAAAGTGTAAGCTAGCCCTCAGTTAGATACTTCCCTTTATAAGAGTTCCCTTCGCCACAGTGTCTCTTCACAGCAATGGGACACTGACTAAGACTGTCAATAGTCAGCACTATAAAGAGTCAAAAATTAAAAAGTTTAAATAGTGCTTACCTGGGTGAACACAGGAAAGGAACCAACCCTACCCTATCCCATGTCTTAAAGCAAGTCAAGCTGTTATAGTCTCTTCAAGGCAATCTGGAGACAGAGGAGGGCTTTTGAGACCATCTCTATGGTTGTGTTTGTGTCAGACAGTGAGAGAAAGAGGAAAGAGGGAAGACCTGCAGGAAGATGACTTAGCAAACACTTACCAGAACAGGTTGGCTGCTCTACCAACAGAATGCTGAAGGGGGCTGCAGGTCCATGACCAGACTCTTCCCAGGAGCCTTCTCCACCCATAGCTGTGTCCCTTCCCCTTTTGGGACAGCTAACTGACAAGCTGAGATAGGGAGGGCAGTGGAGGATTGTGGGATTGAGTCCAGAAGCAAGAGCTGATTCCTCAGTTGAGAACACCTGACAGATGGGCCACCATGACATCCAGCAGTACTGCTGGGGTCTATTTTCTCTCTAGGTCAAACATTAAGACCTTTAGCACATCACCTCTGAGGCTTATGGACGTGGCCACCAAACTTTGGATTGATTAAATGACCAAAAGGAACCCTGGCTTCCAGGGAGCCCTGTAAGTGGGTCTTTCCTGAACTCACGGCCTCTTTCTCAGCCGATGTTCTCCCCTAGACTGCAGACTCTGGCCTAGTTTCCTTCTCCTCCCCGCTATATGCAGATGGGTCTTTAAGGTATCCAACATCACCACCATCTGCCCTTTCCCTTGATTCCTTCCCTGAAGGTCCACACAGGGAAGTCATACCCCAAGAGCAGCCTTTTTATAAGTCCCTGCAAACCAGAGCTTGAGGCAAGGCTTGAGTGTGATGCCTCACTGGAGGGGCCTTCTGGGAACACAGCTAAAAAAGGAGGCAGGGCTGCAAGGCAGGAAACAGAGCAACATGGGTTGGAATTACATTCTGGCCCAGAACAAGCAGAAGGGCTTCTTGGAGAGGCGGGGTTTGTGCAGGGCCTGGAAGAGCAACCTTCTTGGAGAAATCCCTCAGAAAGAACCATGCTCCCTGAGTTCGCTTGTCAGTGTAGAACCCTCAGCTCCATTTGGCAGCTTGGGGCAGTCAGGTCCTGTGCTATCAGAGAGAGTTTTTAGACACTTCTGCAAGGTGAGCCTGAGAGCAGATATACCCACCTCACCCCTTACCTGCTTGCTTCTACACCATAAAAGCCTGACCTGGACAACCAGATGTGTGCCAAGCAAGGTGGTGGGACCTCAGGTGGGATGAGAACAGATGGGTCCCAACATACAATCTTTGACAGGACTTCAGGAAGTATATGATATTTGCTTGGGTACAGGTGGAGGTCAGAGGGCAGCTTGCAGGAGTTGGCTCTCTCCTTTCACCGGGTGGGTGCTGGGGCTCACACAGGTGAGTATTTTTGTTTTTGTTGTTTTGTTTTCAGCTGAGCCATCTTCCCTGCCCATGATTTCTCTCCCTCTAACTTGACAATTGTTCTACATTGCTCACTCAGTTGTCAGGGAAATGAGCATCCTAACTTTGTTTTCCTGGATAGCCATCTACCATTTGACACCCTGAATCAGGCTGAGCAGTGGGCCAGGGGAGCAGATTGAGTGAGGACAACTAGAAAAGGTACTTGCCTGCAAACGCGACAATCTGAGTTCTATCTGCAGAGCCCACGGGGTGGACGGAGAGAACCAGCCCTTGCACACTGTCCTCTGATCTCCATGTGCACACCAGGCTATACACGCAACACCCCAAATAAATAAGCAAGAAAAATGTTATTTAAAAAATCTGCCATCTTAGCAGTTGCTTGTGTGTTGGGGGCTCTCTATCTCCCACCCTCCTTGCTTGCATCTCACCTGAGGTGCCTCATCTAGGTCAGGTCCATGGGACATAGAGGCTGGCGTTGTAGGGCTTGTGTGTCCTGCATCTGCTCTGGGGGTCACCTACCCACAGAAGCTCCCTCTGATGACAGGAACTGTCCCCCCCCAAGTAGTGTCCTGTGGCATCAGATAAGATATACGCGTTCCCATGGAAGAGCCTTTGCTTCTTGCCAGTGCAGGCACTTACCCTGTTGCTGCTGCTGCCGTTCTTCCTGACACCAGAGCCAGCTTCTTCAGTTTTCCAGCATGGACTGAGCCCAGCAGCTCTCCAGGGAATTCTGAGCATCAGACTGAGGCTGCTGACATTCCCAGCCTCGTGGACAGAGCAGCTGCTGAGATCTCAGCCTCTCCAGCGTGCAGACAGCCACTGTTGGACTAACCAACTCCTATCGCATAAGGTAGACTGACAAATCCTCTCTGTAAATATGCGTTGAATCTGTTGGCTCTGCTCCTCCCCAATAAAAGCACTCATCTCTGATCTCTGTGGAGCAAGTGTGAGATCTGATTTGCAGAATGAGGAGGCAGATGGAGATGGTCTGAGGAAGGACAGGGCTGAGCAAAGCGTGGGGTCTCCCTTCATCTCCTTCCCATCTGGTTGGGTCCCTTCATCTTTTGTTCTTTGGCCACGAGCCTCCCCATACACTGACCAGAGACAGTAGCCATAGAAGCTCTTCTTAGGGAATGTGACAGAACACAACACCTCCAGTCCCACCAGGACCCGTGGGTTTCTCTTCACCAGCTCTTCAGGCCGCATTGAGCTTGAGTTTAAAATTAGAAGACAGCAGGGCTCAGAGTTCCTTCCTGACTCTTCCAGTACCAGATCCTGCCAAGCTGGTTTCCCGTGTCATTGCTTCCAGCATGAGATGTTCATTTGCTCTTTGAAAATAACATTTGGAGCAGCTGAAACAAGTCTCTCTGGCTCAGATAAATCAAAGAGGGTGCAATGAGAGCTCAGGGTTATATTTCATTTAGAGGAGACCTGCTCTCCTGGAAAGCACCCAGGGCTTCCCAATTGAAATACAGCATCCCCCTTAATTTCATTCTTCAAGCCCCCTGCCCACTGTCAGTTTGATTTAAGTGGCAATTCAATCCCAAAGTGAGCCACGGCTTTCCATGGTTCTCATGATTTTTCTGCATAATGTTCTCGAATGTAAGGACTGGGGCTGAGAGATGCAGCTTTCAACTGTTATTCATGCAAAGTGTACAGTATCACAGCCCAGTGAGGCCCCGGGTTAGGGATCATGTGTCTGCCTCCTTCATGGAGGAATTTCAGTGTGGTTTCCTCTCACTGGGAAGAACAAAGCTCAAACAGATGCCTGCAAAGATGTTTCATTAGGGCTTTTCCTCCATGGCCTGCAGAGATTCAATACACTGAGTGGTCCCTTGCTGACTTAGACAGGAAACCACCATGGCACATGGCTTATCAAGATAAAGGAGGGCTGGAGGGATGACTCACTGAGTGAAAATGCTTGATGTGCCAACAGCAGGACCTGAGTTTTGATCCCATGTCACATAAAAATATGGGAATGGCCATGTGTGCCAGTGACCCCCAACTCTGTAGTGGGCAGAGACTGAAGGCTCCCTGGGGCTTTCTGACTTCAGCTCAGCTCTGGGTTCAGTGAGATCCCTTCTCAGGGAACAATTTGGAAGGCGGTAGAGAAGGACATCTAATATTCTCCTCTGGCCTCTGTACACATTTACACAACACACACACACACATACCTGTACTCCATGCATACACACATACATGAGCACACACACTCAGGCACTCACTCATGCATGCATGATAAAGAGGACACACCTTATAGCCCCTGGTGCTTCTGCCGCCTCTAGTGATGGCAAATGCTGAGCAGCCATAGGTCCAGCCAATCAGAGGTGGTTTGTGATCCAGGAAGATCTAATCTGTATCCATGGTTCTTTCAGGGTCATTAGCAAAACTTCATTGCCTTGTGGTTTCCGAGAAGCAATTGTTTGCATAGAATGGTTCTCGGCAATGGTGCCTGGGTGATTGTCTATAAACCTAGCAGCAGGATATGTGCGCCTTGGCGTCAAAGAGAACTGTGCAACCAGCCTCCCTATTCAGCACCACGGAGAGCTCCAGGGATGCCGGCTGGGCCTTCAAGCCTGCAGGCAGCCTTTCTTTCCTGAACCCTGACTTCCCTGCTTCTAGCTTTAGCACTTCCAGCCTCGTTCTCAGAAATTCTACAAGGCTGAAGAAACACAGCCTCGGAAGCCAGACATTTGCTGTGTCATTTCCACCGAGTTCAAAGTCAAAGACAAGATGTGTCAGGCCAGATGAGAGGGGCCCTCTCCAGCCAGACCCTGCTAACAGAGGTAGGTGTGTGTGAAGAGGCTTGGAAGAGGCTTGCCCACCACTCACGGGCAAGCTGCCAAGCCTCTCTCATGCACTACTGACTCCTTCCCCCGGACAGAAAGCAGAGCTTGACCACAGGGATGCCCGAACTGATGAAGAAGCAGGCAGGAGCCAGATAGGGAGCTGGGAAACTCAAGCCAAAGGGAAAACAAAACAAGAACACACACATGAAAATAAAGAAAGCACAATAAGGAGGCAGAACTGCAGCTGCTCTCTGCACTCATGGAGAAGCCGTGTTCAGCATACCACCCATGTCCCAGCTTCCATTCAGCTTCTAATCCAGGCAGCTGCCTCACTTCTGTCACAACAGAAACACTGCTGTGGGGACAGTCACCTTCAGGAAGGATGCTTTCCACTTCAGTGTAGCGACAACACTTCCCTAGAGGAGCGAAGAGGCCACAACTATCATGCATTTCCTGGCCCAGCTTGGGTGGGCATGGGACTCTCTTTTCTGGATTCCCCTGTCCTTGCATCCCTCACTTTTTCTTAGAATAAATAGCAGGGGAAATGCAGCAGGCTTTGGGACTGTGGATGTGTCCTTTCTGTCACCTCTAAATTAGCACTGAACTGTGAGTCCCTGCAGATGCTGAAATCCTAACCCTGGTACCCAGAACATGACCTCATTTATAATCGGGTCATTTCAGGCAGAAGCTGAAGGAGGCTGTGCTGGAATATTGTCCGACACATGTTAAAAGGGGGATTTGGGGATGGATATACATGCAGTGTATGGAGGGGTTGATACCACCAGGAACTGAGGAACACACAGGGATGCAGACAGATTCCCCTGGGACACAACCCCTGAGAGCGTGGGACAGTCAATGTGCCTTGTTCAGAAGCATCTAGAGTGCAGCCCTTGGCTACAGGAGCCCCAGTGAACTAATAAACACAGATTATAAAGCACAACCAGGCAAGGAGTGTGTTAGTCACTTTTCTCGTCGCTGTGACAAAATGGCTGACAAACGCAGTCTAAGGAAGGAAATGTTTTTTCAGGCTCACGGTTTGAGGGTGCAGTCCATCACAGATAAGACGTGGTGGCAGGAGCTGTTTGCATCCTGCTCACAGTCAGGAAGCAGAGAGGTGAATGCTGGTACTCAGATCACTTTCTTCTTTTATTCAGTCTGGGTCCCCAGTCCCTGAGACGGACCTGCCGTCTCACGTTCAGATCTGTGTGGCTGTGGGCTGGCTGGCAGATGGTAGAAATTATCTCAGTTAAAGAGCATCACAGAGGGGGTGTGTCTCTTAGGTGATCTAATGCTGAAGATAAAGCATCATGGGAGCTCACTTTGTTGTTGAGATGTTTCTGCTGCCTTCTGGTGTAGGCCCTGGCTTGAGAGTGGGTTCTCAAAGGGTCAGTGTGTCATATTGCCTCCTGCAAGGAGTGTGCAGTCCTGGAATTTTCCTCATCAGGGGTAGTTCTCTTCCAGCCAGCACCAATAACTTGCTCTTTCAGTCTTTCTGGGGTGGAAGGTCTTTGCGTTGGAGGGTGTTTAGCATTAACCTTAGCCTGGGCCTCCCATGACCAGTAGCATCTGTGCTGATTCTCCTTTTGTCAACATGATATGATTTAAGGTCGTGGAACGTCAAATAAATACCTCTGTGGGATTGGTCTGTAGGCAAGTCTGTGGGAGCGTGTGTTTTGGTGGTTGATTGATGTGGGAGGGTCTAGCCTATCCTGGGTTGTATATACCTGGGCAGGGTAGTATAAAAAAGCAATCTGAGTGGACTGTGGGTATCAAGCCAGTGAGCAATATTCCTCCTTGTGTTCTAGTTCTATGCTGCCATTAGGTTCCTGTTTGAATTCCTGCTCCGACTTTCCTCAGTGATGGACTACAACTTGTAAGCCAAATAAACCCTTTCTTCCCTCAGTTATTTTTGGCGATTCTGCTGATCAGAGCATCAGAAAACAAGTGGGGACACGTTTTTACTCTAAGAGTGAAAAGCACCTCCAAGCAAGGCCAAATGTCTCTGTGGAAGGGGAGACAATCAAGAGGCCCACTGAGCTGGAGAGCCTGCTGTCCAGGCATCGTATGTCCTTTCAATGTGTGTCCTTGGCTCTAGAGCTAGTGCTGCCTTTAGGCCTACGTGATGCCCACTTGAAGAGATCTCAGATCATGCAAGGCCCAGTGAATGGTGGTGCCCAAACACCAGCAGACTAACCAGGTCCAGCACACAGCGCTCTCTACCAGATCAGCTGCAGCCCAGATCACTGGCCTTTGCAGCCAGCTCCATCTTTAACAATAACCAGCATCTTTAATTTCTAACAGGTGAGTTTTTTGTTTGTTTGTTTGTTTTACCAGGAGAGGAGGAATATGGAAATGTCCTTGACACTGTGTCACTGCTAGAGATGACCTCCCTGTGATTACTGAGAAAAATGTCTGTTATATGCCACAGTTCATCCCTTTCCCTGCCCTGGAGGGCAGTGTCCTCTCAGCTCAACCTCCCAGTGCTGGAGTTACAGGCATGCAGAGGGGTGCTCAGCTTTTTAACGTAGGGGCTAGGAACCCTAGATCAGGTCCTCCTGGATGCACAGCAAACACATTGCTCACTGAGCCATCTCTCTGCCACCACCTCCCGGCCATCACACAGGGCAGTGTTTCCAGCATGCTTGCCTGTTTGGAAGCCCATCAAAGGGGAGCTGCTGCCAAGTTTATTCAGCCATATTGAGGCCCTGTGTTCATTTCCTTGGCTTCAGTTCAAAGGCAAGAGCAGTAGATACTAGCAAATGGATTCTAGCAGCCCAGGTTCCTGCTCTCAGTGGTGAGCAAATTGAGTTTACCTTAATGGTATCCAGGCTGTTGATTTGTTTAAATCAGTTAAATGACCGAAGTGGTATTGTTTTTTCTGCTTGTTAAAGGCTGTTATGTATCCCATTCGTCAATGTGTCTGAGGGCACTGAGCCCCTCACTGGCTCTGGAGAGGCTCCCTGGGGAGCGGTGGTCATTCCAGCCATCTGCCAGCCCACAGCGTCACAAACAGACTGGATCTGATGCAGAGAGAGCAGGGCTCCCAGGGATGTGGAAGAGACACCAGGTAAATGTCCCTCTATTCTACAGCATGGAGAAGAGACCTGGAATAATTGTCACCACGAGCTAATTACAGAGAAGAACATTCTCTCCTGGCTCCTAAGGGGGGCTCTTTCCTGTCCCTCAGCGGCCAGCATTGCCATGTCCTTAGGGGCTTCTTCTGAGCATTACTGAAGGTGCTTCGCAAGCTGCCAAGGGAGAAACGCGATCAATAGTCCTGACTAGCTCTGAAGCCTGCAGACTTCAGCAATGACCAGCCAGGCACGGTGTCCCCAGGGTGCTTATATCTTGGGGGTAGCCAACAGCTTCCTAATTGGACTTAAAGCCCACTCAGTAGGAGAGAATTCATGCCTGGTACTGTAAGCCTAACCGGCTGCCCAGGGCTGGTATGATCATGGGCCCTAGGGGAGAACCTACGGCGCCATTTTCTCTACCAGCGTAGCCTCTAACTGCATCCTTGTACCCACAGGTAAGTGCAGTTAACACTCCACAGCAGACAGAGACCATCACAGAAATTCACAACTGTTTAAAATGCAGAGACAAAGGGGACATAGGGTGTTTAGCCCTAATTGATATATCTACAATAAAATCGCTACCAATAAGACTCTGGGAACATCACAGAAGATGGAGCAGAAAGACTGGAAGAGCCAGAGGGCCAGTGCATCCTCTGTGAGATCATGTCTTTCACATGTGGCAGGGAAGCTCAACAATAAGGCCTAAAAAGGGACATCAGTTGACATGTCATTGTTTGTGGGGGAAATCTCTCAAGCCCAGACAGCTGAGACTTTCCTACCCAGCTCTGTGGTTCTCTCACTCGGGTCCTTTCCTGCCAGTTCAGACCGTTTTGCTGTGCCTCTGCTGCTCTGATGGTGAGTCTCACTTGTTGTCTTCAAATCTTCCTGCTGGGGGGCCTTGGCTTCACAACGGCTTCTTAATGAAGGAACCAGAGAGGCTATGGTGGCCCAGACCTACAGTCCCAGTACTATGGGGCTCAGGAGACTTAAGAAGGAGATTTTAGGGTTCAGTGCCAGTCTGGGCTACACAGCAAGACCTTGTTTCCCACAGCCTCCCAAAACACAGAGCCAGGAACATATACCAGCTGGCAAACCTTCCATAAAGCCATTTCCTGAGACTTATGAGCCAAGGGCTAGAATCTCACCGTGTTTGTTCAGCAGGCCTTCATATGTTGGGGTTCTCATGTGTTGGGCTACCTCATGTCCACACAGGATAGATACTTGGTGGTGTGTGCAACCTTGGTACTATGGTCATCATCACATTAGAATCATTGTAAGAGTGAACCCCCACTCCACTGAGAACCCCGGAACAGAGGCAGAGACCTTCCCTGCTCAAGCACCCTTCACCTGCTGGGTCAGAGCATGTCTAGAAAAGCCAGCACTCTTGGGCACTCAGTGAACACTGAGTGTGTCCCAAGGTGTCCCCTGATGCTGATGCCATCAGCTGCTTGGATGAATTCCCTCCCAGCAGGGGGACAAGACTCTCATCCAAGATTTCCTCAGCAGGAATCTTTTCAGGTATCAGCTAGTTTTACACTGTTCCCCAGATGCTGCTGCCCCGGGAGCCGCAGGAGAGAGGCCATGCAGAGGGATGTCTCGGTGAGCAAAGTGCTTGCTGTGTATCCAGGAGGATTTGATTTGGGGTCCCCAGCAGCTACATTAAAACCTGAGCACCTGCTGCATGCTTGTAATTCCAGCACTTGGTGGCTGAGCCGAGAGGATCCCAGGGGTGTGTGCCTGGCCGTCAGCAAGCTCCAAGTTTAGCCAGGAGTCCTTCAGGCTATGTCACAGCTCCTGCACTTATGACTTAGAGAACAGAAGCAGAAGCATGGGTGGAAAGATTGTAAGAGCCAGAATATAGGAACACAGGAAGGCACTGTGAAACAGACACTCCAATAAGCAAGACAGAAACAAGGTCAATCTCATTGGACATGCTAATGTGGAAGTGAGGAGTTTTGTAGAGTTTTTTCCTAGATAAACAAATACAGGTAACTATCAATTAACCATTAATTGTTGGAACAAGGAGAACTAGCCGCTCCCAAGGATGAGCCTCCTTATTGGTTGTTCAGTGCAGAGTGGTCAGCCTTGAAATCATTTATACAAAAACAACAAAACAGACTTAGAGGGATATGTGTGTGTGTGTATGTGTGTGTGTGTATGTGTGTGTGTGTGTGTGTGTGTGTGTGCGTGTGCATATATACACATACATACATACAAGTAATATATATTAATCAAAGAAAAAGATGTTATAAACTTAAGATTTGGGGGAATACGATAATTCAAGGAAGGAAAACTGGAAGGGCCTGGAGAAAATAAAGTGCTATGATGATATTTCAGTTCAAAACACATTTAGAAATAAAAATGGAAACATGGGAAAGAACTTGAGGTGGAAAGGAGGAAGATGCCTGCCACCAGCCTCTGGTTCCACACACAATTCTGTGGTGCATGCATGTGCATATTCCACCTCACGTATACACACAGAAGAGTCACGACACCTCCCACCATAAACCTGTGGATGCTGCAGTTCTGGTACCCACCATGGATACTTCGTGTTTAACTCAAACGCTGCGTCCATCCCCCAGGCCGGGATGCAGGGAGCTAGCACACTTTCTTAGTGCTTCTCTGGGAAAATGTTGCTTTGGAAATAACAAGTTCTGGAGAGGAAGTGTTGAACTGGTTTGAAAAACCACAAAAGCAGGGTTCCTGTTCAGACTGAAAATCCACAAGTAAACAACACTCTAAAAATCCTGCGAGGTCCTGGCCTGAACTCATGGGGATTTTCTCTCCTCTCTCTTTTCCATCTCGTGTGTTTCAGTAGCAGCAGCAGAGTACTGAGAATACACAGGAAAGTTAATGAGTATGTGTTATCTTTAAAATACTTTCCAAATACAGAAACAACTTTTAAAATCTGGAAGAGAAAACTCTAACCAAGGAGGCGAAAGACCCCTATGACAAGAACGTCAAATCTCTGAAGAAACTGAAGAAGATAACAAAAGATGGAAAGATCTTCCACGCTCCTGGATCAGTAGGATAACACAGTAAAAATGTCCATCATACCAAAAGCAATCTTCAGATTCAATTCAATTCCCATCAAAATTCTAACACAATTCTTTACAGACCTTGAAAGAGCAATTCTCAACTTCATATGGAAAAAACAAACAAACAAACAAACAAACAACTCAGGATAGCTAAAACAATCCCATAAAATTAAAGAACTTCTGGAGGTATCACCATTTCTGATGTACATTTCAAGCTGTACTACAGAGCAATAGTAATAAAAGCCACATGGTATTGGCATAAAAATGGACAAGTTGATCAATAGAGTTGAATCAAAAACCCAAGAATAAGCCCTCATACTTATGGACACTTTATTTTTTACAAAGAAGCCAAAACAATGAAAAATGAAAAAACAAAAGTATCTTCAACAAATAGGTCTAATCAGATGTCTGCATGTAGAAGAATGCAAATAGGTCCATATTATCACCCTGTGCAAAACTAAAATCCAAGTGTATCAAAGACCTCAACATAAAATTGGCAACTATAAATCTAATAGAAGAGAAAGTGGGGAATAACCTTGCACATATTGGTACAAGAGACAACTTCCTGAACAGAACACCAACAGCTCAGGCTCTAAGGACAACAATTAATAAATGAGACCTCATGAAACTGAAAAGCTTCTGTAAGGCAAAGGACACTGTCAATAGGACAAAATGGCAGCCTATAGAATGAAAAAGATCTTCACCAACCCTACATCGGACAGAGGATTAATATCCAAAATATATAAAGAACTCAAAAAATTAGACACCAAGAAACCAAATAACCTAATTTTTAAAATGGGGTACAGAGAATTCTCAATAGAGGAATCTCTAATGAAGGAGAAGCACTTAAAGAAATGCTCAACATCCTTAGTTAACAGGAAAACACAAATCGAAATGACTCTGAGATTCCATCTTAAACCAATCAGAATGGCCAAGATCAAAAACTCTATGTGACAGCAAACCCTGGCAAGGATGTAAAGGAAGGGGAACACTCCTCCATTGCCAGTGAGAGTGCAAACTTGTATGGCCTCTGTGGAAATCAGTTTGGCAGTTTCTCAGAAATTTGGGAATAATTCTATTTCAAGATGCAGCTATACCACTCCTGGGCATATACCCCAAAGATGCTCCATCATACCATAAGGACACTTGCTCAACTATGCTCATAGCATCCTTCATTTGTAATAGCCAGAATATGGAATCAACCCAGATGTCCCTACACTGGAGAACGGATACAGAAAATGTGGTAAACTTACACAATGGAATACTTCTCAGGTATTAAAAACAAGGACATCATGAAATCTGCAGGCAAAGGAATGGAACTAGAAAATATCATCCTGAGTGTGGTTCCCAGACCCAGAAAGACATGCATGGCATGGATTCACTTATACATGGATATTAGCCATGAAATACAGGATAACCACTCTACAATCCACAGACCTAAAGAAGCTAAGCGACAAGGAGGGCCCAAGGCTTGGATCACACTCAGAAGAAGAAATAAAATAGACATCAGAAATGGATGGGTGAAGGGAACCTGGTGGGGGAGGAGTGGCAACAGGAGGGATCAAGTTGGGAGAGATTTGGAGGGCAGGATGGGAGAGAGCTGGGTGACAGAATGGAAATCAGAGATGGGGCACCTCTGGAATGGGGGAAGCTTCAGGAGTCTATGGGGGTGACCCTAGTTGAAACTCCTAGATATGAGGAATGGAGCCAGTCAGGACTTCCAGTGGAGGGAAGGGGACACCAACCCACCCACACAATCTTTGACCCAAATTTTTTCGTGCCTACAAGATGTGCAGAGGGAAAGATGGAGCAGAGATCTAGGGAATGGTCAACCAATGACTAGCCCAACTTGAGACTCATCTCATGGGACATTATTAATGATATTCTGCTATGCTTGCAGACAGAAACGAGCATAACTGTCCTCTGAGAGGCCTCACCCAGCAGGTGATGGAAACAGATGTAGAGACCCACAGCCAAATAGTAGGTAGATCTTGGGGAGTCTGTGGAAGAGTGGGGTTAAGGACTTAGGGAGATAAAAGGGTCAAGCACTCCACAAGAACTACAGAGTCAACCAATCCGGGCCTGTGGGGGCTCACAGAGACTGAACCGCCAACCAAAAAGCATGCATGGGCTGGACATAGGCCCCCCTACACATATGTAGCAAATGTGCAGCTTGGTCTTCATGTGAATTCCCGCACAACTGGAGTGAGGGGTGTCTCTGGCTCTGTTGCAGCCTTCGGGTCTCTTTCCCCTAACTGCGCTGCCTTGTCTAGCCTCAGTGGGAGATGTGCCTCGTTCTGTAACAACTTGATGTGCCAGGGTGGGTTGGTACCCATGGGGGGGCTCCTGTCCTCTGAGGAGAAGGAGAAGGGAAAATGGGGAGGGGGAAGGAAGAAGGGGTCATGAGGAGGACAGGAGGAGGGTGATTATGATTGGGACGTAACGTGAATAAATAAATAATTTAATGAAAAACATCTGGAAGAGAAATTCACGTGTGAAGAAATTACACCCAGCTCCCTGTTCCACCTTAAATACACCCAGCTACTTCTGTTTATTGGCATGGTTTCCATACCCACTTAAGGAAAAGCAAACACTGAACCATTGACCTTACAAAGTTTGCGACACAGGTGCCTAGTTATTTAAGGACCTGTGAACACCCAACTTTCATTTTTCCTTTGAGAAAGAAAAGGATTCCTTGTAAGAGTATAAATAAACAGCTAACAGTTTATTGTACTGGAAAAATAATTTAGGAAAATCAAATTAGACAGTTTGCTGCACATGAAAAAGGGGAGAAAGGAAGGCTTGAAAACAGTCAACTTAAAAACTCATGAGCAAACAGGTGATGGTGACCACCACTAATGAATATCTGCTCCCTGTTGTTGGGGTCACAGCTTGGGAGTGTCCAGCTCCCTGGATTAGCAGTGTGGTGGAGGGGAGCATCGGGTTCTGTCCGCAAATGTATGTTATGAGTTCAAGTGTATTCAGAACCCCACTATGGAGAGTCCCGTCTCTCACAGCCGGTACCCGAGGTGGAAGTCCCAACACAAAATTGTCTCTACGTCAGATGCTTGGAAGCACTTGCTGGTCTTGCCTGTCAGCTAAATGTGCTATGGCCTTTGCTTCTGTTTAGAGATGATGCCACCCTCAGTGACTGGCAGTTAATATGGCCTCTGTGCATGGGAAAGCTGGGATCCAAACCCAAGGGGAGTCTATGATCCAGCACCACATGCTCCGCTCAGAACCGACAGCTTGTATTAAATTCAGCTGCAATAAGGAGATTTCAGCTAGCTCTTTGTTTGGGTCTATGCAGTTTTCTTTGCAATTGACATGCGTTTGTTTGTTTGTTTATTTGTTTATAAAGACCTAACACATAGTAAAAAACCTGTGGTATTATGCATCTTCCAAAAAAATGCTTTTAGGGTCTAACACTTGAAAGACAGATACCCATTTCACAGCTTGAGTATTAACTATCTGGACATCACTGATAAGTTAAATAAAATCGGTGTGCGAGGGCCCGGGAGGCTGTGTGGATGCAAATTGTTCTTCCACCGAAATCATTGGAACCAGAGAGTAGCCCGGGCTGCCTTCTAATATCCACCATCCCATTTTTCCCAAGAGTAAGAGAAATCATAAACGGTCTCAGTGGGGGCTTCCAGGAGTGCAGGGGCGGGGAATTGAAGCCCAGTGTCTTACAGCAAGCCTCCTCCCGTATTCCCTGCCCTGTTCCAGGTGTTATACAACTACAGTTTACGCTGTCTTCCCACAAACCATCATGGGGTGGATTCTGAGACCTCATTGAACATCTTTGTGTCACCTGGGTTGGGGGAGGGTCATTCTGAAAACTCCAAGTCATCATAGCCAGGCCCTTACGAGGGCCTTCCCTGACTGGGTCAGAGAGAGGGACACCAACAGAAAAAAGAACGAGACAGAAAAAAATGCAACAAAACACAGACACGAGGACACACACTCTAACCATGAGAGCCAAGAGTCACAGGCAACAAATACATTTGTGGATCTTGGCAGTTAAATTCAAAGAAGGTATGTCCAAACATCTGACCTCTCAAGCCCCTTGATTCTTCTACACTTGAGACTCCTCCTCTTATCCTCAAGGTCCAGAACCTGTAGAGCTACTAAGCTTTACCTGTGCGTGTCAGCATTTTTAAGAGCTCTATAAAGCATGTGTCCCTCTCAGGACTTTCTGAGGCCAATTGGGAGGAAAACCTGGGGTTGTAGGTGGTCTCACAGCTTGGTGTTATGAATCCATATGTCTACAAGAGAAGCAGCAAAGGCTGAGGTCTCTGCCACCTAAGCCTGGAAGCTAGAAATGGATGATGCCTTGATGGCGGCCATTGTGCAATGGAAAACTGTCAAGTGGTGCTTCTGGCTGGTCCCTCAGCCCTGTGTGGTGCTCAGTACCTGAGGCACTAGCAAGTGCATCTCAGCCATACCCAGCAAGTCCTCTAAGGGTGGAAGTCGGGGTCAGAGTATCACAGAGGATCCAGCACCATCTTGCTCACTGGGGATGACAGAAGGAAGGACAAGAAAGGTCAGAAGGACAAGATGGAGAAGCAGGATGCTGTTAGCCCTGCAATTCTGACTTGAGCCAAGGGGCCACCAAGTACCACCTTCTCCAAATTTGCAGTTGTTACACATTTTCCAAGAATATAAAGGTGCAAAAAGAAACTTTAGACAGCACGGTCTTCTTGATTCTCCCATGGCCCAAACCATCCCTGGCTCTCCTCAATGTGGCAATTTCCCACACAGCACCGCTAGTGTTAACTGACACTTGTCAGTCTCAAAGCTGTAAACATCTTCACCAAGAAATTTTATTGCAGAATTTCAGGAGCCCGACATAAAGCTAACCAGGTGACCAGCTGAGTTATGGCCCCATTAGAAGGAGGCTTCCAGACAGCTATAATTTAATGTCACTGATATCTAAGTGCTGGGTTATAGGAAGCCCTGGTCTCTGGGGGGATTCTGTCTTAGGAGGAAGCCCACCTTCAAAAAAAAACCCTAATTACCTTTTATGAAGGCGACCTTTCTACAATGCCATATGCTCTGTGTCCTTGCCTGGCACCTATAACTCTGCAGATGTCAGACCATGGAAGGCAAGATGGTGACAAGAGCAGGGTTGTCCCACACTCCTGGCTTGTGTATTACCTGTGGCATATTATCTAAATCCACAAGTAAACACAGCACAGCCAGTTACATTTCAGTGGCACCCCACACTGTCAGTAATGACTTTAAGTTCCTCATTGTTAGTGTCCCGCATGCTTGAGATTGGCTCTGTTGTCATCTCTTTGGCCCAGGCTGCCCCATATGTGATGAGGATTCATGAGATCCCTCAAAAAGAAGTCTCTTGACTTAATGCCCGGGCACTCCCAGGGGACTAGGGCACAAGGGAGGAGGGACGAATCCATCAAGAGGACAGGTGATGGGGTTCCTGGGAGGATCCATTCTCCACTGGATTCACGTCAAAGCCTAGGGACTGTTCTTCTGGGGTGCTGTGGCTGTCTGTTTTGCATACAGTCCTCTCAACTGGCCATCAGCAATCCACAGTCAGCTTCCACCTTCCCTGCTGCCCGTGCCCACCACTGCCATGAAGAACCCCCCATTAGCTTATGATTCATTCTGCATCTGGGCAATAGTGCATACTTGCCAAGGCAGACACAGCCCTAGTGCTTAGCTGGCAACTGACGTGAACAGTCCTCAAAAGGGGTCATGTGAGCGTACCTGCACCTGGCTGGCCACGTCTCACTTCTGCTTGGAATAGTGAGAGCACTCCTTTGGCAAAGTGCAAGCCAGGAGCTACTTTTGGCCCATCAGTTCCAGGAGAGTGGTGCACAGACAGCTCCCTAGCTTGGGCTTCCTGGCCGTGTGGGAAGCTCTTTAGACTGGCTGCTGCATGCTTGTTAGCCGAGATCTTTGTAGAATGATTTGAGAGCAGCCCACTCTTTTGTTGGTTTGTTGGTTGGGTGAGAGGAAAGATGGCAGCTCTTGTTGAAGCCTCTTCCCACCACCTCCTGGCATGAGCGTGCAAGCTGCAAACCCAGACAAGACCGGAAACCACGTACCACCTATGTTTTGTACCCTGAAAGCCTGGTGACACATTCTAGAATTTTGTAGCATTCCTGAAGACCTCTGAATAACTCATCCATTGTCTCAGCCCAGAGTGAAGCAAGAGCCTGCCTTCTTCACAGGCAACACAAGCAGAAGAGAAGGAAGATGCCAGGAGTTTGGTTCATTTCTGTGGGCTAAGCTACTTAGGCTGGAAACAAACAAACAACCAGAAGCTTTATGACAGAGTGAATCGGCAAACTGCTCCAAAGAAAGCATTCTAAACAGACATGAATCACGACATGCTTTTGATTAACTGCTTACTTAAAAGCAGATGCTGTGTGGGAAGGGTGGGTCTAAGCTCGCTGGGAATTCAGGGAGTCTGGGGAAGACAGCTGCCTTCTGGAACCAGCAGGGATGGTTCCCTTAGCCCCCTGCAGTTTCTGCCCTCAGGTCTCTTGCCTTCCTTGGACCTAATAGAAGCAGGCTGAGCATAGAGAGGGGCGTGGGTGGAGATGAGGCTGGGAGAGCAGGGCAAGTCTCCTGCTGTATGTCAGTACTCACTTGGCCCTGGTGCTCTGCATCCGTGCAGCTCTGCCCTCACTGGAATGAGCAGGGGAATGGGGTGAGGGCCAGGTAGAGTCCTTTGCAGTGATCAGAGCATCCCACATTTGGCTCCGCACTGTATCTCTATCTGAGAGGTAAAGAGGCTTTGTTGTATCCTGCAGCCCTGGCCCACCTCTCAGGAAGCAAGAGATGGCTCAGCAGGAGGAAAAGGAGGGAAGAAAGAGACATGAATATCCATCCAGCCCCTTCCCTCCTGTTGCCCTGCTCCAAGGTCCCTCTATCTGTGTGTTGATTGATAGACTTAGCATACGGCCCTCTCACCATCCACAGAGAAGTGTCCATCTTCCCTGCTGCCCGTGCCCACCACTGCCATCAAGAACCTCCCATTAGCTAGTAGCTCATTCTGTATCTGGGCAATAGTGCAATAGTGTGTGTTTGTGTGTGTGTGTTAACTATGTTCACCCACAGCAGACTGGAAACTCACCCACAAGGACAAGGCTGTGTCCCTCTGACTTCCAGCCCTGAAGCCAACATAGTAGAAGATTGGTGGACTGAGTGATGGCCAACCCCAATGGACACACTCTGTTTATGAGTGTCATCTAAAGGAGCTCATGAACAGAGACGAGAACAGTTCCACGCACCAGGAATCTCCGTGTCTTTCTGACTGGAGCCCACGGGAGGGGCATCGGGGCTCATGTGCACAGAGCTTACCCTCATAAAAGAAGGCGAGGGGCAACATATGGGACAAACAAAATGAGGATCCTGGTGCCAGTCTGTAATGAATGACTGGGAACCTCCAGCCTAATGTGGAAATGCTGTGATCTAGCCTCAGCCCTGTCTCCCTTGCCTTCCAAGAGTTTCAGAAGATCCTAGACACCTGGGAAAGAGAGAGAGCTAACCCCATCGGTATCCTTCACTGCCTCTTTCCATGTCTCTCTCCTCTGTTTCTGTACTGTCTGTCTATCTCTTGTATCTGTTTTTCTCTTATGTATCTGCCTCTCTGTGTGCCTCTTCTTCTTCTATCTCTGTCTTTCTATCTCTCTTTCTCTTTCTCCTTCTCTTTCTACTTCCTCCACTCCAGAGAACCAATATAGAGACTGTTGACATAAGCATCCTATCATGAAGCTGATTGGCTGGGCATATTCACACAAGATGCCCTGCAAATGAACACTGAAGAGAGAAGCAGGCAGAGAGGGTGCTTCCAGAGGCCACAGTGCTGCTGGGAGATATTAAGAAGATAAGATTCACATTAATAGTAATGGTGATTTCCTAAAGCCAAGGACAGAGAGTTGGTAAGGTCTCCAAGGATCAACTGAGGAGTTGGAGGTGAGAGACCTAAGATGGGGAGGGCCAGAAGCCCTCAGGAGGAACCCAGGGCCTCTACTTTTCCTGTGAGGAGGCCTCCCCACCTGCCCTGGGTCTGTCAATGTGCCCTCACCACGTGTGGGAAGTGGCTGTGGGGGGAGCGGTATCACATGCCTAGTCCTCTCTCAGACCTGTCCCCGGAAGGAGAGCCCAAGAGAAGATTGGGAGGTTTCCCTGGCTATGCTGATAAATCTCACCCTACACACTCAGCACTTAAAAACAGAAGCAACCGCTTGCCTGTTTGAGCTATACCAAGGTGATTCGCGGTGTGTGGAGATTAGAAGTGACTACACCTAGAGATGGATTCAATTGGCCTTGTAGTGAAATGGCTTTCGAGAGCCAATGCTGATTACTTCAAAAGCTGTAGTGGGAAGCAAGTAGACAACCGGAGAAGGGCTAGACAGCTAGGGAGCCTGTGGCTGTGTGACACCAGAGGGGGTGTGACTCAAGTGGACATGTTTAGGCTGGCACTTCTAATGTCACTCTCCTTCAATACCTTGACAACAACCAAAGCAGACAGACAGACCCATCCTTGGAGCAAAGATTCGGCTAACAGACTCAGTTCTGGAGGTGAAAGGGAGAAGGGGGACCACTCACCTTCAGGGCACTGCCCCTCAACTCCCCAGATATGTGGGACACTGGGGTTTACACACTGAGCCTGAACCCATAGGGCCTGAGCTGAGCAATCTCACACTGCCGGGAGGAGAGGCGGCCACTCAAGATTGTTCCCCAGGAACCTTCAGCCTTGGTTTGCCTTGGCAGAGATCAGACTGGCCTTGGCTCTCCGGTGTGGCGTATGCACCACACTTCTACCTAGCCAGTCTCCACAACCCTGTTCTGAGTGTACCGAAGGAGTTGCCACGGGCTGCTGAGGGTTGGGAGTTGTCTTATCTTCCTTCCAACAGTTGGTATTTGATGGACTCTGAGTTCCCAGAGCTCCACCTGTGCACTAGGGCTGGGGTTGGGTGTCATCAGAAGTGACATTGCAGCTACTCTCACCATCCTCCCTGATTGGGCTTCCTCTGCAGCTCAGAAAGTTCCTGGCTGGAGCTCCAGCTCCCACAGCCAAAAGATGCTGTTAGCCCTCATCTTACCTTGCTTACCTGGACTATGGTAACCCCAGAGCCCACCTCTGAGGAGGGAGCTTGAAGACAGGGAGGAAGAGGAGCCAGAAGGGGTGCACATTGCAGGGGCAGCGGGGAGGATCTTGGGAACCTGGAGCTGGCACGCACCAGTGGAAAATGCTCGCATTGACCTGCTCTGGGGCAGGTTGGGAATAGAAACAAAAACAAAGTCCAAAGAACCATCTTTCAATCTTTTGAGCAATGTCATGGGTATGGATTTTTAACATGTATGAACTGTAAAAGCAGCATCTCAATTTACCAACAGGCCGTGCTTTCCCATGCTCAGGGAGGTGTGAGAGGACACATCAAACACGTGTCCTCAGAATGTATCTAGAGGAAGAAGCTTGGACATGCTTACGGCCACCTATACATAACTGAGGGCAAGAGAGGCCGCCTGTCTTAACTTCAGCCTTCCAACTTTGTCTGCAGACTTTCTCTCCATTCTTTCACAAACTCTCCTGCTCGCCATGCAGAGAAAACACGCTCTCTGGAGAAGATCCCCTACATCTGACCTCCAGTCTCGGCGTGACTCGGTGGGGCTGTGGATGGCTCAGCAATTCAGAGCACTGGCTGCTATTCCAGAGAAGCAGGCTTCAATCCCAGCACCGCAGGGGAGTGCATGGGCATCTGAACTCCAGTTGCATGGCCTCTGTACCCACCTAGTGCACATACATACTTACTTACAGGCAACACACACACATACACACCTTTAGTTTTGAAGAGTGAGAACCAGGCTCCTCTCAGCACCTGCTCCTGATAGTGAGCCTAGGGAACAGGGAGCTTAGGTGAGATAGGTTGCAGGGAGATGCCTACCTTGGGCATGGCAGTAATTCCAAACCAGGCAGCATGGTGGGGTTTTCTGTGAGACTTCTGTCTATGACCCAGCAGAAGTCCCAAAGTAGCATCCTAATAACAAAACAAATCACTGGGTCCTCAGTTTCCCCAACCTTCCTGGTCACACTTGGACATAAGGAAAAGCCCAGCATCTGCTCAGCAAGCGGGAAGGATACTGCCTGCAGCTGGCATGGCCACCTGGGCTGGGCACACACAGGCCCATGCAGTTTTGATCCCTCCTGGGTTCCTGAGTGCTGCCCTGACATAACCACACACCGTGTATGGATATATTCCTTTAATTATGGAACTGGAAAATTTCTTTAGTTCAGTCTATGCTTGTATAACACAAATGTTCGAGAATCCACCACCCACCCAACCTGGTGCTCAGGCTCACTCGTTGGCAGTCGGCTACATGAACGCATGTGGCTGTTAGCATCTTCAGACAGTTAAATGAAGAAACAGAGCACTGGTCATGTGTGTGAATACATATAGAGAACACCACAGCATTCTTAATTCTGGCCCAAGGTGTTAAGCCACACACCGAGTGCCATTTGGCAAGTATCTGACAGATGAAAGAGATCATGTAAGGGCCTCATCGTCTGGGTTGAGGCTGTCTCCCTGGATGAATGGCGATGAAATACCAGGTCCCCTGCGGAACTGTTTCTCCAATATATGCATATTAAATGCTTGTATGTTTGTATGTGCAGGTACGTGTGTGTGCTGTGTGTGATGTGAGTTGCCAAAGTACAAAACACGAGTTTATTCTGTTCATACTAAGCATGTTAAATAAATCAAGTTTTGTGACTATAACACAATTCTTTTTTTAAAAAGGAACATTGAAGATCTTCAAAAATTGCTACAGTACAAAAAAAGTGTGTGTGTCTGTGTGTTGGTATTTATATATTTATATATGTATATTAACCAGAAATAGTGACTCTACCGGAAGTGATCCCCCACCCCTGTCCTCTGTAAGATTTCTCCGCGTGGTTCGCTGGGCTCGGCTCCTGCCGAGCTTCCGGGTCAATACATGGCACATAGTGGTATTATTGGCACAGGTTCAGAATCATGGTGCGAGTCCCAGGCGTCGGGAGCTGTCTCCTGTCCTTCTGCTTGGCTTTCTCTGCTGTCTCCAGTCCATGTCTTGCATGTCTTCTTTCTGCTCTCCGAAGAAAACTCTGGGAGAAGGGAACGCCCCTAGGCACGAGCAATTTTACAAAAATAGATTTGGCCTTGGGTGTCCTGCTCTGCTGAGTTTCCCGCCGGCAAAGAGAAGTGGCAGGTGCGGGACCCTCCCCTTAGATAGTTTAGTTTTAGGTTTTATAATTTTTGTTTTGTTGTTTTGTTTGTACAAGTTCACCAACGGAATCCTGTGGAGGCAGAAGAGGAGAGAGTAAATGGCAGCAGGCTCCGGGGCACAGCATGCTCGTTGGCCATGCAAAGTCCACACCCACCCACTCTTGTGGCTACCTAGGATTGGTGGGGCATGAGGAAAGGCTTCAGCCCTATGTTCAGAGCCTCCCATGAAGGCTGGACCCGAGGCAGGTAGAGAGATACAGCGAAGTGTCGGGGGAGGAGGGGAGCATAAGCAGGAAAAGAGCTGTTCCCCTGGGCGTCTGACTGAAGTCTCTCAGTAGCAAATTACCAATGGTTATGGCCTTGCTCACTTCCCTGCTGTGCATCTGCATAGTCTAGGAGTCGTAACCAGAAACCTTATGTACAGGGAAAAGAAATGTCCTAAACGCCATTTGCAATCAAAATGGCTCCTGGCTTTAGCTGATCAGATTGCAATCGCATCCCAGGCAGCTCTGAAGCCAATCTGTCCCCTTGCTTCCAAAGAAGGAAACAGAGGCACAGGATGGGTGGGGGCCTAGAACCTGCTGAGTAGCAAAATTCTCAAAAGCTCCTGACCCCAAGTCTACAGTCACCCACACTCTTGCGGGTGTCTTAACTTCTCCTGAGTGGTTCTTTTCCTGTCAACCCTCATTCTCAAGCCTGTATTAAAACATCTTCAATGAAACTCCCAGCTTAGGACACCGCCCGTCAGTCCTGAAATTCTTTTCTGTGTCCGCTGTGCTCCGTGTTGAGCTGCTGAGGGTGGCAACGCGGAGCTGTCCCCTCGCCTCTGACAGGTCCCCTTCCTCCATTAACTCAGAAGGAACCCGCACCCAAGTGGGCATGCCACTGGTCAGCATGCCCTCCATGCTCTTCCTCCCTCCCTCTCTACACTGTGGAGGGTGGGGCTTTGCTTGCTATACCTGCAACGCAAGAAGGAACCCATGAGTTCCTTTCCATCCACCACCAGCTACAGGTTCACTGGGACCAAGACTCAGGACAGACTTCCGGATCCATCAGCACAGCCAGCCTGGGTCCCCCAGCAACCTCCCAAGAGAGAAACAGATGGGATGGGCTGGTGTGCAGGGGGCTGGGGGGGGGCAGCAGCTGCAACCTGTTTAGCATCTGGCCAGGAAAGGGCAGCTAGACCTGTCTGTGTGCAAGCATCGCTAAGTGGAAGCTCAGCTCCCAGCCAGCGAGGGTGCAGTGGTTGGCACTGGCCCCTGGCATGAGGAAGCGTCATGTCACACCCGCGGGTGATCTTGCCTGGTGCTGTGCGAGTTATGGGGATGGGCTGATGTGTGTGGGCCTTCATTGCCACTCGCTGCTAGAAACATCCACCCCACAACTACAGGCCACTTAGACCCTCAAGCAGAGAGGGGAGACCCCCACACCTGTAGATGATGCAAGTCAGAAGCAAGGGCCCCGGTGGTCCCGAGATGATGGTGGCAGAAGGATGTGACCTACATGGTGGCGGTGTCCCACAGCCCAGCCCAGCAAATGGCCGGACCAGAAGATCCAGCAACATGCTCAGAGATGTGCAGCCCTGTGCTGCTCCAGGGGCCTCAAAGCCAGCTGTCTGGCCAGGGCCTGGGAGCTGGGCTGAGTCTCCTCCAGTTACAGCCAAGGGAGTTATGGGACTCAGCTCTCCCAGAGTACTCCAGCGTGACATCCTTTCTCCTGTCTCAGTGGCACTGGGCTCTGAACACTGACTTTTCCAGGAAGCAAGTGCGAGTTTCATCCTAGAACTCCGGGCAGGGCTGGAAGGACCCAGGTTTGTGCCCAGAGCCTCTCACTTGTCCCTCCAGTGAGGTAAGGAGGAGGATTAAAGGTGCTAGCTCCTTCAATGTGGTCTCAGAATGGACATAGAGGCTCCCTGAACAGCCCTCCATCTTGCCTGCCATCTCCAAGAGACTCCTGTTTGGCTTCTCTGTGAGGCCTAAGTTAAGAATCCACTCTGCTCCTATGGGGCTGACCATCACTGTGGACCTCAGACAACCTTGCATAAAGGAATGGGACCTCAGATCAGGTCAGCCCTGGGCTCTCGTGGGGCTGGCCATCACTGTGGACCTCAGATCAGGTCATCACTAGGCTCCTGTGGGTGGCCTTCCCCCAGCTGTGTCTCCACCCCATCCGCACACTCAGGGATCAAAGGGTAAAGGGGTTTCAAACAGAGAAGTAATTTAACACACGAAAGAGCCATCTTGGTACCTATTTTCATTTGAAAATTTCTGAAGTTAAAAGATAATACTGTGTGAATTTACTTACACAAGGGACCCAGGCTGTGCATTGAAATGGGCAGCTGGCGGGGTGGCTATGCATTTGTACAGTTTGTAGGGGTGCCAATGTCAGGGGAACTATCAGCATTCAGTGTTAGGTTTTAGTAGGAATAGTCTGACATGATTAATGCCATTACACCATTCACCTCGGAGTTAAGGGGATGGGGCGGCGCCTGATCAGGTGAAGTACCTGCTCTTCCAATGCTCTAAGATCCACAGAACCCACATAAAAGCCAAGCACGGCACTGTGGGTCTATAAACCCTGTGCTGGGGAGACAAAGTCAGGAGAATTCCCTGGATCTTATCAGCCCACCAGAATTGGTGAGCTTCGGGGTCAGTGAGGAACTCTGTCTCAATGGAGGAAGACACCCAACAGTGACTCTGGCCTCCGCACACAAGCATGCACCCACAGAAACACACACACACACATAGAGAGAGACAGAGAAAGAGAGAGACAGAGGCAGGCAGACAGACAGATAGAAAGGCGAGCAGGGAGGCAGAGACAGAGACACACACAGAAGTTAAACGGTATTTCCCAGCTCTGTTTTTCTACAATTAGATACGTATTTTAAACGAGCTCACTAAAGGCTGACCTAACCCTGGGAGCAGTGACCTAGCTAAGTTCCTTTTCTTTATTTTTCTGAGACAGGGTCTCTCTGTGGCAGCCTGGTCTGGGCTTTCATTACTTGCAGTATTCCTGCCTCAGTGTCCTAGGATCCCTCGGAGTGCTAGGATCCCAAGCATGCACTACCAAATGCACTGGCTTCTGCCGACTGGTCTCCTGGTCTCCGACAGCAGATGGAACATGGCTTCCATCTAAAGTTGGCTATAGGTCATAGGAGTGCCTCACCTTCATGAGAAAGGCTCGCCTGGAGAATGGGATGGGGTCCAGTCCTTGACCCTGAATTTAAACAGATTAAGGCTGTAGGACAGCCCCACCCCCTGACAGCCTTCTCCTTTCTCCTCTGCTTTCCGTGCTGGCTCCTCCCACTTACCCTCCTCCCTCTACCATGTCCCTCCCTCTCCTCTGCCCAGACAAGGCTCAGTCTCTATCCCTCTGGGATCCCAGGTATAAGAGTGTGCCGGGATTCCCAGCCAGGCACGAATGGTATCTCCCTGGCAACAGGGCCCTCCCTGAGTACAGGTCTCCGGTGGGGTCACCTCAGACTTCCTTGGATCCCTGCTCTGCATCGGGGGACTGGGAACTAATGCTGAAGGAAGCCAAGGGGCAGACGAGGTCCAGCACCCATTCTGGAGCACCAACACGGGTCTTTCTTGACCCAAACACCCCTCCCAGTGTGGCTGGAGGGCAGAGGCTGGTGACAGGGACCATCACAGTGAAACTATGCAGAGCCACATCCGGAGGAAGTCTGCAGGGCAATGTTTGCAGGCAGAAAACTGAGAGCCTGAACTAGTGATGGCTCGGTCACTGAGTCTGCCTCTATGCTGACTTTTGCAGAGAGAAGAGGTTCCAAACAAGGGCAGGGCACCATCTCAGCCTTAGGCCAGGAAGGGAGGGGAAAAGGAAGGCTGTTACCTCCCTGCAGGCCCACCCTGAGCTCCCAGCCCCCCTGTTCTCCAGTTCTAGACTAAGGTGAAGGGCTGGATCCCCAACCGTACAGACTCAGAGCAGAAGCCCCTCCATCCTGAGCTGGAGAAAGATCAGGAGCCAGGACAGACAGGAAGGATGCGGGCAGTGGGCCTAGACCCCACAGGAAAAGACAGGGAAGGGGGTATCTGCAGAGCAAGCCATCTTGTAGATAAATTCTGGGATAAATTCTGCCCCCTGCTGCCTAGAAGACTGGGCTGCAGGTTTCCTGGGCTCACAGGCTGGTTGTTCAGCAAAGAGCGGGGCGCCCGGTGCCTGGTGCCACACTCCGAAGCAGCTGGAAGGATGCCTGTGCCCGTGGTTGCTTTGTGCAGGATGTCAGAAAGAACAGCATCTAGAAGGTTCCCCGTGTTACTTTGAAAGAAGTGTCCCTTCATGTTCTGTGGCTCCATGTCAGGCGCCTTTCGCAGTCACCATCACCGGAGATTCTCAACCCCGAGCTCACAGACTGGCTGTGTCCACCCTTTACACGGTGTCAGGGAGCTGAGAGCAGGGGTGTACTTTGTTTGGGGAAGCTTCAGACACGTCCTATTTATCAGTTATGCTCTTCACTTTCTTCCTAAGAATATTAATAATCATTTACCTCTAGTTTGCTTCAGACTAGAGTCTTTATGTTTTTCAGAATGAAGAAGCTTTGGCAAATAGGAAGAACCTAACTAAGTGTAATGAGGTTTTCTGAAATTCATCCATCCTCTCCTGTCGTTGGGAGGGGCAGAAACTAACAGGAAATGGCTGGTGAGCCTCCGCGGCCCCGTCCTGCCAGTCTCATCATCCAGAGTTACCTGCCCCCACTGCGAGGGTACGTGACAAGGACTGTCTGAAGCAGGAGCTTGTCTGTCATGAGACCTGGGTTTCACCGGGATTCTGTCTGCAGGGGAAAGACATGGCCACAGTTCGCTGTGCTTGTGTACGGGGAGTAGTCTTGTGCAGGGGAGGGGAGAGTGTGTTGGGGAAGAAACAGCTACCCTGGGGTAAGATGACCAGAGAGTAAAAGAGGTTACCTCAAAAGCCTGAGGACCTGAGTCCAATCCCAGGAACACACTGTGGAGGGAGAGAACTGACTCCGCACATGCCATGCATGTACACACACACACACACACACACACACACACTGACACACATGGCACACACACATAAAACAAATTCTTTTAAAGAAATTGCTACATCACCAATAAAAAGACATCTACAAGTCTTAAAGGCTCTTCAAGAGATAAATATCTCTATTGACTATTAAACCTTAATTAAATGTCTTTCTATTAATTGTTATTTATTTAAGGGACAGTAAGTGCCCATGTAAATCTGAGAGATCTCTCTGGCGGGTCTCTGCTTGCTGCTCGTGCTCAGGCGTTAATTATAAGAATCAGGGGATGCTTAGACTCAGAAGGCTCTCATCCCAGTGAGTGATGAATAGCTTGCCCAGCACACAGCAATGAGATCTTTAAGCATTTATCAGCGACTAATGAGGCTTTTTGCAGAGCTCTCCTGGTTTGGGTCTACAGAAAGTCACTGGAGGTGAAGCATGGTGCAGAGAGCTTGCTCTTGGCAAAGAGAACCAGCACCTAGTTCCACGGAACGCAGAGAGTCCTCGTGGTGCACGCAGCAGGGCAGGAGTGGTCGGGAAATGTGCTCTCTGAAGGAGCTCTTGGGGATCTACATTTTACACCTCATCCAAGATCAGTGTCCTGGGAGGCCTGATCAAAACTGTGGTGACGTTCCCACTCCAGGGAGGAGAGGATGCCAAGGGGAAAACACCAGGTCTGGAACAAATAAAAGCACAGTCCGTTCCCCGAGTTCTATATTCTTGTAAATGTCCGTGCTGCAGCTCCCTGCAAGAAGAGCTGGGGAGCCAAGGCCCTGGGACACTCAGGACTGGCCCTCCTGGAGCCTGGCTGTCTGTCCCCTTTAATAGGAGATCTTGCTACCCCTCTACCCCTCAGCCTGCCTAGCGCTTGGGGCTGGCCTGGGGTGAGCATAGGCACCTATCACAGAGAAGGGCTTGGTCTCAGACCCTGTGAGTGGTCTGCAGAGCAGAGCTATCTGTAGAGTGGCCAGTGTGACGCCCTAGAACCAGGCAGCCTCGGATGATCAGGCCTCACCACTGACAATCTAGACTGCCGTGGCCAAGTCATCTGCTTTCCTTCCCCCTCAGTTTCCCTCCTTGAAGATGGGCTTGCTGGGAGACTGAATGAGCTCCTGCACTTAAAAAGCATCCTTTCAGACATCTATGTGACAGTTGCCCAAGGACATGTGGCCTTTGGGCCTCCAGATCCCCCAGGGAGCGGTGGCAGAGGGGCCGCTCAGCATCTCCATGTCAACAGGGAGCGGTGGCAGAGGGGGCCGCTCAGCATCTCCATGTCAACAGGGAGCGGTGGCAGAGGGGGCCGCTCAGCATCTCCATGTCAATAAATCACACGGTTTCTCATATTCGACTTCATTATTCTTATTCTTATTGGTTCAGGATCTGACTCTGTACCCAGGCTGTCTTCAGTCTCCGTGACTGCTTGCTTACAGACATTAGCACCACGCCCACCCTTGAGGAATTTTGAAGCTATAACAGAGATGTGACGCCTACCCGACCCTGGGGATGCCAATCTTTGCCAGGCAACAGGAGACTCCACTGCTCTCCAGCCCCAGCTGATCTGGCACATCCAAGAGAGATGTCCACAGCCTTAATGGAGTGAACCGCGTTGGTAGACCACAGAACTGTACTCGTAGGATATGACGGGCTCCTTGTCCTGCCTGCTGGAAGGCTGTGCTTGCCACACAGGCTCGGTGAAGGCCTCTGCGGGAGGCTCATTTCCAGTCTAATCTAATTACATTCTCTTGCCCGCTGGCGGAACATGTTGGCTTTGGGACAGAGACTGGGGGCTGGAGATTTGGTTTGGACCAAACTTGCAATTCATTAGTGCTGGGATTAAGAACTGACCGATCCGTTCCCATGCTGGTGGCAGCTTCCTTGCTTCCTGCGGGGTGCCTGCTGGGCATAGAATGGCTGAGCCTTACCCAGCCCTCATTCCCCTGCTCTCCTCACTCGATCACCACAGAGAAGGTGAGCAGTGAGTCAGAGGAAAATATTTGTGGGTACCGTGTCCTAGTGTCCTATCTGAGAGATAGCATTATCACCTCATGGAAAATGATTGGATGCCTCTCTACAAGGGGCGTGTAGACCAGCTCCTTCTGCCCCTGACACTTGGGGAAAGCAAGACTTGTGTTACAGAGGAAAGGAAGGCAAACCGAGAACCCCATGGGCACTGCCCGCAGCGTGTGCAGTGTGGGCTTGCAGCTCCTGGTGAGGCCACGTTCACAGACTCAGACTGAAGCCATTTAATGTTAGCATCCGAGTTAATACCATCCACAGCAAGCCGAATGTTCCCAGGCAGCAGAGCGTGAAGAATTCATCCTGTTTGGGTGCCAGTTCTCCAGCTTCAAATTAGTAGCTGTCTCAACTCTTTACTTTCTTTCTTTATCATGTTATTTCTTATCTCTTATTTTCATATTTCAAGACTGTATTTGAATTCCACTCCTGCCCCCTCACGAGCCCCCGACAGGACTGTAAGCTGAAGATGTGATCCTGTGTGCTCAGCTGCTGCCCTGGTGGCTTCCTGCTGAGGGAAGGGATGTTGTGCCCAGAGCTTGTTTCTGAAGGTGATTCCAACTCGAAGCTCTGCCCAGGGCATCGCACCGAGCGGCTGCTACTGCAGCAAATCCTTCTAGCTACTCCCTCACTGAAAGCCTCGGCTGTGCCTCAAAGACCCGTGGTTCCAGCATCCACACAGGGGATGTCCTGGGAAACCAACTGTCTTAGAGGGGGGCTCCTGATACCCCCAAGCAGAGAGAAGGGGTGGGTGGGGACAAGGAGACAGGAAGGGCTTTCTGGCCCAGGACGATACATACCATGAAACAGACACATGGCGTCTGCCCTGCCCCCAGGAGGTAAAAAGCCTTCGGCCAGTCAGCAGGAGATTTCAAACCATTTCTCAGACACAAAGGCCACAGGGATGAGATGCCGGTCTGCAGAGGAGGATCTGTGGAGAGCAGAGAGGGCTGGTGTGGGTGGGCCTGAGTATGCCACATGGCAGGCAAACTGGGCAGCCTGCAGGGGGAGTCTCTTCTCTTGAGATGGGTCTCTAAGGGAACCGTTGCCTTGCAGGTCCACTAGCAGAGAGGAAGAGGATTCAGGTGTGGAGGCGGGAAGGTTGGCCACCCCTCAACTCTGGTGCTGGCTTTGGGGTGAGGCCAGAGCCAGGGTCTGTGTACCCACAGGCAAAGATTGAATACTTGCTATTGCACCTGAGAGAAAGGACAAGACCCAGCCCCTAACGTGTGTCCCTCCCGTTTCATCACAGAAACCAGGCTCCTGTGATGGTTAGCGTTAACTACCGATCTGACACAATCAGAATCCACCTGGGAGGAGATTCGCAGTGAGGGACTGCACCCGTCAGGCCTGTGAGCATGTCTGTGGAGGACTGTCTTCACTGTTACTGCTGTGGGGAGAATTCAGGCCATTGTGAGTGGCACCACTCCCGAGGCAGGGGACTCTAGCCACATAAAAGCGAAGGGAGCCAGCTAGCAGGCATGCGTGCATTTGTTTCTCTCTACTCTAGACGGCCACCGGCTGCTTTAAGCTCCTGCTCCTGTGAAATCCCTGCTTTGACGGACCGAAGCCTGGAATCAGAAGCTGAATAAACTCCTTTCTGACCCGAGCTGCTGGCTGTCAAGGCATTTTATCAAGCAACAGAAACACAGCAGGCCGCTACCATGTCCCAGGCATCAGGGTGGATCCTTCCAGGCTCTGTAGCAGGGTCGAGCGGATCAGATTGCCAACACGCCACAGCTGGACAGGGCCCTCCACATGGCATGGGCATGGTGTACCTGCTCACTGCAGCCAGAAGCACAGGAGCATAAGAACTGTGGTCACTCCAGTGCCAGAAGCCCTGAATGTCCAAGCCCCACCCTTACCTATAGGTAAAGCAGCAAGCAAGATGGAAGGAGGACAGTGATCCAAAGCTGACCTCCCTATGGCCACAGGCTAATGAGGCTCTTTGCACAGCCTTGGGAGGCCCTGGACAGTGTCCTTACCCTCTCCATCCAGCTGCTGACCACGGGGAGGGGCTTGATCCTTCAAGGACTATGAGCAGCCTGCTCACTGCCTCCTTTCTTTTTTCTAATTTACAAATGATGCATGGGTGCATAGTCACTTAAAAAAATAGCTTATTGATATTTTAATTTAATGCTGGACAAACCCTGGGCAGCTGACTCAGGGGTTTCTTAACCATTTCCAGAGATGGCCGGAGAAGTGTGTCTTCTTTGAGGAATCACCCATGAATAATAAAAGAGCATTTAATAAGAGATTCCAGCCCTGGAGTCTGTTTGGTATTTGCTGTGTTTCTGAGCTGGCTGCTGACATGTTATTGACGGAGTCTCAGAGACACTGACTGTGGGAGGGAACAGACATCATTTGCTGGTACTCCAGAGGGCAGTGAGTACCTGGCTGGCTTTGAATCCTAAGGCCAGAGGGCAGCTATTCAGCCTCCGGACAAAGTAGTGAGAGGGGCTGGGAATTTGTCTTTGTCACCGTTTGGGGGTCTGCTTCTGCTCTTCTTCCCAGGGGTGGCTACATCTCTGTGGATTTTACTTCACTGCTATTGTTTTGACAGGTCAGCTCTCTGTACTGGGCCCTGGGAGCTCTACAGAATGCCTGGACAAGATGGCAGTGCGTGGTTCAGCCACACAGAGCCTTGCAGAGTGGGTCACGGGGAGCTCACCGGTTTCCATTGAACGTGGACTTGAACTCCCCGGTCGAGTGCAGCGTCTCATCAGCATACACGGGCACGGATGCCCTGACACACTCGTGGGAACACTGCAGCGTCTCATTGTAGGCCGTGAAGATGTCCACGCTGCTGGGCACCCGGGCTGGGGTGAAGTCTGTCAAGTTCTGGCAGCTTTCCTCCTGCTGGTTCATCTTCCGCTGGTGGCTGTTCCTCCGGGTGTGCCCACTCGGGGCGCAGCTAGGAGAAGGAAAGAGAACCGGTGGGGGTGGGCTGGAGCATGCGTGCTGAGCTCTCCCGCACATCCACAGAGAAGCCCCACTGCCAGGCGTCATTTATGTTACACAGTAATTCCCAGCCTCTTCAGGAATATCAACCACAATCAAGTAATCAGAGTTTTTTTCAAATATAAAATCTGAATTTTAAATGTGGCCATTATCACAAGAGAGCTCAGAGGTGGGTGGTGGGGCTATGGGACCTTGCTTGCCTAACAATGTCAGAGACACTCAGTGGGCTGACTCGGTTTCTCTTGGTTGATAGTGCTCACTGTGGGAGGGCTGGGTGGGCCGGGGGAGGCCTGAAGGGACAGCCTAGGGTGGAAGGTTGCTTCACTGTTTGATCAGCTGAGCTCCTGGCTCATCCTGGCTTCACTGTTCCTGGCTTCACTGTCGGATGAGGGAGCTCCTGGCAGTCACCTCACCCGTAACACATCTAGAATCAGTGACTTGTGTTCATCCTTGCCAGAGTCTGACAAAGGAACACTCTCATGCAGTATGAGTTCCACCTCACACCCCCAGCAGCCGTGGAGGAGGGATTGGAACCCCACTACTGTCTTTGAGGAGATGTCATGTAGAACGCAAGGTGACATGGAGGCCAGGTGCCCTGTTTCCTGTGGTCCTCACTTTACTCCTGCTTCTGTTTCCCCAGGTGGGAGAGAAGCTCCGATCCCTGCTGAAAGTGAGCGTGAGGCAGAAGGCCCCCTGTCAGAGGGACTCTGAGGCCTGCTGGCCCTCCTCACCTGCCCCTGGCTGCTCCCCCAGAGTGGGGGCTTGAGCTGTCACGGAAGGGGATCACAAATCCTCTGTCCTGGGACGGTCATGGTGTTGCACCGCCACTTGCACCCACATGCACATGGGTCTGGAGCTGGGTACCTCTGCCACACTCTGGAGGGTCAACAAGAGCTACTTTGCTATGCATGTGTCCTGAGGCCACCTGCCTACCAGGTGCCAGGCCAGTGCAATGGGGTTTGTCCTGGGCTGTGTCCTGCCCCCTTGCTACCTACCATGGCTCCCTCACCTCTGGGTTTGTCTAGTTGCTGGAACCCTACTTCTCAGCCACATATACCTGAGAATCATGGGGCACAGTGCTCCACTGGGAAGCCGGAGCTCCAATATTCACAAACAACAGAAGCCATTCCAAGTGGCTGCGGGCAGATCTGAGCTCAGGTGCTATGGGCAGCAAGGAAACCTAGAAACTTCTTTTTCTTGGGCTGTGTCAGGTGTGCACACCCAGCAAGGCCAGCCTCAAAACAGGCTGCTTTACAGAAGGGAACAGGGAACGACAGCCACCAGGAGCAAGCCAGCAACCTACTTAGGGAGCAGAGAGCTTCTGCTCTAGAGGCGATGCCAGAGGTTGGCTGACCTCTGTGGAGGGCCTTGACCTTGACCTCAGTGGAGGGCTGGGTTCCAGGAGGGGTCCAGGCAGGCTGCTGTTGTTTCCTTGCCTTTCTGGGAGGTATGAAATGGACTGTGTCCTGGTGGGCAACATACACAGATACAGGAGAAACATATATCTTGGTATCCTTGCACAGGAGCAACACTGAGGGATACACTAGAAAGCAGGCCCAGCCGAATCCAAAGTGCTGGTGGCTGTAGTCAACTGGGACCCCTACTCCAATGGGAACACACTCTGTCAGCTGCCATTCAGGACTGGTCTGTGTTTTATTTGTGTATCCCAGCCATGAAGCTGAGGATGGCCCTGAACTTCTGGCCCTCTTGCCTCCACTTCTGAGTGCTGGAATTAGAGGCATAGGCCAACACACCCAGTGTTCTGGGAGCTGGGAAGGAAGCCAGGCTTTCATGCAAGCTGGGAAAGCATTTGGCCAACAGGGTTAAATTCCCAGCTTCTAGGCCTGGTCTTAAAAAGTTGGGGCTCTCTGTGCAGAGCTCCCTGGGTACCCCATGGCCCACCACTCCCAGGCCTTACCAATTTTTTAAGACAAGAGTTGTGATGAGTGCAGCGATGACCATGATGAGGGAGACGGTGATGGTGATGATCTGATGCACAGCCAGACCTGGAGGGGAGGAGACAGAGGTCAAGGTCAGCATGTGGGAGGGGCCAAGGCTGGAAAGGGAGTCTCCATCCCCGACCTCTCGCTTTCCCACTCTCAGTGTCTCTGGCCAAGGGTAGTTGTGCTCTGTGCCTGTTGCCTTTAGCTGCTCTCAATTAGCTCTGCCGAGATTCCCAAGCCCTCCCTCCCTGGCCTTGCATGAAACAGATGTTCTACTTCTCCATTCTAGAGCCATGGGCATGGGGGAGGGACTGCTGACCCAAGTGGTGCCAACCTGGCCCAGCCACGACTTCCAGAAGGTGGGTTCCCAACTGCAGACCCTGCAGGCAGTCTTCCCTGGGTTTTCTCCTGTCCCTAGGATCCTCCCTGATCCCTCACTGCCTGCAGAGTTAGTGCACACCAGTGAAAGAATGTGGGTGGGGTGGGGCTTCTGCCACCTGGCCTGGAAGCCCCATCCCTCTCCCCAGTGAAGAACGACAGTGAGCAGGGCCATGGAATTGACAGGATGGGGACAGATGGGCAGGGCCACCTTAGAGGTAGGATGGCCAGAGCCTAAAAGGCATTTGCTGACCCTGCAGACAGGTGGCCAAGCTCATGGTTTCTCCATCATCCCCTTCAGTGCTCCCAATCAGTGATTCAGGGTAGAGGGGAGAAGACAGAAGACAGACAATAGCTCCGGCCTCAGGTTCCATCCTGGGCCACATTCCTTTTGGGCCTTATCTGTCACAGCCTTCCGGGGACAGGGGAATAAGGAGTTTCCCCAGCTGACTTGACTCTGCAGCCAGAGTGATCTGCAAAGTACACAGTGCTGGCTCTTCCCTGATTCTGGTAAACATGGGACCTGAGCAGAGACCAAGGAAGCCTGGGAAACCTTCAGGGCAAAGTATCTTCCTCCAAGGGCTGATGTCTTTGGTATGCTCAGGCCCTGTCCTGTCTCTACCTGGCACTGCATTCTAGCACCCACTCTATAGACTCCAGATCTTCACATCTGGTAGGTCTGGGTGTTAGGGTACACGTTCCCACGTGGCAGACTGCAGTGCTCAGAGGTCCTGGCAGCCTCCCAGAGACCGTTACACAAGCAGATGCTACTTCCCTGCTAAATGTGATCATCAAGGGAGACTCGTTCATGAATGATTCCAAGTTGGCAAGGCCAGAACACATGTCCCAATTCCGCACCTCCCCCTCTTCTGTGACGAATTGCCATTTGTCATGAAGGATTCCCATTCTGGTTCACAGGGGGAGCATCGCTAGGAAACAGTGCAGCTGACACAAGGTTTCACTGCCACCCACCATTTTATCTGCTGATTCAAGAGCCACCGGGGTACTTTTTTTTTTTTTCTGTGCTGCATGTTGGTAGTGGCCATCTCAACCACCGTGGCTGCCCTTGGAAAACAGTGGTTCCATACCACCTGCTTTGAAGCTGTAGCTCTCACTGCTCATTTGCCTGTGGCTTTGCATACACCTGTGCTCAGTTCAGGGCACTTGCTGTAGACCTCTGGTTGAAACTCCTACTACTCAGAGACCACCATTCAGTGTGCCAGTAGGGTCAAAGCCAGCCACTTTAACACTGCTGGAGCTACCTTCAATCTCTCCAGTAATGGAGTACCTACCAGCCCACGAGTCTTTGTTGCAGACACTGAGAACCATCAAAGATCTTGCAAGAAGGGGAAGAGCTGAAAAGGATGGGAACCCAATGGACAGCCATGGAAAGGGTGTTGCTCGCCCACTGTACTATCATGCTATTTCCACAAATCTCCTTAGCACAGTCAAGAGGTAGCCATGTCATTCTGAAGACTGTATGCTGACCCTGACTTGTGCATATGGCAAGGAGGAGGAGGGAACTGATGATAAAGACAGTGGTGAGATGATGATCGTGGTAGCTAGAGCAGTGCTGATGGTATTGATTGGGATGGTTGTGGTGATGGTGAGGACAACCAGAGTAATGGTGATGATGTTTTTAGTGGCAATATGCTGCTGCCGCTGCTGCTGCTGCTCTGTGATGATGGTAGAGGTGATGGGGATGAGGGCGAGATGATTGTGGTAGTGATGGTGAGGATGGTGGTGATGATGATGAAGATGGTAGTGATGATGGTGATGATGTGAAGATGAGGGTGGTGGTGATGGTGGTGGTAGTGATGGTGAGGATGCTGGTCATAGTTATGGCAGTGGTAATGATGAAGATGATAGTGATGATGGTGGGGCTGGTGATGTTGGTAGTGATGGTGAAGATGGCAGCAACAGTGATGATGATGGTAGTGGTGATAAGGCAATAGTGATGGTGATGCTGATGATGGTGGCAATGGTAAGAAGGGCCATGGTTACAGAGACTGTACTACTGATGGTGTTGATTTTGGTGTCTATGTGATGATCGTAATGATGGTAATCCCAATAGTGATGGTAATGTGACATTAATATTTAGGTTTTGGTGGTGATGATGATAGTCACAACCGTTATCATAACTCAAGTTCTTACCATTACCCTCATTATCAGCATCATCCCGTCACAACTGTCGACATCACGGTCGCTATTGCTGACATTAGCACAGTGACAATGGCCATGAGATGAAAAGGATGGTGGCAGTGATGATCACAGACACACACTCAGCAAGTGGCAGCTGTGGTCAGTGTGCCTCTTCCCCCTGCAGCCCTGGCCATACCTCTGACTGGTAGAGTCTACAGTTACTGGTTTTAGAAGGGAGCACAGCTTTGAGAATCTATGTGCCTTCCTCAGATCAACCAGGACTTGTTGGCCCCAGCATCAATTGTATTGCACAATCCTGGAATGTCTTGGTTAATCTAAGTATTGTCTTGATGTGCTTTCTTTCTGCTTCACTACCAGAATCTAGCTGCTCTTCCCTTGAAAGCCTGAGAGAAAATAAGCTCATATGTCCCCAGAAAAAGATCCTCACATCCACTACTCCCTTGGTGGGAAGACTCCGAGGACAGTGCTCTAGACCAATGCCAGGGCCTTAAAGCCACTTCCTGATACTACAATTCCCATGGCAAGAACTATCTGTTTATTTTTGGGGTGTGAATATGACATGGTCTACATCAAAGCTACAGAACTTAATGGTGGGAGAAAGGACAGATAGAAAAGAGCAGAAGGCATAGCTGAGTGGCAGGCAGCAGCAAGGACTCTTTCACCCTAGAGGTGGGGCCCTCAGGGGCAAGGAGAATACCCCCATAAGGACAACAGACTCTGCTGTCCATTTCTAATGGTCTGCGGGGCCAGAAGAGACTCAAGGGGAGCCCTCAACTCTGACCTCCTTTCTTATTCCTGAGAGAATTCTTTCATTGAGCTGACTATCGGCAGATGCCTGAGTTCACAGAAGAGGTCCAAGAACAGAGGCATCATCCATGTTGAATTTCTCACCACCTTCCCTTCAGATGAAAATGGAAAACACCAATTCTGTTCTTAACGGTGAAACAGACAGAGGCCCATAGAGGGCAACGTTGACTCAGGGGCCCTCCTCAGTGATGGTTCTGAGTACAGAATAGCAGCCTCTGAATGAAGGCTCTGTGAATCTCAGAACTCCCCTAAAAGGGCTCAGATTATCACCATCTTTGTGTCTGTGTCCGCCCCCCCCCACACATAAAGCCTTGCCCAGCACATTACAACAATGGCCATACGTCATATTGCTACATTTATTACTAAGAAGTAAACGAGGGAAATAGGAACAAAGGAGCTGGTGGGCTTCTGTCAACTTGACACAGACTAGAACCACTTGGAAGAGGAGCCTTGTTTGAGGAATTGCCTCCATCAGACTGGCCTGCAGGCAAGTCTGGAGTTCATTTTCTCGATTAACAGCCATGCCTGGGCAGGTGACTGAGTGCGTGAGGAAGCAGTCCGAGCAAACCATGGGGAATAGACCGGTAAGCAGTGTTACCTCATGTCTGCGCTTGAGTTCCTGCCCGACTTCCCTCCATGACGGACTGCAAGTCGTTGCGATGAAAGAAACTCTTTTCTCCCCAAATGGCTTTTGGTCATGGTGCTTTACCATAGCAATAGAAACCCAAACTAAGACAAGTGTCAAAGCCTAGTACACATTTAGACTTTTTTCTTGAGAATTTCATACATGAGTTCTTTATTTATGTAACTTCCACTTCTTCCTCCCCTACCCTTCCTGTGTCCCCCTTTCCCTCAAGTTCATGATGTCTCCTTCTATGATCACTACTGTTATACACACACATTCATCCATCCAACAGCCTACTGAGTACTTTCAGTATGTCTCATATGTACATGTATTTCGAGCTGACCACTTGGGGTTGGATGACCTCTTTGGAGTGTCCCTGGAGCAGCTTCACTATCCTCTCAGCCGCCATTGATTACTCGTAGTTTTTAATCTAGGGGCCCTGAGAAACCTCGCCTAACACCTTGGCCTGCTGCCTGGGGCTGTCATTGCGCAGGTTGTGTTTGAGTGGCCGTAGTGTTGAGGTAACGTGGGTGCAGCTTCTCTGTCATGTCTAGAAGACGCTGTCTAGCTGCCAGCTCCTGCACTGGATGCAAGGGCTACGAGAAGAACCAACAGACCCTACAATTATGACGCTTGGACAAAGTGCAAAGAACATTTTGGGGAAGCAGTTTGGATTATGGAAAACCTACAAGGATGCTTGGCCTTTTCCTCCACTGGAAGGCTGTCTACTAAGTAGAGACAGAGCCAAGTGAGACGTTCTGTGACGGTTACAGAATCTACGCTTTTTGACCTAATCTTCTCCAGGAGTTCGTCACTCATCTCCTGAAGCTACCTGTCTTCAGATAAAGCTATTGCAGGCAAACATTTTCTCACAAGGCAAATGAGAAATACTTCAGGCTTTTTAGAAGGTGTAGTATGTGTAGTCAGCACGTATCATGTATATTAGTATATTAATATTATTTTATTATAATAACATTATTAATATTACTGTAATAAAACACTACTATTTTATTGGTATAGTATTAATCATAATTATTATGTACATTCACTTTGCATTACTGTGATAAAATGCTGGAAGTAGCTAACTTTATAAAAAGAAAAGGTTTATTGGGTTCTTTTTTGGAGGGTCAAGGATATGGTACCTGAATCAGCCTAGTTCTGGTAATAGCTACATCACCTCATGGTGGATAATAATGGTTAGAGACTATACAAGAGACTCAGGAGACATATGCAGGGTCTTGGATCTCATCATCTAATTTGAGGGCATGTGCCCCATGTTCTAAGTATTTTCCCTTAGGCCTCAACTCTTGAAGGCCCCAGCACTTTCCACACCATTATCCTGAGACCAAGTCTTTAAATGCAATGGACCCTTGGAGGCACTTAAACTGCACCCCAAACATACCTGCCTTTGTACTAGGCTCTGCCACCAAGATGCAAAACCCACCATAGATAACATGGAAAAAAGCGCTAATTGTGTTTCATTCAATAAAATTATATATATATATATATATATATATATATATATATATAATATATGTATATATAAACAGCTACCATATTGTGTCCACGGACAACAGTTTTCAGAATCTCCACTGAGGTAACAGCCAAAGGGGGTTTTACTTGTAGGTTTAATGAAAGTGTTTAACTATTTTGAATGATGGGCTAAAGCTAAGGCTCTGTGGTTCAAAAGCCTAGACTCTTGCCCTCCCCTCACCAAAGGGTCATTGTCTGCCAAGGTTCTCATTGGCCACCGTCTGGAAACACCCACTGCCCTTTGCTTGACAAAGCCAGGCGTCTGCCCAGCAGCAGTACTTGCTGTGCTGGTTTGGGTCTGCCTGCTGTGCAGCAGTTTGACAGTAGACCACTTTGCATGATGGGTCTCTAGAGAACTCAGTTTGACAGGATCCTTGATTTTTGGAAAATCAAAACTCGGAGAGAAATTGACCAATTTAATCCCTTCAGTGGCACTCAGAAATATTTCAGCCACATGTCTGTCTGTCTAAACTCTCTCCACACTGAGCCTCCATCTTGTTACTGATAGGCTGACCAGATCACAGTGCTGGCAGAAGGCCGGCTGTGTCAGTAAGCTTTGTTAAGTGTGAGGACCTGAGTTCGATCCCTAGGTTCCACACACAAAGGCTGAGCTTGGCACTGTGTGGTTTATTCCCAGTGCAGGAAAGCCAAGACAAGAGGAACTCTAAGCCTTGCTGACCAACCACTATAGCCCCACCCCCAAACTGCAGAACAATGACAGAGTTGCCTCAAAGGAGGCACATGGCATCTTGAGGATGACAGCAGAGGTTGTCCGGCCTTTCATATATGTACCTATGTGTGCATTCATGTGAATACACATGTAACATACACATCTATAATTTTAAAATTAATATTAAAAGCCTCTTAAAAAGACTCTCCAGGTCTTATAGTCATTGTGTGGAGACACCCTCATCACAATGCTGTCTGGAAAGGCTTCTGCTGCCGTGTGGATGTCAAACTCCCCGACGGAAACCCTCCAACCTTGTCCTTCCTTGTCAGTGTCTCTTGGCCCTTATGCCTTGAATCAGTTCCCTCCAGCTAAGTCCCTGGTGGCCCCTAAATAACAAGAGCAGGGACATCTGCCCCATAAACCCACTGACCCTGTACAAAACAATCCTTGAGCTGTTCCCGCTCCAGCTGTCAGGCAGGCTGTGACCATCTTGACAATAATGTCACCTCAAAGAAATATACATTCCCTAGACAAAGTTTTTCAAAAGCAATGAACTTTCTCCCCTCCACTTTCAAGGTCAATACTGAATTGCATCTTCTAACTCTGGATCTGGATGTGGCCCTGGGGCTCCAGAGCATACAGTGTGGGGATACTTGCTTCCCTGTGCTGACAGGTGTTATTGTTCCTGCTAATTTAGGGGCTCTTTCTGCTCCTGGTAATTGCCACTGTATACTAATGTGCTAGGAATCAGCTGCCATGCAGATAATGAAAAATTATACCTAGAATAATGGATGGGGACAGATGGATTACCAAGCTCCACATCAATCAATAGGGCTTTTATGGTTATATTTGTGGTGGTTTGTAATAAGATCTGGCCCTGATGATTGATGGGGAAGTTGGTAATCCATCTTTGGGTCTGAATGAGGTCTTATTAAAAGAAGCCGAATCAAACATGGGCCATTGTCTGTGGCAAAAACAAACCCATCATGGCTTTCTCTTCCAGCATTAGAGGGGGTGAGCAGTACACGTGGCTGTCAAGCGTGGATGAAGACAAGAGCGATGGCCTTGGAATTTGCCAAGGCATATGGATGACATTTCTGTGCTCAGAGTAGCTCATTTGGCATGCAGGAGCTCATGTACCTATATTGTACCGATGTTCAGGTGCAAAGGCCCAGTGGCCATTGGGAGCAAGCCAGGCTTCCTTGTAGGGGCTGTTTTGACAGGTGAAGGGTTACATGGGACATCCGAATGTGCCAGTTCTTGAACATTCACAGAAAAATAAGACCACATGCTTTGATGGCAGGAATGCAGAGATGCAACTGTGAAGCCTTCAGAGGAGTGGGTCTGAACAAACATAGCAAACAGGCACAGAGATCCTTAGGGGATGTGAGAGAACTGGCTCATGAGGTTGTTGGGGCCAAGAAATCCCACCATCTGTCAACAGCAAGCAGAAGAGCCAGCACTTCCCATCTTGTTGTTCTGTCCCAGGTCGAAACCTAGAAGCAGTACTCATGGGGAGAATCTCAGTTCCAGGCTAAAAGCCTGAACATCAGACAGGGATGAGTGGCTGTCATCAACAGAGCCCAAAGGTCCATGGGCCTAAGAGATCCAGCACCATGCATGTGCAGGAGGAGAGAGATACTGCCCTGGCATTTCTGGTCCACTGGCACTCTCAGCCTATTAGTGGGTGACAATGGTGTTTACAATGGTGACAGAGGATCTGGACTCTGTCTACTTATATGAACACTGAAGTATTCCAGAACTAACCAGAAATATTGTTGTACTCTTCACCGAGCCAAGTCAACACAAAGAATTCATCGTCACCTTAAATGATAGTCCTGCTCAAAGCACTTCAAGCCGAGACGATGAAGGTGGCCTTCATTCATAAGAAAGGTCTGCAGCCTAGGACAGGGTCACACTCGAAAGGGAAGACTCTTCTGCCACCTCATTGGTTTTGCTTCATCGCAGCAGCTCAGTGAAAAGGGGGTCCTCAGAGGACCACCCGGAAGGCTCTCAGCTCCACGTGGTGCAGTGACCATCAATAGATGTCTAGTGGTATGTTGATACAATCGTTGTGGTGACAACTGAGGCGGAGGGCAGTGGTTCTGTCGATCATCCCACAGTGCACAAGCCCACCCCTTAAAGGAGGGACTGACATGAAATGACTGTAGCAATAAAGCAGGAGGAGAGAAACGTCCTTCAACCATATGTTTGTGGCCTCAAAATTCGAGCTTTCTGGTCAACCTCCCCACTTCATAATTCTCCCTCCAGGCTCTGCCTTACTGGTAACAAGGTGGCCTGGGAGAAGGGACACGATGGTGGCAGAGCATGCTAAAGCATTTTTCGAGGAGAGTTAATTCATGCTCAGCCTGCTGCAGCACCAAGTGCATTGGGCAGAATTCAAGGATATTAACTCTGCACTATGAAGTTTGGGGTCCTCATGATCACCCAGATTTAAGGAATTATCCAGGGAGACTCATGGCACTCAGAAAAATCTTGCATGTGCAATAACAGCTTATCACAGGGCTGGGATGTCGCTCAGTCTATGGAGGGCTTGGTTAGCATGAAAAAGCCCTTGGTTTGATCCCCCACACCACATAATGCAGGGTGGTGCACACATGTACTGCAATAGAGCAGGAGGTCATACGTTCAAGGTCGTCCTTGGTTATGTAGCAAGTTTGAGGCCAGGTTGGCTACAACTCTAAATAAATTTATTTTTAAAAATAGCTTTTCTGCCGGTGGTGGGATCTGGTGAGGAGTTGCTGGCTGCTGAGGGAGGAAGACTAGCTCTTCTTTGGACATGGACACGACACTGGAAGGTTGTCTGTGCCTCCATGGACAGCCCTACACCCATGTACATGGGAGCAGTTCTAACTGAACTCAATGAGTTACAAATAACAAGAAAAAAAGAGGCATGAAATTAGAAGAGAGACATGGTGGGGGCACTGGGGAGAGTCAGATGGTGGGTGGTGTTGGACAGCTATGAGGACACAGTTCATGATCAGAAAAGGAAATATCATCCAGGCCTGAGGTGAGAGCAGGCGTCAGTATCCAGATGTCCCTGCCCAGCCAAGGAGCCAAACTGCTTCCAGAAGCCATCGGTGACATGTTGTTGGGGATTGGTCTGCTGCTATGTGCATTCAGATGCTAAATTCTAGGTCCCAAGATCTGGTTGCAGTCCAGATGAGTATATTCTCATGTACACCAAACAATGTTGTGTAAACTTTGTGCCCTGGTTATCTCTGATTGATTAAATAAAAAGCTAGACAGACTGTAGCTGTGCAGAAGAGAGGTAGAGAGAGTTTCAGTTCTCAGACTTGGGGTCTCAGGTAGAGGCTGTGAGAATAGAGAAGGAGAAAAAGGTAGCATGGGCCATGAGCACATGGCCATGAAGGATGGTTTGATGGAGCAGAAGCACAAAGACAGGAACAATGTGGCAAGTAATATTGGGGTACATGGCTGGGAAATAGCAAAACAGCATGGAGGGTTGATATCTGCCCAGCTCCAGTGCGTATTATAAAACTAGTAAGTATCTGTGTATTTTATTTGGGAACTAAATGGTATAAAGTGGGGTAGAAACCCCTCGTAGATAATTAGAAGTGAAAGGGAGCACAGCAACACCCCCCCAAAATATTAATTCCACATCAACGTGTGGAGTAGCCATGATAGATGGTACCCTTAGCTCAGTGTCCATCAGGTCGATGTGGTTGTCTGCCTGCCTAGCCAAGCCCCCGGGAAAATGAAAGCAATTCTACCAGGCAGGACATCCTTGGCTTGGAGATCACATTAGGAACTTAAATCAAGGACATTTCTCGGGGTGGGATGAGGCTGTACTGCACACACAGCTAAGGCAAAGCAGCTGACCCAAGCCGGCTCACTCCAGAGCCAATCTCCCCACATCATTCCTCAGGCCCTTGAGGAATGACAGTCTCTCCTCGACCAGGGACCAGCTCTGGCCACAGTGCTGTGACCAAGTGACAGTTGCAAATGACCAGCAACTTTGTGCTATCTGGGACTTCAACAGGGACCAGAGGTTGCTCTTGTGCTGAGTTAATTCTGGGTGGGCCACATGAGTGAATAAATTCCTCTGGCTGGAAAGAATTTACACTTAGCATTTCCTTTTAACTTGAGAAAAGCTGGCTCCACAGACAGGAAGTGTGGAGAGATGGGGACTTACCTGGGCCAGAATGACCACACCCCAACCAGCTCCCAGTCCCATGGAAGGCACTGGGCTGTTATTCCTTCTCAGAGCCACATCCTGGTCATGTTGGGCCACTCCTGCTGCTGACCCAGCTGCCTTTTGATAGGACATGTCTGGAGGGCAGAAAGCCCACAGAACTCACTGGCTGAAGTTTGGTTTGTCTTTGCAGTTGAAAAGTGCTTCTCAACCTTTCTAATGCTGTGACCCTGTAATATAGTTCCTCATGTTGTGCTGACCCCAATCACAAAATTATTGTTCTTATTGTTGTTAGGGATTCACAGGGTTTCTCTATGTAGCCATGGCTGTCCTGGAACTCACTCTGTAGACCAGGCAGGCCTTGAACTCAGAAATCCACCTACCTCGCCTCCCAAGTGCTGGGATTAAAGTCACGTGCCAGTATGCCCAGGTTCATAAAATTATTTTTGTTGCTACTTCATAATTTTGCTGTTGTAATTAATAATATAAATATTTTTAGAGACAGATTTTGGCCAAAGGGGTAATGACCCACTGGTTGAGAAGCCCTGCTTCAGAGGTTGTCCTGGATAGTATTTTTGTCAACTTGATACAAGATAGATTCATCTGGGAAAAGAAAATCTCAGTTAAGGAAATGCCTCCATCCATCCGACTGCCTGTGGGGTTGTAGATAAGCCTGTGGGGTTATTTTCTTGATTAGTGGTTGATGAGGGAGGGCCCAGCCCACCATGAGAAGGCAGGTGGTCCTGGATTGTATAATAAAACAGGCTGAGCAAGCCATAGGGAGCAAGCCAGTGGGCACTGTTCCTCCATGGCCTCTGCTTCAGTTCCTGCCTCCAGGGGCCTGCCTTGAGTTCCTGCCCTGGCTTCCCTCAGTGATGGACTGTGATTGTAAGTTAAATAGGAGTTATTTTCTCCTTTTTCTCCCCAAGTTGTTGTGGTTAATACTTCATTACAGAAAAAGAGGAGCATCTTTAGAGGGTCCCCACCCTGCTGATAATGTCACATCCCCCTGAGCCTGACTGGAGCCACCGCATCAATGGCTCCTGAGACAAGATGGCAGACACTGAGACAGGACTTTTAGCCCATGGGCAGGGCTTCTAGCCCACAGCCTTCTGTGGCAGGTTGGAAGGTGTTCCCCCACATAGGAGCCAGGCCTTCTACATAGCCATCCAAACGCACCTCATCTCAAACAGGGTCTCAGTAGTCTTGATTCCCTGTGGATCTTAAGACCAAATCAACCCTTATTCAGAGTCAGTCCCAAATCCATAGCTGTTGTCCTCATAAGGGACAAGAGAGGAGAGGTACAGAGAGTCATTGCAAGATGAAGGAGAGCTTAGAGTGATCCAGCCATAAGCTGAGCAATGCTAGGAACCACCAGACAGAGAAGAGTTTTCGAGAGTTGACTCCCAACAGGATGTTGGACCTCTAGAGCAGGGAGGAGTTGAGGATTTTTTTTTCTTTCAGTGCTGTTAACACCTACTTCTCAGGACAATGCTGGGAAGCTACACACTGTGCTGACTGGTGAGCTAAGTGTAGGATGGTCCATGCAGAGACAGACATGGACTCTCAGCCACATCCAGTGCACAGGTCCTCACGAGCAGCTGTTCACCCACAGGGCTCTGAATCTGCCTCTAGTTCCACACCATGACCTCTAGGGAGGGCGAAGATAACAGGCAGGGTGACATATGCTTGCAACCCCAGCTAGGGGAAGCAGAAACAGGCGGATCCCCTGTAATGCACAGGTCAGCCAGTCTAAACCAGCTGGTGACTTCCAGGCCAAAGAGACCCTGGCTCAAAGGGGGGGGGGCGTTTTCCTAATGATGGCACCTGAGGCTGTTTTCTGGTATCTACAGGCATGTGTGTACATGTGCACATGAACATGCCAACAGGTACACACACACTCACACACACAAGATTTTTAACGTGTTTGTTGCTGTCCCCTGAGAGGACCCTAGAGCTCCAGGGTGGACACTGGTGGGACAGGAAGGGAGGGAGAGGCAGTGTCTTCTCCATCCCCCTCCTATTGCATGACCAGTCTAGGCAGTGAGTGCTGGCAAAGCTTCAGCTACTCTTAAAACCAGAGGCAGCGCCGCCTTCGGATCCAGTTCGTTGGCTCTGGAAATGGGTTACACCGACAAGCCAGGCTCATCCGTCTGCCGTGCTGACCATCACGGGCTGCAGCCTGGCAGAGAAGTAGGGACTGGGGCTGGCCCAGTTGGAGGAGACTTGGTTCTGCTGGCTGCCTAAGATGTGGGGAAGGAGTCTGGCTGCTGGACAGGCAGTGTCCTCCCCAGCAGGAAGGCCAGTCACTAGGGACACGAAGACCCTGCCGAGGGAGGGTTACACCAGAAACTTCCAGCACTTCCAATCACGAGCTGCTCATCTCTCTGGAGAACGGACGCAGCTGACTGATAGTTCCGCGTGAGCTCAAGAGCAGATATGGAAATGACCCGCTTCTCTCTCTCTGAACTCAGGCAGCCTTTGAATCTTCTACAAAGGAGGCAGCTCCAGAGCCTGGCTGGGCAAGCTGGCCTTGAAAGGTGCTAAGAGAAGATTAGGAGAGGCAGTCACAAGGAGGGAGGGGACACCACAGAGAGGGCACCACAAGGTTCTCTTCAGGCTGGGAAGCATCGCTTAATGGAGTGAGAGTCACAGACTAGGCAGACATCTTCCAGGGCCAGGCCCCAGGCTCTGGAAGCCATTTTTGACTTCTGAAAGGCCACTTTTAGACCCAGACCCACCCCAACAGCAGCCAGCATGTCTTCCCAGAGGCACTTAGCCCCCCACCCCAGAGGGACCAGCGTCCTTCCCAGCACCGGCTGCTTTAACCCTTTAAACACAAACAGGCCAGTCTTGTCAGGGAAGGTAGCCCCTCCCAAAGTCAGTGCACCTCTGTCTCCAATGACCTCTCAGAAGGAGTTCAGGGCCCAGAGTGAGGGTGGAGGAACCAACGGAAGCTGGCCATACGGAGGCCTGCAGGCACACGGCAGAGTTGCAAAGGACAGTGACTACTCACTCTGGTTGTGGCTTTGGAAGAGTCTGCACAGAGACAGAAATAGCACATGCCTGGTTCAATGCAAGACTGTTGGAGAGGACCCTCTGAAGAGATCGGGTCCAGGCAGAAGGACCCATACTATGGCCATCAGGAAGCTCTGGGCTGCTCAGTGCATGTCACACACTGTGCGGTGACCCCCGAGAGCATCGTGTGACGAAGCTTGGTGCGAAGGGAGGCAACCCGTTGGAGCACTCCCTTCTTCCTTGGGTGAATCCCCTGGTGGATTTCTGATCTCATGGTATGGCTGTGTGTGGCTGAAGGAGGCCGTTGTTGGAGAAATTAGGTGATTAAGGATGCAGCTTTGAAGAGAATCACCTATCTACCCTTTTCCAGTCACCCTTTGCTTCCTGAGCACCACGCAGGAAGAGCTGGGCCCTGCTGGGTTTTCCCTCGGCAGTCACATCAAAAGGAAGTCATGGGCCCGTGATAGACATGCACTCCTGAAGTGCATGACACTTGAAGGCAGGTCTTTGGGAGGGCACGCATGGTGGCATCAGTGCCCTGGCGGGTCGGAGACGGCACATTTGCTCTATCTTGCCACATGAGGCCCTCTGTCACGGTATGGCTCAGCCGGAAGGGCCTACGTCAGAGGCTGTGCCATGCTTCCCAGCCCCCAAGACTGTAAAACAAATGAACTCCTATACTTTATAAACCTTCTGATCTGAGGCAGCAGAAAATAGATTAAGATAAAGGCAGAACAGTGAACTTGACCAACTTTGGAGCGGATTCAACTCCCACTCCAGGCTGAAACCAGCCAAATCTCAGAGCTTGCAAGCTGGTATCTGGTTCCGGGCACCATCGGCTCTGCCCTGGGTTTGCAGCAGGAGGGGAGGTGAGCCTGTCTTCAGACAGATGCTGTTCAGTGTATCCTGGAGACCCAGGTCATTCGTGAGAACGGTTCTTCTGCACCCAGACTGCAGGAGCCATCCCAGCACTGAGCAGCCTGTGGCATGTAACACATGCCTTTCAATGAGAAGGACCCAGGAAAAAGGATGTGCCTCTTCTCAGCTGCCACCCTAGATTTACCTCCCTGGGTCCGAGGAACCTCCAGAGAGACAGTGATGCCCCAGACAGAACGTCACGGACTCTGTCACCCACTGGCTCGATAGACAACTGCTGAGATCCTACTGTGTGCTGCTATTACTGACTCTAGGATTGCCGAGGTGAGGAGAGGTAAGCAGAGCCTCCATGGAGCAAGCGCCACCTACTAGGCAGCCCATTACGCACAGACCTCAAACACAGATGCACAGTCTATCCCAGAGACTTCAAAGGCTGTAGGTGCCACGTGTGACTACAACAGCCAGTTCAGAAAGTGAGAGGAAGGCCTGTTTGCATGCTCTCTGGGTATTCTCTGTGGCTCCATTCTCTAGCTCTGGGCACTGTCGTCATGGGGAGCAGAGACTGCTGGTGGGGAGTGGAACCTGCTGCTCTCAGGCTTACAAGGCATCAGGAAAGTATCTGGGCCAGCTAGCGGATGACGGGCTCGTGGGGGAGAGCCAGCAGCAGCACCCATCACTGCAGAGGCAGCTCAGATGACTGCTGCAGCCCCCCAGGCGGTGAGCTGCAGGCCACTCAAAAGTTGGATGAGCTGAGAAGGGCCTGGGCAGCAGAAAGGACAGGACCTGCCTGGAAGACTGGAAGTGGGTCATCTTGGTGGCCTCAAGATGGGTGCTGTCACTAATGCATTAGACTATCAATGAGCCTCGAAGAAAAGGTTGCCATCCCATGGTCTGAGAGAAGCAGTCACCTGCAGGCCTCATCCTCTTCCAGCCTCACTCTGACCCCACCATCACCTTCCCATGGTCTTTGTCACATAGGAAACTAGAGAAGGTCAGGGGCAAAGCTTTCTTGGTAGATGAAATAAGAACAGTGGGAGGCTGTGGGCAGCCTCCATCCTTCACACTGGAAGGCCGCCGGAGCCGCTGCATCTTACCTTCTTTAAGACCACTCCCAGGTCACAGCGGCACTCAGCTGGGCAGAGAGCAGCAGTGCGTGAGGCCTGGCCCTCTCTGAGTGGCAGGTGGCAGAACTAATAGTTCCACAGAGCAGAACTGACTCTATCTGCTTAACCTGTTTCCCTGGATCTCTCTACCCTTCTCTCATGGACTGTCAGACTACAAAACCCATGTGTGTGGACACAGCAGGAGCTGTTCAGCATAGGTGTGGAGTCTGTCCTGTGGCTCCTCCTTTCTAGCCATGCCTACTGCCCAGACCCAGGAATGCAGAGGTAGCTTGACAACCTGCTGAGGAACCCTGTGTGGGCTGGTTCATGCTAGTCAGGGAACACATGGTCTTTGGGCATGTCCACTATCAGAGCCCAACAGTACCTGTGAGATCTGGCCAGCCTGCAGCCCCAAGCCAGGGAACCCCACTTCCTAGACAGTCATTCATGCCTCAACTCTCATGGGATTTCCCGGAGGCCTGGAGAGCATCCACAGCATACAAAGAAAAAAAGGAGGGGGAAGTAAAAATGCCCAAGAAAGGTAAGCTGTGGAGAAAGAGGGAAGTCCAGTGTTCAGTGCAAAGTCCCAGGCTGGCTGCTTGCTGGCAGAGAAAGGGGTCTACCCTACAGGGGAGGGTGGCCTCAGAGTAGGAGCTGGCAAATCTGTCCTGCCAGAGGGCAGAAGGATAGCTCTAGAGATCACATGCGCTCTCTATAACAAGCGCTCGCTCTGACAAGGACAAATACAAGTGATGGCCGTGGCTAAGTGCCCATGTGATGTTGTATCCGGACGCTGAAATTCAAATTTCAAGCCATTTCCGTGTGTTGTGAAGGAGTACACCTTTGATTCCCTCGACCGTTTAAACACACAAAAGCCACCCTTGCTCCCAGAGTGCACACAGACAGCAGACAGACTGAACCTGGACCATGGCCTGTCACTTGCCAAACTCTGATCCAGAGCCTCACATTCTCTTTGTAGTTCTGCACACACAAAATACTCAGCACTGAACACAAGATTACCAGACACACCAGAGGACAGGGATGAAGAACAAAAACCGAGGAGAGAAAAAGGAAAAGAGCCAAGAATCGTGGCAGGGAATAAGTAACTATACCCTGGAGTTATCAGACACTAGCTCTGAAATAACAGTGGTTAACAAATATAAAAAGATATGGGAGGATGGAGGACTCCAAGAGAGAATTGGGACACAGATAATGCTAATATTATATATGTAAATAATGTGCATGAATAATTCATACATGAATAATACATGTGAAATGTTTGAGGGAAGTGTTTATTCCTGTTAATCCCGCTGTTATTGGTCCTAAGCAACCCTTACTTCCTCTGAGCGGGTGTGATTTTCCTCTTTGTGCGAAGAGGAGTGAAGCCTGGGTCCTCTGCCTGCCTTCAAACTCTCCCTTAAGATTTTAAGACTGCCACTGCAGAGGCCAGAAAGGGACCAGGACAAAACTTTCTGGTTTCTCATGTCTCCACACAGCCTGCTTTCCTTGAGCCTGCTCTGTACACACATCAGGGAAGGCTTAGCCGAAAAGAACTTTGAAACCCTTTGGATTGATGAGTGCACAGGGGCCATACTAGATCCTGTAATGAAGAGGAGATACATGGATTCCATGTAGCCTCTTAGTGGGATGATGAGAGGAGGGCCATGGAAAAGGACCTATTGACCATCACCAGTGGCCACGAGCCAGGGATCCCCAGGCCAGTCTGGCAGAAGGCTGCAAAGAACAAGGAGCAGAGCCAGCAGCTCAGAGGCGAGCCTCTGCCTCCTGCTGCGCAGACTCTGCTCCAAAGAGGACACTGTCATGAGGCAGCTCCAGAGGGTGCAGGGTGGAAGTGGGCATGAATGGGCAGAGCTCTTCCAGATGACAGGGACTCCAAGAATGGAGGGTGCCCCAGGCCTTGACACTAGTGCCTGCATCAGGAAGAGAGGAGGACTGGCTAATCTTGCCAGTCACCTTGATGGGATTTAGAATCACCATGGAAACTGGGCATGCCTGTGAGGGATTATCTAGATTAGGTTAATTGAGGTAGGAAGACTCTCCCTGAATATGGGTGGGATGGGTCCTGGAGGGACAAAAGGGAGAGCGTGAACTGAACTTTCACCTCTGCCTCCCGAGTGTGGCCACACTGTGACAACTCCCTGTCTACCTGTCCACCACGATGGACCGTGGCCCTAAATAAACCTTTATTCCTTAAGTGCTTTTTCCGGGACTGTGTGTGTATGGCAGTGATGCAAGAGGCTGAAGCAGATGAACACCGGCTCCCTCAACAAATTCCTGCAGACACTCACGGGTCCAGGTCCTTCCTGCCTGGCATCAAGTGCCAGGTGGACCAGGCGGTCTGGTAGCTCTGTAAGCTGGGTGGCAGGGAGCGCAGAGGTTGTACCCCACAATCCTACAGCCATCACCTGTGCACTGGCCACACCAGCAAGATCTTCTAGCCCAACTCCTCACCTCTGCATTGCACTGACTGTCCCCTGGGCTTGAGGCTCCTCCACCGCACCGCAAACCTCTTGTCATCTCAGTGGGTACCACAGCATCTTCCCTTCCTTCAACCCTCCTCCTCAGGCCAGCTCCTCCATCCTCTCCTTTCTCCTCCCTCTCTCCTCCTGCTCCTGCTCCCTCTCGCTCCCCTCCCCCTTTTCCTCCACGTTCCTGCCAGTCTCGTCCATCATGCTGTTTTCCCACCTTTCTCTGTTGCATGCCTAGGACGGAGCTCTCTTCACCCATCCTCGGGCTCTGGCTGGCCTGTTGCTTCCCTGGCTAACCCAACCCTGTCTCCTCTGGGTCAGCAACACCGGCATCCAGAGAGATGGAAAGCTGGTGTGCAGGATGAAATGATGATTCGCAAAACAGATATTATATGAAAGAGGTTTATTGGATGGAGATGGGGGGGAGGAGAGAGAGAGATGATGGGGGAGATGAGGGGTGCCCCGACAGAGAAAGGGAGAGCAAGCTAGAGCAAGAGAGGCAAGAGAGAGACAAAGTGGCAGGTTGGTCCTTTTATAGCTTCTGAGCAACTGAACTGTACCTGCCAGGTGTGACTACCTGGTGGGCGACACATGATGACATCATAGGTTACTAGGCAACCCAGAAGCAGGCTGCCTAAATACTAACATAGGGGTTTCATCAGGCCACAAGGATGAGTTGAGGAGTGTCCTACCCAGCGGGTCTGCCCCAGGTCCTCAAAGGGCCTCAGGGGCTGCTGCCCACAGCCCTGTCCTATGTAAAGTTACTGCTCAGAGAGTGGGGTCTCCTTTGGATTCTGTGGCATGGTGATACCTACTCCTGGACAGAGCGCTGCCATCCTGCCTGTCCAAGAATCTTCTCTGTTCTTAGGTAAATTGGCCTGTTTCTGTATAAAACCATGGAAACTAATCCGAGGCGGAGCACGCAGAGCTCTGAGTTCAGTAACTTGGACTGTGGGCTCCTAGAACAAGGCTCCATGTCTCTCTTGTCTCGGTGTCCCTGGAGCACAGCCACATAGTAAATATTTGGCACCTGAGTGACTAAGTGGAGGAGGAGCCTGTCTCTGCCCGCATCCCCTGGGGCATAGCCTGGTTGTGGGGCAGGCCTCCCTCAGCTCCTGCAGCGAGTAGGGAGCCAGTGAGCATGGCCACCCACCGCATGGTGTCCCGTCACCGGGAGGACGCGCATGTTCCGACCGGCATGCGCTGGGGGCATTCTGGATCTAGCTGCTGTCAGCTCAGATGGTGGCTAGGATGTGCTCCTGTGGGGCAAGCTCACAGATGGCCTCTGGCATGAGGAAACAGGGGAAGGAAACACTAGTCTTGGAGGCCTAGATGTTCTGGTTGTGACCTCACCACTGTCAGCTTGGTGACATGCCCAAAGAGGTCACCTGTCCACTGCAGATCCATGCAAGCTCCATAAACTCCCCCCTCTGTGAGAAGGGGGCGTGGTCTCAGCCCTGCTTCCTGGCAGCCCTTTCTCGTGTGGCCCCGCTCTCTGGGACATAGGGGTGCTATGGGACTGAGGGGCATATTATCTTCTCTCTGAGTGGGGAGCCCCCTCTTATCTAGTCCCACAGTAGGACCATCTGCCCTTCCTGAATAGAATGGCATCCTCGCACGGGGCTGGGATAAGGGTTTCCTTGAGGTTTGCAGCTCCTGCCCCTTCAGTAGCTCACCCTTGCCTGGCACACAGGACAGCTCTGTCTATAAAGGCAGTTACTATGTTCACTTTTCTCTCAAAACTGGAAACTGATTTTCAAAATAATCAGAAGGCCCATGGCCATAGCCCAGGTAGGCAATGTGGGTCAGCCAGACTCCTGCCCCAGAGGGGAAGTCTGTTCACATTTCCAGTGTCTCCTTCAGGTGTACATGTATGCACACACTAATACACACATGCATACATAAACATGCATGCACAGACATGTGAATACTCACAGCTGTGAACACAAACACACAGGCATGAATAAACAGACACACAAGCAGGGAGACACATATACATGGACAAAAATGTATACACGTGGGTATATATGCACACACACACACACACACACACACACACACACACACACACACACATGCTCTCACATGCACAAAGCACACATGCCCTTCCTGCACCCAGGACTTCCAGACTTCTATCTAATTTTCCTGATTCTCCTCCACCTACACGAAAGTGTTGCCACCACCATCCCCCCCCACCTTGTGTGCGTGCACACAGGTTCACACAGGGAACCTTCTTGGGAATGAAGATGGGAACCATAGATGCAGCAGGCAAAGCCTGCACCTCTGGGGTTTTAGCATCTCCTATCTCCTACCTTTCCTCTTTGTGGAAACCCTGTCCACTGTGAGTCAGACGTTATCTCTGTTTCACAGACAGGCTCACGAAGCCTCCGGGATAAGGTGACTTCAGTGGGACAGTGGCTGCTCAGAGTGAGTGTGACTTGATGGTGCTGCTGACTCCGCATGGCAGACTCTCCTTCTGCCTGGGTGCTATGTCTCCCAGGAGATGTCCCCAGTCCCCTTGAGACCTCGGGTAGGTCTGGCCAGCTGTTTAAGCTCACTGAAGGTGCTTTGCAGCCCAGAGGGAAACAGCATTAGTTAGTAAGACTGAACACAGGCTGCGGCGGGGGCTCAGAGGCGGGAGGAGAGGGAGGGCTCCAGCTGCGATGTGACGCTCTGTGGGACCAGTGTTACCAGCAGCACCCATCCGCCAGTGATGACAGGTGAAACCCTCCTGCGGTCCTCCAGAGTGGCTGTCACAGCACACCCCCACAGGGAGCTCACAGCTCTGGAAGCCCAAGGTCAAGGCCGGTAGGTTCAGAGTCTGGTGAAGAGCCACTGTCTCCAAGATGGCTGCTTGCTACTGTCCTCACAGCAAGACAGACTCATTTCATCCATCATGAAGACCTTGTCAGGCAGAAGCCTCTTACCTCTGTGCAAGCTCTGACTGAAGCAGAGCCCGGCACCCCAGGCAGCCCTCACACAACAGGGAAATACACCTTTGAGGGCCAAGGAAATCAAACGTGTGACAGCAGGTGCTCCTGGCACACACTGAGGCTGGAGAAGGTCCCCTCTGAGTGTCTACACAATCTAGGGTATATGATGACAATACCTGAGAGTATAACACCTGGGCACCCTTGGTGAGTGTCTACACTATCTACAGTGTGTGCTATGATACACAGGTGCAAGGAAGGTCAGCCACACCCTGAGCTGGACCTGGGCAGCATACAGCAGAAGTGACCTTCCACCCAAGGCCAGTGCTTATGACTTGGACTCAGCCTGACAGTGAGTGTCTGCTCTCCTGACACACAGGTGCCAGGATGCCCCACTCATTCCAGATATGCTTTATGAGTCAGCAGAATGGAGGCAAAGACCAGGAAGTGCTAGTTTCTGTGATCTGGCACAGGATGGCTCTTGCCCAGCTTCTGATGTGCAAACACCTAAGTTCCACCTGGGAGTATCCATTACCAGATGTCTATCTGCAGGAAAGACCCTGACGACACTGGGAGATAGAGGTGCCCCACATTTGAGTTAGCCCTATGAGGACAGAGAAAGGGGGGAGGGATGTAACCACAAGCCAAGGCTTGCCTGTGCCCCAGGATCTGGGGAGACAGGAGGATCCTTGTGGACCTGCCTGCTCAGCACTTAGAGCCAAAGGCACACAGTGGGAACCCACACTTTTGGTGAAGTCTTTTCATCTCTGGTCCTCAGGGTCCCACCAGGTACTCTGCAACACCAAGGCACACAGAATTTAGCTCCGTGAGCCACTGAGTACAGAAGTTTCTACTGATGAGGAAAGAAGCCTGAAGGAGATGGTGGAGGCCTGCTCCAAGGTCCAGCCCCCGCAGAGCTGGGCTTTCTGTAAAGGATGGAGGGTGGGCAGCATGGAGAGCCCCTGCTCTCCTAGGAGAGGGAACAGAGCCCGGGACGCTGTGTCCTTCCTGGGCAGAAGTGGGTGTGGTTGAGGGAGGACTCGGCCCCTCTCAGCACAGGTAGCCCAGAGCTACTGCATCTCAGTGCAGGCTGCTGTGGCTGCAGGGCCTGAAACAATTAATTTAGGAAATTGTCACGGTGCTCTCTTCAGCGTACTCCGGGCCTCGGAGGGTGTCTCCGAAGACCATTTGTTATCGTTACACAGGGTTATTTAGCATGATTGCACCAATTATTTTGATCATTTTCTTCCCAGCTGTGGAGGGAGCTGCACAAAGATGCACTTCCCCGGGCTCACTCGTTCACTCTTTCTGAGGAGACTGGGGTGTGGTGGCGGAGACCAAGGCCGGCCAACTGCCTCAGGACACTTGGCTCTTCTCAAGCCATTCAGTCAGGCATTGGCTTCTGTCAGGTCAGAACCCAAGTAGGCTGCTCCCAAGCTCACAACCCAAGTGGGCTGCTCCCAAGACTTGTCATGCCTGTGGGTGACAGCCATCCACACAGAAGTGGTCAGGCTTGGCCTCACTCCAGTGATCACCTTTGTATATACATCATATGTGTGTACGTGTAGGTTGGTACATGTGCTCCTGCATGTGTGAAAAGGCTAGGAATGAAGGTGTGTGTGTGAGTCTGTGTATGTCCTGTGTCTGTGCATATCATATGTGCTTGCCGGAGTGTGCTCTGGGTGTGTCTCTCTCTGCACCCAGCCTTCCTTCCTTTGTGCAAAGCCCGCCAGGTCTGTGTCCTTCCCCGCCAGCCTCTCCCAGAGGCTGCCACAAGGAGCTCTCTAATAGAGTTCAATAATTGCTCTGCTGATTGACTCATTGACCTTGGACAAATCACTTATGTTCTCAGCCTACTCATCTGCCCGAGGACCAATAGGTGCAAGTCCTTAACAACTGCAGAGCGCTGAGCAAACAGGAGGCCACTCAGTGCACACGGCTCCGGTGGGGGGAATGGCTGTGCTCAGCCTGTGAGGAACTTCCCAGTGTCAGCATGGGAAGCTTGGGCACCTTCTGAGCCCAGCCCCACCTGTAAGCAGCCGTGGTGACTGAAAGAATGACTCAGACCCTCCACAGCCAACTTGACCTCACACTCAGGTCCCCAGAGTTCTCCTTGAGAGAATCCAGTGTGCCTCTGTCCTCTCTGTGCTTTCTGGGGTCTGGGCACCCAAGCCACAGGCCCTGGACACATGGATCTCAGCTTTCCTCAAAAGGAACCCTCTGCCTTCTGCTTGCCTCCTGTTTTGTAGCCAGAGTCCTGGGTGGGCTTACTCTGGGCTTGCTGCAGCCCTGCCTCCTCGTCATTATATCATCAGGGCAGAATCAGCATGCAGATCGCTCAAGTCAGGAGGCCAATTACTCTCTGATCGATTTCCAGCAGGTAAGTCAAGCATTGTTCTCCTCAAGACCTCTTGAAGATGGGGGTTGAGCTGGCCTGACCTTCAGCTGCAGCCCTGCCCAGCTGCCCAAAGCACTGCGGGTTCAAGTTGAGCTGCTAAAGACAAGTCTTCCATGATAAGAAGGGGAAGCGGGAAATCAGAAAATCCTTCCGGATCTTCTAGAGAGTCTCAGCATCCAGCTGCTGGCCTGCTGCGAATGAACGCATGCATGAGTGAGTTGATACATAAGCGAAGGAATGGGTGAATGTATGACAGAGTGAATGATCACAGCTCTCTGTGAATGAGTGTGCAGGGCAGTAGGCAGGTGACGTCTGCAGCTTCTCTCACTTGGGGTGCTCATTTTCCCATATTATATTTCCATGCTGGTCCCAGACTCTCTTAGCTTTGCATGAAGGGTGTCTCCTGCCCCTTCGTGGACCTCTATCTCTGTGCTGTGCCCTCAGCCCTCATCGTCCCCATCCAGGCCACACCCTGACAGACTCTGCTGCTTATCCTGTCTCCTCAGGCAACAAAGAGCCAAATGACCTTGGGGTCCTAAGCAGGGAATAGGGCTCTGTTTCCAAACAGTGAGGCAAAGTCAGTGCTGTGGTGACCATGAGTGTGACACAACTTTTCCTTCGGAATCGTGGACAAAACAGATGAAAAAAAAAAAACTAATAAATAATTCCACTGCACTTTAGCATGGCGAAGCAATGAGTTCACAGAGCACAGTTACAGGAACATGGGAAAGCGAGGGCACGTGAGCAAGGAGGAGGGCTCAATTGCAGGAGCACTGTGGGGTGAGCCCGAAACAACCGAGCCATTGAAAACACGTTCCAGAGTGGGTGACAGCCTCCCCATACTGTGGGGTGGAGCCCTCCGCTTCAGTCAACCTAGGCATTCTAGTGTCTGGAATGTCAGGTGGCAGCCTGGTGACCCTTCCCTCCAGCTGCAGGCCAGGAACAGCAACACGTCTGATGACAGATGTCTTAGCAGGAGAACATGGCCTCTCCATTGTCACTGTAACAGCCAAGTAAGGCTCAGAGAAAAGAGTTCCGTAACAGGAGCACAAAAGCCAGGGCCTGGGTCCCTCGTCACACTCTGTAGACAGAGGCAGAACCCACGAAAGGTTCTGACCTCACACTCAGGTCCCCAGAGTTCTCCGTAGCATTGGCGGGTGCCTTTCCAACCATGGTAGTGCACCTATGCCTTTTCCTGCTGGTAACTGGTGTCTGAACTCCAGCCTAGCACACTGGCTGGGTCCCTTGGCTATAGTCACCATCATGGCCACAAGTCTGTGCCAAATGCAATGACGGAAAGAAGACAGCAGCACTGGAGACGCTCAGGGGTTAAAGGCACTCGAATCTCATGCAGGGAGTCAGGGTTCTGTTCACAGCACACACACGGGGAGGCTCACGTCACTTGTAACAACAGGGGATATGACACCTTACTCTGGCCTCTTCAGGTACCTGCACACTTGTATGCACACACACACACACACACACACACACACACACACACACACATGCACAGAGGCACACACACATGCCCACCATCTTAAAACAAAAACCAAAGAAAACACCACCGGTTCCAAAGAGTTGCAATGGCCTGCCGTGCCTTCCAGTGTGGGTGCATGTGTGGGTGGGGGGTGGGGGGTGGGATGGCAGTCCCCACCTCGTCTCACCTGCATTCACGGGCAAGAAACTTTGTCCCTGAGGGGAGGTGGCCCTTTTGTATGGAGACTAACTGAAAAAGGCAACAGGATTTATGTGATGGATTTGCTATTTGATTTATTTGTTTTGTATTCTGAAATAATTTCAGTCCTAGAGGCTTGGAAGGAAGAGGCGATGACCCAGAAACCCTCACCAGCACCCCACCCCACCTCCTATCTGCAGGAGGATGGGGTTCGGAGGGACTTGCAGCTTCTATATCTCCTGTCACCAAGCTTTAGGTGTTCTCGACCTTGGCAGTTTTTAAGACTATCAGTCATTTCATGGACCATCCGCCTGAAGTGCACTCCTGAGTAAAACTACTAATGCAGTTTTCCTCTGAACCCTGCCTGCCATGTTGATTCTTCCATGACCTGATGGGGACAGTCAAAGGGCTGAGCTCTGTTGCAGAGGTCACCTGACATTCTGCATCGACAAAAAACACTTCCTTGTCTTAAGGTTAAATTTACTTTTGATTGTATATATGCACGTGTGTCTGTATGGTATGTGCACACGAATGCAGGACCCAAGGAGGCAAGAAGGCTGCCAGGGCTCCTGCAATGCAGTTATAGATGGCTGTGAGCCACCATGTGAGTGCTGAGAACTGAACTCCGTCCTCTGCAAGCACGGCAGGCGCTCTTCAGCAGTGAGCTTGGTAACACGTTAGGGAGCCTGGTCGACAGAGACAAGGTGCTGCATTATGAAGACTGATCACTCCCATGAAAAATGCTGGAAACAGAAGTCTGAGTGTAAAAGAGACTTTAATTTGCCTGTTTCCGTTGTTGTCTGGGAGGATTACTGCCTTTGGCTACTATCCTAGGTCTAGTCCTTCCGGCCTCTGTACCATCTAACCTCGGCCTAGATAGTTTTCAGCCTCTGAGACTCACTGCTGAATAAGCTCACCCATTACTGCCCTTTCTGAGCTCTGGGCTGGCTGGCTCAACTCAGCTGTGTTGTCTCAAACTCCTCTCCTGGCTGACTTATTCAATCTGTCTTCTCTCTCAGCCCCTGAATTGCTCTGCTTGGCCTCAAACTAACTCCAGCGAATTTTTCTAATCTTCTGGCTCCTCATTTTCTGGCTCATTCTGACTTCACTTGTCTCTAGCTTGTTCTCTCATTCAGCCGCTCTCTGTAAAACTGCCTCCTTTTTCTCATTCTCTGCATTGCCCCCTAAGTAGCTTCCCTTTCGTCTCTCTTCTTGTGAGAGTTGGGTGTATTCTAGTCTGTCAGATCTTTCTCCGATTCATCACATTTTCTGCCCCCCAATTAGACAGCACTTTCAAACATGGGTGCTTCCTTCTACAGATCAACTTTACCTTCAGTGTTTGTGGTTAAAGGCGAGTATCACCACACTTGAACTTGAGCTTTTCTTTATCTGAACTTGCCAAATACCAGGCTGTCCTTGAACTCAGGTCTGCTTTCCTGTGTCTCCTGGATTAAAGGCATGTTTGTATTCCAGCTGGGTCACACAGACCTAGAAAGTCTTTGGATATGATCTCTTACCAGAGCAGCCATGTTCTGAATTAACATTCCCTACATCTGAGCACAGGGCACTTGTGGGTGCAGAGCCAGCGGTGTCCTCAGGATCAGGCCTGGAGCCAGCACTGCCTTCCACATCCAGCGGAAGTCCCGGAATGCGACCCTTCGGTGGGACAGACCTTCAAAGGTGTCACCTCCATGTACACTTGTCTGTACGGAGCGAGCTAAGACACTGACGGTCAGGGGCAGAGACCTCAAGGGGTCAGCTAGCACCTGGGAGTGATGTGGCTGCAGCCAAGCGACAACATGCCACGGAACCTGGGAGGAATGAGGCCCTGAGAACACCAGAGTTTGACTTCCAGCCTGAGGAGCCGTGCAGAGACATGTCCGTGCCCCTCCAGCTCCTCCGCAAAGCTGGCTCCTTCACAGCCGTCAGGCAGGCTCACACTTTGGCTTGACCTGGCCCAGCAGGGTAAAACCTGCCTCCACCTGTGCTCCTCTTCCATGCAGGAAACCTGTCTCGCTGCCTGTTCAACATACTTGGCCTCCACATCCAGCTGGATGTTCCCCACACACAGGCCATCACGCCTCTAGCCGGTACTGTCCCCGGACCTCAGGAGAATCATGGAGTCAGATGCTGCTCAGGAAGGGAGTCTGGTCCCATCTGTTCAGGATGCTCCTCCTGTTCACACTTTACACCTTCATAACACTCAGGTGACATAGGTAACCGTTTCTAAGTGTTCACTCTGAAACACCCAAATCACTCACGTTACGCAACTGTCCCTGCTATCGATCCCCAGAACTTTCTCACATCCTCAGCCTGAGGCTGTGGCCCCCCAAAACACCATGTTCCCAGTACCCCACCATGTCCCCAGTACCCCTTCAGAGCTGTGGCTGGCACTCTGGTCATGCTGGCTGTATGACTCAGGCGATGCAAGAACCACCACATAAACGGAACAGCACTTGGCCTCCTGCCCAGGTGAGCGCAGTGCCCCTGGCCTGCCCACACTGCAGCTGACGGCACAGTCCCTCTCCACCTGAAGGCTGTGCAGCACCCCGCTCATCCACCAATGCCCGGGCATTCCTCAACTCCTGCTGTGGACTAGGAACACAGGGGTGGATGGCAGTGGCACCCTACTGTCAGTCATTTGGGGTGCAGACCTGCAGGATCCTTGTACCTGTCAAGACTGGGCAGAGAAACCCTCTCTGGAGAGTGATGAGGGCCCACAGCTCTTTCAGGAGCAACTGAGGGAAACTTGAACTTTCTCAGAGAAACAGGAAATAAGATAGCTGTGTAAGGAAACACACAGTTCCATGTCAGTGTCAAGAGCCACACATCTGGGCCTGCACACAAGGAGCAGACATCAGAAGCACAAAAGAAAACAAGGAGGCTATGCAGAACCCTGTCTGCCCACTCCTGTCTTCGGCTGGCTGTGACTTCAAAAGCTCTCTTCGGAGGGTCACTTCTGTGGGCAAGAGAACACCAAAGCCACCAACACTGCCCCTGCACCAGCACCAAGGGGGCAGAGGCCCACAGAGTACAGACTGCAAATGAATTAGGGCCTCAGGGAACCAGTTTAAAAATCTGTTCCAAATCAAATTAACTTTTTTACTTATTTCCCCAGAATGCTCCAAAGGCCACAAGGAGACCTGCAGTTTACACTCTGCAGAAACTGTGGGGCCAGGGCTGGCTGGTGCCACACAGCGGATGTGCCTCCAGGGCTTAAGGGCTGCCGCCAGGAGCTGTGGGCGGCAGGCAGCCATCAGTGCCTGGGTGGGAGGCCGCTCTCCACAGCTAGTGACCCTGAGGCTGGGACAGGTGGCTCTAAGGCGTTCAGTCTCCTTGACATTTAGCGTTGGGTACCTGCAGCCTCTGCCAGGTACCAATCAATACAGAATCCAACCTCCCGAGGAGAGGAGAAAAGGTAGCCCTGACCTGCCCTCCACCCCACCCCAATCTTCAGCCCGAGCTTGCCCAACCCTAGCTGTGCCCCTGACCCCCTCCGGTATGGTCAGTGACAGTTTCTTTATTTCCAGGGTGTCTGATCTTCAAAGTGTCTATTCATCTGTTTTCCTGTCGGGCTCCTTGGAGTGGGTCTCCCGGCCACATCCAGACCTTTGGTGTGTGTGTTAACCAGGAATCCTCTAAGAAGCCAGGGTAATGGGGTGTAGACAGGAACACAGGCATTATCAGCTTCAGATAGACTATGCTATCCTTAGCTTGCCCCAGGCTGATGGCAGCACAAGTTGGAAAGATAGGCACTGCTCAGCTCCTGCCCTGACACACACTCAGGACAGTGTAGGGAGCAAGCCATTTCCCTGCTGCTGCCAGAGCTGCCAGCCTGATGCCTAAGGGGGGACTCACACCTCACAGTACCGGCTTGAGAGAGACCCAAGCTCACTCAGCATTCCAGGAGCAGCTTCTATGAAAGGTACTGGCTGACTCTGTATGCATGGCTGCAGAGTGGCAAAGTCCAAATTCAGACTCTCTCTAAGTAAGTTCATGTGTACATGAGACCCAAGAGGGGAATCTGCTTGAGTCATGGAGACTGAATGGACCTATCATGAGCTGTCTGCAGCCTAAGACCCAGGGAAGCGCTCTGCAGCCAGGGCATCTAACGGTGTCACTCAGTCCAGATCCGAGACCTGAGAACCCAGTGGCAAGGGCAAGAACCTAACAACCTGGAGCTCTGAGTAAAGGGATGGCCTCCTCAGAAGGACAAGAGGGAGGGAAGGCAGGCAGGCCTCCTCAGAAGGACAAGAGGGAGGGAAGGCAGGCCTCCTCAGAAGGACAAGAGGGAGGGAAGGCAGGCCTCCTCAGAAGGACAAGAGGGAGGGAAGGCAGGCCTCCTCAGAAGGACAAGAGGGAGGGAAGGCAGGCCTCCTCAGAAGGACAAGAGGGAGGGAAGGCAGGCCTCCTCAGAAGGACAAGAGGGAGGGAAGGCAGGCCTCCTCAGAAGGACAAGAGGGAGGGAAGGCAGGCCTCCTCAGAAGGACAAGAAGAGAGAGAAGGCAGGCCCCATCAGAAGGACAAGAGGAGAGGGAAGGCAGGCCTCCCTTGAGCTTCAGTAGCACCTTGGATGTCTGCAAGAAATGATGCCTACCCTGCGGGTGAGGATAGGCCTTCCGTACGCAGCTATCCCTTTCCACAGCCACTTTCAGACAACCCGGCCCATGAGGCACACTTCCCCAGCTTTTCCCTGCCAGGTGATGCCTAAATGTAACCATCACCATGGGAGAGGCATTCAACCAGAGAGGTTGAAGCACCTCAGAGCAGGTCTTCCAGCCACGTTCTCCTCCCATGACTAGGCATCACATCTTGCCGTAGAAAAGGTCCCCACCCCCCACCCCTCACCCCTGCAACCTGAGTGGAGCCCAGCAAGAAAGATGCTGAGCTGTCTAGAAAGACCCTGGAGCTGGATGCTTCTCTCTCCTGCTCCTTCTCAGGATGGAGGGGTGTGGACCCTGAGCACAGGCTGCAGGAGCCCATTCCTGTTGGCCACCAGCCCTGCTAGCACCACTGGCCAGGGTCACTGAGAAGGACCCCGGTTCCACCCTGATCTCAGAGGAGGCTGTAGCTGGCCTTAACCACCCCAACCAAACACAGCTTGGGGAGAGTTTATTTCACCTCACAGAGGATGGTCCATCACTAAGGAGAGTCAGCGAAGGAACTGACTCTGCCCTGCCAGGCTGTGTGACCTAGGATGAGTCCCATAACCTCCCTGAGCTTCTGCTACCCCCACAGCTGACTCAGGGCATGCCTCCCTCCTGGGTCTTCCTCACACCTTCCTACATTTAATTCAAGATGAACCGTTAGCATGTGGTCGCTGGAAGGATGCGGGACAGCTGTGTGAAGCAGTACCAACAAGACCCACACCACTGCCTGCTGCTTTCATCTGCCAAAGTCTGGAGTCCGGGTGCGGCGCAGCGTGGCACGTGTCTGTTCTTGAAAACAGGAACCCAGTTCAAGGCCTTCTCGCCTCTGTCTGAATGTGTATTTTCATTGTCACGATGAGAAAGAAGCCTTTGCAAATGCTTTCGCTCTCTTGCTCTCTCTAGGCTGAGACAAGTCAATACTCAGACGTGACCACTTAGGAGAGCTGCTAACTGGAGCTCTGTCAAGGACATGCATCTGTGCACGCCAGTCCCATGCACCCCCGCTTGATCTGCGTCTCATAAGGGCATCTTGCCCTAGAATTATGAGCACAGAAATCAGAGCGAAACGCTTCCCGTTCTATTTCTGGTCTAACAGACCACGGCGTGCGGGCAGATCCCAAGGCCAGCATTTGCTCTGCTCTCTGGGAAATGGTACATGTCACGGTGTAGCCTTCCCCTGGCTCTGACGCAGAGGGTGGGAGGGGGAGTGCTCACCCTGGCTCAGTTCTGCCCCTCTGGGTCCAGGTTCCTCACCCAGGGCAGGGTGTGGTGTAGGTAAGAGTGTGTTGGGGTGAGCTAGCTAAGACTGACTGAAGAAAAGACAAGTGAATGGGCGGCTATGGGCTGCTCCTCCTGCTGAGAGTGCAGCCCCGTTCAGATGCCTTTCTGGGCTGTGGGCCCAGGGTTCAGAGACGCAGACAGCCGGGCTGAAGGCCTGGGTCAAAAGCAAACTGGTTTCTCTCGGATGTGTGGTCTCTACAAGGTGTGGGCTCTCAGCCTGAGGCTTTGCCTCTTGGCCACCCAGCTCGGGGGCAGGGTGCCTGTTAGATTGTCAGCCCAGCCGGCTCTCGTGGCCTTGTGGGACAGACAGATACCGCTCTGTGGCTGTTCACTTCTGCATCTGTGCCAGGCATAGGCTCTAACTTCCCCAGGTCCGCCAGGAGGGCTCCTGCCATGCAGCTCCTTGGGGCCCCAGGAGGATGGCACTGAGGACGGAGGCCAGCAGCTGGCATGGTGCAGATCTGAAATGTCCACTAAGAAGCCTCACTTCTGCCTCACTTCCTGGGCCTTAGCACTCAAGACAGAGGGGAAAGGAGCAGCCCTGTAGTGATCCAGGCAAGTCAGCACGGATCAGACACTTCAGGACTCAAAGCATCTCCTTCCCACCCCCCCTGGGGGGGGAGAAATAGCAAAGGATAGAAGGTCCTGTGGAGATCATAGAATGGGGAGTCCCTAAAACAATTCAGACCTGAGGGGCCATCTGTCCTCAGCCTGCATTTTCTTAGACTGTCCTGGGCAAGGGAAGGGAGCTGGGGCTGTCCCGCTCACAGAGATGTGTATTTCCCAGTACACACCCAGCTGCCCCGGGAAGCAGGCTCACAAATGCCAGGGCAGTGTTGGCTGACCTGACACCCATCCACAAAAGGCCACTGGCCATGAAGAGGTATGGAGTACCAACTTTGCAGAGACATTGCTGGCAAGTCCCAGCCTCGCAGGACCAGTGGGTGCAGGGAACGGGGCAGGGACAGCTGTCATCATTCTTCCAGAAGCCCTCACTTTAGCCTCTCTTCTGAAAGTGGGGAGGTTCATGGCACATGGACACCTGCATCCTAGCCCCTCTCCTCCAGGGCAACTGGAGAGCCCTGCGCTGCTCACAGCAGGAACTCGTGTAAACAGGCCTTCTAGAGCTCCCAGGCTCATCTTGGGCTCACACACACTGAAGCTCCCTCCTCATTGCTTAAGCTGTCCCTGCAACTCTGAAGCGACAGGACTCTGACGGATGAGGGTACTCAAGTCCCCTTCTGCCGGCTTGTCTGTTCATTCAGTGTGATCCCAAAGTCTCAACTTTTTCATGGCACATATTAACACGAGAGCAGGGCTGTGTACCCGTGTGGCCAGAGCATCATGAAGAAATCAGAGCAGATTCCCAGGAGATAACAGGCTGAACATCCTAAAAAGTTTGGGAGTCAAGTCTACAGAATTGGACCAAGAGGAGAAAAGGAGGACAGAGCAAGAGACTTAGGTTCAGTGGGAAAGGAAGGCTTCAGATGTTTGATCCAGGGGCTGAGACACCACCACAGAGGACAGAGGGAGGTTAGGCCCTGTCACTCTTGGCATCCGCATGACCCAGGCATTTCAGGGTTTTCAGGTGCTCTCGGCTGGGGGGGGGGGCTCCTTTCCACCAGTATCAACAACTGCCCTTCCCCTCCGAGAAAAATGAGTGTTCTGGTCTGAACGGCTGCTAGGAACATGACTGAGCAACAGGTTCAGGACTTCTGCTCATTTAGCAGCCTCCTCTGAGATCAGGGTGGAACCGGGGTCCTTCTCAGCGCACATTCCAGCAGCCATGGGCCGCAGCACCTATGCACGTGGCTGCACTACCATGAAGTCAAGAGCAGTCACAGCTGGGTCCCTGGAAGGAAGGCAGTTCTATGCAGAAGCACATAAAAAGAGAGGGGTGCCTGTGCTTTTCCAAACCTAGGAATAACCCTAGGCCACCAGACATGGGGAAGGAGGGGGGTTGGGGTCTCCCTCAACTTCAGACCACTGCTGGGGGCTCACTGCCAGGATACACTTCCACCGCCCACAGCCTCCCTAAGACTTTCATGTGACCACTGCACTGTCAGGACCGTTGCGTAGCTAGTCAGAACACACACCTTGAAGCCGGTCACACCTGTGAGGAGCCCAGCACCATAGCTGAACATGGAAGTGTGCACAGCATCTCTGCCTGTGGGGCATCTTTCATCCAGCACATCGGAGTGATGGACAGAGTGGTCCTCAGAGGACTCAGACCCTATGCAGACCCTACCTGTCCCTCCAACCTGCCTTGTCTCTGCCAGTAAGACGGTGCGCCGTGTCCTGATCCGAGAAGTTGGGTGGCTTATCTGTTTATTGTAGGTGCAGCTTCAGGGCAGGAAGTCCAGGGCCATGTTCTCTGGACTTGCAATGAACCGTCTCTGGGAGTTGCAGCTGAACTTCCCTCAACGGCTTTTCCCCAGGCTATCTCATACCAGCAGGTGCTGTGTGAACCAGGGCCACGTAGACTGCAGGCACAATAAGTGAGTTTCCTTGGGGTACAGGGTACATGGCTCACTCTGAGCATACATGAGTGGGGAAGGGGAGATGGATGTTGGGTCTGTAACCAGTGGACACCCAGAGAGGCACGTGTCAAGTTCCTCTGGACCCTGGAAGCTGAGGACAGGGCCTGATATCATGAGAGAAGCAAAGATCCCTTCCCCGGGCCTAGCGAGGGAAATGCCAGTACACTCTGCTCTCCCCTGAGGTGCCAGCACCCAGCCATCTGCCACTGAACACTGAAGTTCCAGAACAGTGTGGACTCATCTGCGACACCCCGGGTTCAGCACTGAGCACAGTTCTGCTCACCCTCTGTACCTTCCCTGAGTGTGCTGCAAGTTTGTGGGTGGCTGTCTCTGCCCCCACTGTTGCCTCTGCCCAAGAGCCAGGTCCCTAGAGATCATGAGAGCCCTTTGGAATGTTGGGTGCCCTCAGCGCAGTGTGAGCAGCCCTAATAGTTGGGGGCCTCCAGCTGTGCAGGGAACACTGGGAAAATGGCTTGTGGTGTACCCTAAGTCCCCTGAGTCTTGGCATTTGTCTTAGTTAGCTAATACTTTGCTGTGCAGAGACACCATGACCACAACAAGTCTGATGAAGGAAAACAGTGGCTTATGGCTCAGAGGTTTAGCCCATTATTGTTATGGCTGGCATGTGGGCAGCATGGTGCTGGAGAAGGAGCTGAGAGTCCTACATCTGGATCCACAGACAGCAGGAAGAGAGAGCACTGCCAGGCCTGGTTTGTGCATTTGAAACCTCAAAGCCCACTCCAGTGACACACTTCCTCCAACAAGGCCACACCTCCTAATAGTGCCACTTCCTATGGGCCTGTGGGGGGCGTTTTTATTCAGAGCTCCACAGCACTTAATCACCGAGTAGGCAATGGTGGCAGCTACATGGGCCAGCCAAGCACAACCACACACAAATGACCCATCCTACTGCCCTTGGCTTCATTCATTCCGTTACTCAGCTCATCCGCTCTCTCAGACCCACTCCCCACCCGGACTTGGCAGATAACAGGAGGGATGTGGGGTAGGAATCTTGCTGGGTCTGGGCCAAGGCTTGGGCCCTATTCAGGGATTCAAAGATTCTGAGGGAGATCAGGGCCCCACTGTTTTGAGTTTGGTCTAAGCCCTAACTACTGGGCAGGGCCTGCTTCATGTCCATCCCATCCCAGGGCCTGCTGTCAAGATCCATTTCCTCCTGGGGCAGGCAGAAAGCCCAGCCTTCCAGCGTCTGTGAAGTAGCATGAAGCCCTAAGCGGTCTTACACCCCGCCCTGAACACACTGGGATGAGGGCACTGCAGATGAAGGAAAAGTATCAGGGGCATTCTAGAGTTGCCTTCTGTGTGCTTGGCCCCTGGCTCTGGGTCAGGCTGGGTACACATGGACAGTACGGTGCTCTGCTTCCCAAGCAGTAAGGACGTGGTTGCATACGATGACAGCAGTAATGGACTGCTGCCGAGGCCAGGCTGGGGTAAGCAGGGCTCACCTGCTCTTGGGGCCGGAAACAACGCTATGGGAATCTACAGCTCCAGCAGCATTACGGGAACAGTACGGGGTGGGACCGGGGTGCGCTGCAGACCCAGGAGGGAGAGCAGCAGCTGTCAGCAAGCCTGCCTGTTGCATCCCGAGCCTACCAGGGCTGCACTCTCTGGGCTGAGCTGAGGGATTTGGGGGTTTTGTCATCGCCTGGTATTTACCTGCCTGAGCCTGGGAAAGGGCGCCTGGAGTGCTAGCTGCTGGCTCAGGGAGGAACAGATGTCGCCTGTACCACACAACACAAAGAGAACAGCTGCTCAGGTGGCATCTGCAGAGGGGGCGGGGCTGCTGGGGAAGAGGGTGGGGCACACGGGCATCCCTTTGGGGCGAGTCCTCCCTTCACTGTCTTACAGTCTCTGTGAGGAGGTAGAGGGGCTGGGAAGACGGCTGAGTGCTGAAGAGTATCCTCCAGCTCTTCCAGAGGACCTGCATTTGGTTTCCAGAACCCACATCAGCAGCGCACAACCACCTGGAACTCCAACTCCAAGAGGACCTGCTGATCCTCTTGCATTTGGACTCATACACATAGACATAGACATAAGATTTTAAATAATACAAACGCCTCTTTAAAATTAGAGCTTGTAACAGCACCAGACGCCCGGCCGCTGCTCCTTACAGGGCAGTTAGATGAGGCTCTGAATACAGCTTCCCTGCCTTCTCTCTGAGCCAGAGAGCGGGCACCAGAACTGTGCTAATTCCATGATGTGGAGTGCAGAGTGGAGGCTCTCCTCCCTGTAGGCAGTGCAGTACAGGAGGCTAAATCTCCCTGTGCAGGGGGCAGAGCTGGCCATCCCCTCCGGTTCAGAAGCATTCGAAGCTGCCCGGGCTCCCGAACTCACCTCTCCAACAGCTCTCAGCTCTAGAAAGCAGGTCCTCCAACTCCCTAGCCAGGGCCGGCTCTCCCTGTTTGAAAGACATACTAACCCCATGCCCCTGTCCGCTTGGCCCTTCGGTACCACAGGTCTCTGTGACAGACTCATTGCCATTTCAATGGCTGGTGCTATGCCATGATTGACATCTGACTCTGTCCTTGGCCAGATGCTCCTAAAAAGCAGATAGGCCCACTGCTATGTCTGAAACTGTTATCCCGGGAAACAACAAGGCCAAGTTATGGTGTTCAACACTCACTGTAGCCCTTCTCTGTCTAGGTCCCTTTCCAGGACTGCGAAGCCTCCAGGCCTCTCTCTTCTCAGTCCTGCCTTCCTTTGAAACCTGTCTCCATCACCCCTTCATAACTAAAGCTAGGACAGATACCACAGACAGCACACCTTTTGGAGCTTGCCCTAGCCTGGCGTGTTCTAGGGAAAGTTGAATGTTTTCTGCAAATGGCCAGAGGGTTTTCATCTCTCTGGGTGTAATGGTCTATGTTGCAACCATTCAGTTCTTCAACTAGAACCTGGGAACAACCAGGGACGTCTAACCCACAGTCTAACTTCTTAGAATGCATGCACCCCACAACAGCCATGAATGCAGTTCAACACAAAATCATACACTTAAAACATGAGGGTGTTTTGAATTTTGTCCTTTGGGATGGTAACTTAATTGAGTAGCCCTTGATCATGAATTGTGTAGATGCCAATGTAGCCCAGAGAAGCAAAGAGAATAGAAACCCTAAAGGATGTGTCTGTGTGTCAATAAAACTTTATTTACAAAGGCAAGTTGAGAGCCACATTTGGCACAGGGCCTATGATTTGTTAATGCTCTTCAACCTGAGTCTTGTGAAGCCTTTATGGTAAGGTCTGGGCCTCTTGGGGACTCATTACATTTATAGGCAATGAGCTATATCCTAAACGTGTCTCTGGTTACGCAGAGGCACCCTACAAAGAGAGATCTGTGGCCAAGGAGGAAGTCCACAGCATCCGGAGCCTGGAAACTTGACTACTCATGTCTACCCCATCAATTCACAATTCACATTCACCCTTTGCATCACTGCTGCCTCCGCTGTTTTCAGGTCCATCCACACGGCCAGCTCAGAGAGAAACATCTCCAGGGCATCTTTATCCTTTCCCTGGTCGCCTCTCCTCCCACCTGACAGACGCAGAGCTGGAGATTTCTTATGCCAGCTGTTTTAGTGGGGGTCAGGGTCCCTGCAGCACTGGCCTCCGCTGTGATCGCACTGCACACAAGTCTGCAGGCATTGCAGGTGAATCCCTGCGTGGGAGGATGCCAGTTCATATGGGCAAGGCCTCTGGGGTGCAGATACTTCCTGTGCTTTGAGCTTGGCCAGCTTTGCAGGCAGGGTCAGGGCTAGCTCCTCCTCCTCTGGCTCCCATATTTTTCAGGCCTCACCTTCTATAGGCCCTGCCTTCCCAGGCCCCATCTCCCAAGAAAACACCCACTTTATTCTCGGGGCTCTCTGGGAAGCCCACAAAGGCCCCTGGGTCCTACTTTCCTCTCCAGCTCAGACTTGGAGCAGGATGAGGGTGGAAAAACCTTCCTGTCTGTCTGTGAAATAACTCTTAGAACCTCTGGGTGGGATCTCATTTAAACAAAGGGTCCCACAGATGCAATGCGGTCAAGTGCCTGGCAGTGTGAGTGTGATGGTTATCCAAGTGGACACAAATCCAAGACAGACGGCCTTACAAGAAAGAAGAGTACAGGAATGATAACCCTGGGAGGATGGAGGTGGAAGTCAGAGCAATACAGCCGCAATCCAAGAATGGCCTGGAGCCGCAGGAGCTCAAAGGCACAGAGGATCCTCCCCTGGGGCCACCAGCACCAGAATGCCCCTCCCTCAGCAATGTCAGTCTTCCAGCCTCCAGAGACACATTTGATAGAGGCCAGCAGGCTGTGATGATGGATCATGATAGCTCAGACACACACAGGTGGAGGCTGGGTGCCAGAATGGCTGCCTCTGGACCCCAGGACTGGACAATGGTCTGGTGTACAGAAGACAACTGTTCTTCACATGACTAACTTTCAATATGAAGGACAGGGACGCGTCCTTCCCCTCAGAATGTAAGTTTGGTATGCAAACCTTAGGTCTGTCTGCTCTCACAGGCAGTTAGGGGAGTGATAGACCTGTCACTCCATGGTGAGGGGTCCTGAGGTCTGGAGGACCACCACAGAAGACAAAGGGACAGAACAGACTTAGACAGCCATCCATATTGGTGACTCTGGGGAAAGTAATGAAGGAGGCAGGAGCCACTAGCACTTTGTGCCTCCACACTGAGATACTCCAGGGAAGCAGAGATAGGTGACTGTGGATCTGTCCTACCTCCTGGCCACTGGCCACTGGCCACCATGCTCTAGTGTCCACACAAATGACACAGCATAGTCTCAGAACAACCTTGGAAGAGGAAAGCTTCTCTTCAATTGTACAAGCAAGGTAGCCACAAGACCAGTGAGGTCACAAGGTGCAGTCAAGGACACTACAGATGCCACCACGGACAGAAGTCCAGCTTTATCTTGGCCTGCAGGCTTTCCTCCTGACAGTATTGGCCTCATCTCCTCAGTGGCCCTCCCGGCACCTCCCCAGGTAAGTATCTGCTCTCTGCCCCCATGATGAAGTTGCTTCTCATGGCTGGAAGAAAACTGTAGAAAGGAAAGGAACCTTCCTTCCCCCATTCCTGCTGACTACTGCACCCTACTACAGAATGCAAGGTGTCAGGTTTCGGGACTCACTGATCCACATCTCTGTGTCTGACCATCTGGCACATCCTTCAGGAGTGTGGCTGCTGCAATTCTGGCTGACTCTCCAGAATCTGGCCACTGTGACAGGCTGGGGGCCTGGAGCATCCCTGGGAACTTGCCTGCTGTTAAGATGGGGGTGACGGACTTCTGCTAAGGCATCTCAGTCTATCAGGGTGGCCCCTTCAAACTCAATACCTGACATCCTTGAGGTAAAACCCTCCTGCTCAAGGGCTCAGAAAGAGTTCATCAGGAGAGAAGCCACTTGTCACTCTGAATTGATAACTCCTGAACCCTCTCCACAATGGCCAAGCAGCTCAAAACAGCTCCCAACAGCTGACTGTGAATTGGGCTTTGGAGGAGGGTTGGTGGTGGAGCCAAGTTCAAAGGATGAACAGTGGTCTTCAGAATCAAGTTTTCCATCAAGGACTCCAGGTTTGCAGAAGCTCTGACAACTTCACTCATCAGTCAAGAGTCACCGTCTCTCAACCTGGCCCAGTCCCTCCCTCTTCTGTGGTCCTCTTGCCCTTTGGCTCTAGTTCTGCCAGTGTCACTCATGAAGTTGCAGCTCTGTGACAACTCTGCTGTCCTTATTCAGGGGTGTGTCCTGACATGTCTCACTTTCCCAAATGGCTCTTTAAGCCCCTGGGAAAGAGCACAAGAGGTTGGGTAGTCCTGTTCCCCATCGGCTCCCACCAGAGATAAAAGCTTTTATATCAACTAAAATGAGGGTTGATGGCTTGGTGCATGAATGATCAAGCAGTCAGAGATTCTAAAGCTGGTCTTCTTATACCAGTGAATAGGGATGCTAAAAATGGCATTCCGTCTGATATCTAAGCTCAGTGCTTGGGATGGCTCCCCCAGGCACAGATAAGAGCCAGACATTCAGCCATATGCATGTTACATGGAATTGTTACCAATGCATATTTAGTGACACGTGCAATGTAAGATGTATTCATCGGGGTGCAATCATGAGCCTCCTCCAACCCTGCTTAGCCAGTAGCCCCACCCTCAGAGAGGAAGCTGGTTTCTAGGCAGAAGGACTGTCAGGTCCCTCACTACTGTAGTTCACCCTCTGCAAGCAGATAGTTCTCCAGGTCCCCACAAGAGAAATGCTGGGGAAAGTCAGTTTCAGCAGCTCCCAGGCAGCCTGTGCCCAGGGTGGGCAGTGGGAGGGGTCGCTCTTGGAGAGCCTCCCACTCCTGATACGTTCTCAAAAGGAGAACAAGTCCCTGGGGGACAAGAGGAGCTGAAGATGCTCTGAGTGCAGGAAACCAAGACCGCAACACACGTATGGGAAATGAAAGGCCAACCGAGCCCTCCACAGAGGGAGTGGGGAGCGGAAACAAGGCCAACCGAGCCCTCCACAGAGGGAGTGGGGAGCGGAAACAAGGCCAACCGAGCCCTCCACAGAGGGAGTGGGGAGCGGAAACAAGGCCAACCGAGCCCTCCACAGAGGGAGTGGGGAGCGGAAACAAGGCCAACCGAGCCCTCCACAGAGGGAGTGGGGAGCGGAAACAAGGCCAACCGAGCCCTCCACAGAGGGAGTGGGGAGCGGAAACAAGCCTCCCTTTACCTTCGTGTAGGTGGAGCTTCGCTCAGCAAAAGCAGGAGGGCCTGTTCCCACAGACTCTGTGGGACCACAGGGTGGCTATCCATCCTGCACCCTCATCTGTGACCATACACAGCCATGCCCGGCATCTTCCAACCCTATAGCTTTCGCACATTGTAGGGGACTTGTTGACCCAAACAGTCCAGCCAGAGACTCTGGAGGCTGTGGGCTACAGTTTAAGATGCTGCATAGCTTGATAGACTTTTGTTCTTTGACGCTCTTATCCCAATTAAGCCACTCAAAACTTTTGAAGTTCACGAGCCATTTGCTTCAGATGTCATTAAATTAAAGACACAGCCACTTTCCTGGTAGCAAACACCTAGCGACTTAATTCCAAGGGGCTCACTATTCAAATCTCCACAGGGGCTCTGAGCAGAAGGAGTGTGTCTTATGGGTGTAACTGCTTCTAATTTCCTTCCATGCCAACTCCAGCATTTAGAGAACACGTCACTGTCACCAGATATGATCCCAGGATCAGCTATCCCCCAGTCAGGCCAGTTGGCCACCGAGATACTGAGAAAACGACCCTAAATTCTATAGCTTACAAAAGACACTAAAAGCCCAAAGCAACTTAGAAATCATCCTGGGAAACACATGAGTGGATTGCAATGTAAAAATGAGGAAGCAGAACTCAAGTGGCATCTAAGCCATCACATCCTCAAGGGGCTGGAGCCACAAGAAGGGCTGGACGGGTGGACAGAGACCTTCAGTGAAGATCCCCATCTTCCAGGCTGACCCTGTGGCTCACCTTTTGAGAGACCTGAATTTCACAGCTGGGGAAAGTGTCTAATTCCTGTGAGCACTCTGAGAATTATGGGGCACATGCTACCATGCAGGTCCAGGAGCCTGAAATGACCACTAACCATAGCCAAACACCCATCTCCTGGCATTCCTACAGTGGGCACATACATTAGCCAAAAGCAATTGGTTTTAGCTCCCATAAACTCTTTCGTGAGCTTAAGATCAAAACCCATGCAAAGCCTTCCTGTTTCTTCTGGGAAGCTGTGATTTCTGACTCAGAGCATGACCACTGAGAGGGCTGTAAGGTGAACACAAAGCTGCCCTGCAGGGGATCCTCCTCCCTCAACCGCAGGAAACTGCTGACTTGTCCCTCTGCTGCCGGCACGTTAGGCTGCAGCTCGCCACCTCTGTGCCTATGAACGAGGTGATTTTCCATCCCAGAAAGCACCAAGGTCAGTGACAAGGCCTTTGGACTTTACTAAAGGTGTCCCTAAAACTGGTAGTAGCCAATCAGCACAAGGATATGAAATGAAGTTATTAGTGTCATTTACATTCCTGTTCCCATACCATTATCATCATCTATCTCCACCACCAATGCCATCATCACCAGCATCTCCACCACCACTACCATCACCACAATTCCTAACATCAATATTGTCACCATCATTATCATCATCACCACCTCCATTACCACCACTATCACCCTCAAATCTATGACCATCATCACGTTTATTGTCACCATCAACATCATCACAATCGATTATCCCCATCATTGTTCAATCCCATCACCAACACCATCACTGTCTTCAACTGTATCATCACTCTATCACCATCACCATTACTACCATTACCATCCTGTTATCACCATCGCCAACTATCACCAGCATCTCCATCCTCATCCCTGTCACCATTATTCACCATCATCAGCTCTACTACCATTATCATCACCAACATTCCCACCCACTTCAACATCATCATGATCAATATTACTACCACCACCATTGCCATCATCACGAAATTTGCCAGAGTGACTACCCCCAGAATGACCAAAATTACCAATGTCAACACCATCATCATTACCTACCCATCTCTATGTATACTTCCACGATTATCTTACCAATGTCATCAACATCATCATAACCATCACTATCATTGTCACTGTTACTGTCATCTCCATCTCCAACATCATCATCATCACTGTCATCATCCTCATACTTACATTAACAGCAGCAAATCACAGCTACAAGGTGCCAGACTCATGAAGGAAACTGTGTACTTTAATCTTACAACAATGTTGTGAGGTGGTAATCTCTCTTATTTCCATGGAGAGTATAAACATGCTGCCCAAGCTCACTATTCTAAAATCCAGGGACACCTCTCAGTTATCTCACCTGTCATCTGACTCCTGAGAGAGGAGCTTTCTAGAAGTCCCAGGAGCTACTGTTTTAACCCTAGGCTCTGGGTAATTCCAAAGCTCCCCGCATTACCAATAGGAATTCCTAGACCTCAGACAGACACAGAGGAAAATGTTACCTGACCCTTCCTAAACTGTTCTATAAAGAAGCAACAAAACTAAATTCCCAAAACCAGATTACAAAGATTCCTCTGTGGAAACAAGAACTGACTTCATGGAAGCCCAGCTCTAAGTTTCAGGGTGTCATCAGCAGGAACAGGGCAAATCTGGTAAGATGAACAGACTCTCCAGTCCCTGTTGAGCTTTTCTGCCTCCAAAATGGCCAAGCAAGTTATTCTAGCTGGGTATAAAAACAGCAGGTAGGAATGGGGATCTCTCTGCAGGAGCTCGCCTCTGCTCTCAGTCCTGATTACGGAACCTGCACAGCAGCCATACAGGACTCTACAAGGCACAGCTAAGAGATTCTCTACACCACTCCTACTGCCTCAGATTCCATATGTGTATATGTGAACAAGGTTATTCTCCACAGCAGGCAAAACGCCCAGGTCTATGTCTCATGGAGGATTAGGGAGAAAAAAGTCAAACCTCCTCCCAAGCATCTCTCTACCCAAATCTTACAAAGATGGGAGACAATATGGCCTTCCCTCAGCCATCCAAGAAAATATCGCATCTTCAGTATCCACGGCCAGCTCTCCCCAGAAAATAACACGGATCACTTCTGCTTAGTGCTAACTGGTTATGGGAGTCCTCACAAGCCCTCTCATCTTTTCACTGAGGCTCCACCATCCAGCCCCCAACAGGGCTAGCTTAGAGGCCTCCCTTCCCTGCAGGCTGGCATTGTCGCCGGAATTTACATTTCTCTGGATTCAAAGCAAACACACATATTTTCCCTCTTCTAAATCTGTTTTGCTAAACAAATTAATCTAGCAGCAGATTATATTATGAAGAACCATAAATCTTTTCAGAGATAAGCATCTGTCGGGTTGGATTAGCAACAGCCCATGTACCGTGAGTTAATTTGCTAAGCCTCACGGTGCCATCCCAGCGTTTAGCGTTCGTAATAGCAGATGTAATTTGGGACAAATGGGAACTTGTTTCCTCATCCGTGTCTATACAGTAAGTGACGTATTTGGGGAGGTGACAGTCAGTGAGAGGAGTGCCAAGTTCCATTATGATTATGGCTGATGCGTTGGTTGGTAGAGGTTAAAACAGATGCTATGGGAATTGCTTGAAGGCATCTGTCCCTGAGATGAATAGCCATTCACACCCCTCTGTGACCCAGTCCCCAGGTCTACACTGTGGGTTCCCCAGGGAGGCTGTGAGATGCCTATTCATCCTTAGAGCTCATCCCAGGAGCAGCCAAACTTAGTCTTGCCGTGAGCCTTAGCCTGGTACAAGTCTCCGGCTCTGCTTCCACAGGTGAGCTACCTACTGTGCTGCCTCAGATTCCATATGTGTATATGTGATAAATCCAGTGCGCTCTGCTTTTCGGCAAGGGAAGGGAAGATGATGGCAGCTGAAGGACAAAGGCTGCTTACCCCTCAAAAACCCATCCATTGCTAGCCGATGTCTGCCTGCCCAAGGTCAGAGGAGACACAGCCAGAAAAAACCAGGAGCCGAGATGCTGTACCAGCTGCCCCAGTGTGGATCTCAGGAGCTGCTCCTCCTCCCTCCCATCACTCTGAGAAGACTCATCTTGATGAGGCCACCCCTGCCCACCAGCCATCCTTACTGACGTCCTGGGATATTGTCCCCACTCTGGAGTGCCAGCAAGTACTGCTGTTTGTGAGAAGTGTTGTCCATGTACTTTCGTGAACCTGCATGTCAGCATAGGCCATGCCTGTCAGCAGAGGCAGATGCTGGGGGTTGTGGGAGGGATCTAGCGGCCAGCTCTCTCTCCCTTGACTGGCACAGGGACAGGCCCTGGCTGGGTATGTGGCCAGGGCTACTCTTTTTGCAGCCTTTAGAGAATAAAGAATGCAGATGAACAGAGGCACACAGAAGGAGACATCTCGAACCAAGGAGCTGGGACTATCCACATGGCCCAAGAAGAGGGCCTCGGGCCTGTGAGCCAAAGCCCTACATCTTGTCCCCTTCGCAGCTCCTCCCCGAGGGAAGGGCTGAACCCTTTCTGCAGAGCTTCAGTCAGCAGCACGGGAGTTCTTCCCATTATCTGGCCTTAGTCTTTCCTGCTATTCTAGGTAACTTCTAGCGGTGGGAAAGTTCCATCCAGCAGTTAACCCACCCCAAAGGACTGACACCTGTGAAGATTTTGAAGACCACATGGTCCCTTAACACTGGCATGTGATGTGCCCAAGGTACGGTAGCCTGACTATGAACATGTAGGTGGCACTGACGTTATGGTGCTACACGTGGCACCCAAGCTCTGCTTCATTCAGCTCTGCCGCTGCTGACACTCCACTCCTGGGCTCGCATCATTAGCTCCCCGCTCCAAACCACCCTCCATCCACCTCTGTGCACGCCACAGCAGAATCACAGTGCGGTCTCCTACCTGAGGTCTCCCCCAGGATCCTGGGTGGCTGGATGTCTTTCCCATTGTTGCTGGGAGTGGTGGAAGGCTCCGTTGTGCTAACTCCAACAGGGGTCCTTTTCCAGGGATCCAGGGATTCGGTGACCCCCTTAGTCTGCAGTGTCATGGCGGTGGCCGTGCTGGCCGTGGTGGTGGTGGTGGTGGCCACAGTTGTCTTCCGTGTTTGCAAGATGGAGACCGTGGTGGGGCCAAAGCCACCAGGGAATGTGTTGGACTCCAGGGCTTCCTCGTCCCCCGTAGGCCCCCAGGCTATGAATTCTGTCTCTGTCGTGGGCCTGCCGCCACGGAAGTCGAAATCGTTGAACCCCACATCCTGTGTGTGCCTCTTACCCCGCCTGAGGAGGCCGTTATGCTCTGCAGCCCCAGCAGCCGCCATGGAGGGTGAGGCTGACGCAGAGGTGACGGAAGAGCTGGACCTGGTGGCAGCTGGGGGCTTGGCGAGTCCCCCTCTGGGTCCCAGCGTGGCTACCTGGTCCCTGGGCCTGTGGGCCCTCCGAGCACGCGGGGTCTGCATCTGTATGGGCCCGTGCGCACGTTCCGCTCGGGCAGCACGGGGGCTCCAGGCTGGCGTTGGTAGCCTTGTTGGGGGTCCACTTCGCAGACTCCACAGCCGCTGGGGCCTCTGTGGACGTGACAGGAGCCGGAAGTCGGGGCCCGGGCCTAGTGAGTCACAGGAAGGGAAGTCCACCGCAAGCTGCAGCATGGCTATCAGTATCCAGGCATGGCTTCCGAGAGAGCGGCCGGGCCAGCGGATGGACATGGAGCTGAGGAGAGAGAGAGAGCGGTGAGCAGGCAGCGGGGCAGCAAGAGGGCTGTGCCCAGGACCACATTTATCCCTACTGCACAGGGACAGCCTCTGGCTGTACAAAAAGTCCATCTGAACCTAGAAAGGACCCCGGAAGCCTCTGGGCCAGCTAGGGAGCACCGTGTTTCTCTGCATCCCCCAAGAACAGTGCCCACCATATGCCAGAGACAGCTCAGGCACCTCCTGGGTTATCACCCACAGGCCCCGCAAGGGATCAAGCCGACGAAGTCCCCTGTGGACATCTTGCAAAATGCCCTTGCAGACTTGCCAACGCAGAAGCTGAGACCCCAATAACGCAAAAGATACAAAAGGTGATGAGAACCTCTGTCCCCCACCCCCAATATAACTGACTCAGAGCCACATGACCAGCTGACTCATGAACAAGTTTGCAGGTTCTGGGCCGTGACCTGGGGCAGAAGGCAGAGGCCTGCCCGACAGCCCTGGCCTTCCCAAACACCGCAGTCCTCTGGGTTGAAGTACACCTGCTTGCACTCCACCTGGACACAGCCAAGAGAAGCTCCCATGTCTGGCCCTCCCTAGGCTTCGCCGTGGGAACTGATTAGCACTCAGAAAACGCTGCAAGCATGGGTAGGAGGCACCTTCTGCTGGCATTTCCGCTCCCCCTACTTATCTCCAATGCGGGTGCACTTTGGAGACCTCTCACCTTCAGGCACAGCTGGGTAGAGACAGGCCAGGCCAGCCCTGTCAGGCAGGTGAGACTGGGGGTGGGGGGGAGAGGTTAACAGATTATCCTGGGCCTGCTGGGACTGTCCCCCAACCCAGAGTCCATGGACAGCTCCACTAGGCGGCACAAGTCTTCTCTAAACCCACGGAGGCCGAAACATCACATGAAAATCCGGAACGGCATGCGGAGCCACTCAGCCAGGCGTGGAGGAGCCCACGCAGCCAGGCGTGGAGGCTGCAGCCCACGCTTCGCTCCCCCTGCACAGGTAATTGAGGACTGATTATAGGTGCCACTCAAAGTCAGCTCCCATCACCAGCTTCACATCGGAAAGTTGGAGGGAATCTGAAACTTCCCCGGAGGCTGCTGGGGAGGGGGGCACAGGGCGGCAGGCCCGGAAGCACACCCACGGGGTCGGCTTTCTTTACATAAAGAGTGACTGCATGTGTCAGGGTGTGGCACTGCGTGAAGACCACATGGATGTGTGTGTGCTCGCAGGGGGAGGAGGGCATCCTGGAGCGTTGTGAGTGCCGGGTGTGACTGCTTGTGCGTGAGTCGGAGGGAGTTAATCTGTGACTGGATGTGCCAGCGTGAGACTGAGCGTGTGTGGGTTTGATGAAGTATCTGTGAGTGCTCCTCCGGGTGTGAGAGTCAAGGTGCAAGAAGGCACCACACAGCCATCCATGTATTTGCGTGTGCATCCATGTGCCTTCGTGAGTGTACCTTTATCTATACATCCCCATAGGTCACTGTGCACAAGTGTGGGTCTGTGTCAGTGTGAGTGAGCAAGCATGTCCTTGCTAGCCCTTCAGTGTATGCAGCCGTGTTTGTTCAAGGGTGTTCCCCCTCAGCCTGTGCTGAACCCCACATGCCTGGAGCAGGCACCCACTGATGCTTGGGAAGGAGCTGGTCCCTGAGAGAGGGGCTTGAGTTGGCTGGGACTAATTAGCAAAAAGGACCGGTCCCCAAATGAGAAGCCCGGGCTTTTTAATCAGAGCGAAGGCACTTTACCCGAGGAAGGAGAGAGCTCTCAGTAGGCTGATGCCTCTGGAGGCCTCTACCTTCGAGTCGCTTCTGTGCACAAGCAGGGAAGGGACAGGGTTGTTGTCACTGTGAGGGGAGAAGTAGGTCAGTGTGAGACTCCTTGCACGCTCAGGAGACGCCTCCTGTGAGCTCCGGGTGACCCTGTGGACGGAACGGTGAGGACCTGGGTCCTCTCCCTGCCTGCCTCTCTGGACAGGTGTCTGGGTCCGCTCCCTGCCTGCCTCTCTGGACGGGTGTCTGCCTCCTGTGATGAGATGCTGTGAGGAGGTGTGAGGCCACACTAGGCTCCTCCAGGTTCTCACCAAGTCATGCTTGCTTTTCTAGGCATCACCAACTGAACCCCACCAGGCTCCACCAGTCCCTGCCAAATCTTGCCAGGCCCTTCAGAGCCCCGGTAGTCCCCACCAGACCCCAGGTGGTCTGAGTTTTCCCCAGGCTTCACTAGGGCCCCTGAGCCCCTCCGGGATTCATTCAACCCTATTAGATGGAACACCCCATTATCCTCCTGGTCTCATCAGATCCCACCAAGTCTAACCATATCCCTGGGCTCCACTCAGCCCTAGCAGACTCCACCAGACCCCACCAAGCCCCACTGTATCCTAGAAGGTCCCACCAGGTCCCTCTAGGCCTTCCCTGGCCCCATGAGCACCTGTATCCTGATCCCTGCTGCCCTTTGAGGCCCATCCAGACCCCCCAGCTCTGGTCTGAGCTCTTACCAGTCCCCACACTGTGCCGTTCTAGCTCCGCTAGACCTATGCTGACCTCACCAGGCTGCATCACACCCCACTAGAACTCAGTAGGTCCAAATTCTGCCAGATGCCAGCAGGCCGCACCCGGTCACTCTGGCTGTCTCCTAGCCCCACTGAGCAGACTGACGGGGAGGCGCTGAGAACACAGTGTCTGCCGTCAGTACTCAGAGAAATATCGCCCCAGGAAATTAAAGCCACAGTACCTAAGCCTGGGCCTGCCTCCTGGCATAACTTCACACACAGGATATTTTCTGTGATTTTTCACCAATCATGGGCTGTAATTGGTTACCATAGAAACCTTCTCATTTCCAAGACACCCAGCTGTTATGCAGAAAACCCAACCACAGCAGAGGGGTTGGGGAGGAGGACACCCTGCTCCTCCTCAGCCCAGAGGCTCCTTTAGGGAGGTGCTTTTGCTCAGAGGGGAAATAGAGGGGAGTGCGGGCGAGATGGCTGTCAGCTGGGACCAGGCTTGTCCCACCGGACAGTAAAGATGCGGCCTGCATGCGGTAGAGATCAGGCTGCATGTGGCCTGATCTCATGGCAGCAGGGACACAACTGATGGATCTAAACGCCCCTGTAAATCTACCAGCTCCACCTCTCCTCATGCCTCCAGCAGAACCTGGGGTGCCTGGTATAAAAGGAGGGGTCCTCAGCTGTCCCAGCTACAAAACGAAGCTGTTTTTGGAGCACTCTACCCCAGGAAGGCACCAAGGCATGACCAGCTGTCTGCCATCCACACAGATAACCAAAGGAGGCCTTGCAACATGGTGGCCTACCCTTCTATTGACCCATCAGGACCAGTGGGCACATGTTCACCCAGGAGACCAGGGAGAGGCGTAAGGACACTGAACTGGCTCCTCCAGAACGTGTCACCAACTTGCATCAATCCTGCAGGTGCTAACAGCAGTAAAGCTGGATCAGACCCAGCACCGCACATGGTCGGGGAGACTAGGCCTGGATGCTGTAGAAAGCAGCTTGGTGACCCCTTGGAAAAGCAGAGCTCCCACTGATGTGGCCACGGTGGTCTTTAAAGTTCAGACCTGTCATCTCACGTGTCTACAGCAGCCAGGAATGCAACCCCCCCCCAAGCATCCTCTAACAGGCAGGCACATGGGACACACCCCAAAACAGTAGCATTTAACCCTCGAGAACACAGCAAGGACCATCCATGCTGCCACATCAGGAGCCTTGGAGATACACGCAGAGGCAAAGGAGCCAGCAGTAGAGCCACACAAAGATGGAAGACTCAAGGCAGGATCCCCAGACACTGCACACAGACTGGCACCTCCTAGGGAGTGCAGGAGTGGGACTGCTTGGGAGTGATTGCCTCCTGGAGGGGTTCTTTTGGGGGTAACAGGTTGTTCTGAGATTCATGGCAGTGAGATTCATACAGTGGTGGCTACACATACTATGAATACACAAAAGCCACTGAAGCATGCGCTCAAGAGCAGTGAATGTGATAGCATATAGATTACATCTCAATAATAATAGAGGGAACTGGACCCAGAAGGGGGTGTGCAAGTACACTAGGGACTGATGGGGGAATTCTCTCTGACCCCCATAATCCTGGACCCCGACTGCAAAGAAAGTCTTGGCCACAGGCAAGGTGTGTGATCAGTCTAAATACAGTGTGCTCCGTGGGATCCCCAGGATTGAGGGTCCCTCCTTGCTTGAGGAGACCTACACCCAGCCCTTTGAAGATAAGTGTCACGACAGTCACCTCTTGTCCCTGAGGACACCGTGCAGAGGAAGCAGACCCTGCAAGCTGGGTGCGCCCATCTGACTCCATCTGCCTCTATTTTCTAGTTTGCAGCGACTTGCTTCTCTTCCTTTTAAATTTTTATTGAAATCACTTTTCCCTGAGAATGGTTTAATAAGATTCAGTGGATTGAAGTTCAATTCACTCCCTTCTGTATAGTTTCTCCACGGAAGAAAATCACTGTCAATTAAGGGAGACAAAGACATCTCTTCACCCACAGTCACACCCTCCTGGGGCCACGTGTGGCAGCATGTGCTCCTGGCAGCAGCAGTTCCTTCTCTTGCTGAGGCACACAGTCAAGGGGAGTTGGGAGGGTGTGGCCAGGGTCACCCCAGAGACTTCAGGTGGCGTAAGGTGTCCAAGCTGCTGAGAGGTGGTGGGCCTGTGCTGTGTCTTCTTCAGGAGCCACTGCGGGAGCTGAGCTGTGCTATCCCAGCTGTCCTCCTTGGTATGCTGCTTGCTGTGGATGTTAGCCAGAGCCCAGCCCTGTGGATTCCTGCCTTCGAGGCCCTGGTTCCCACTACCACCAGCACCAGAGAACCAAAGAGCGTGGGATCTGAGGTCTTCTTCCCTTCGAACAAGACCCAACCTCTCATGATCAGCAACACCTCCATGAGGCTGGGAATGATCTCAGGGAGAGAGACAGCTCCAGAGACAAGTGCAGGAAGCCATGTTGTCTGGTCAGGTTGTATAAACCCTCCCTCTCTCACACTTGATCAGGATGTCACCTTACCTGGGCCTCACCTGGGGCCCACCAGGCTGGGGGCTGCAGAACCACAATCCCATACCCAGACACTTCCTGGCTGTTCCCCACCTTTGTGAACTTGCTAAGAACACTGTCACCTCAGAATACTCCCAGCTTTACACAGACGGTTCAAGAGAACAGCGAGTCCCGAGGACTCTCCTCCCAGTTTCCCCTGGTATGACACGGCACACCACATTCTCCCCTTGTCACAGCCTCATGGTTGCTGCTCCATACTTTATTCCAATCTTTTTTGCACAAGACCCCACCTAACATGCAGCCTCTGACATCTTAAGTCTACCTTTAACTGCGCCAGTGTTTTTTGTTTTGTTTTGTTTTGTTTCTGTTTTTTTTTTGGCTTCTGATGAGCGTGATTTGTGGGGATGGTAGGGTGCTACAGATGTCCCTCGGTTGGCCCCTGGTAGTTTGGGGGCACTAGGGTTGTGAACTTGGAAAGGAGGACATGGAGGCACTTAGCTCATTAACACCCTGGCAAGAGCAAAGACAGTCCCAGAGCGTGGTCTACCTACATGAGCATGGGCAATTCCCATGACTGCCCTGTGCCTCAGTTTCCCTGCCTACAAAGCACAGCAAACGCAGGAAGCTCCTTGCAAGGTGCACTGGGGGTGCCACGACAAGTACTGCTGGCCAAGGTCATTGTGGGTGCTCCATTGCCCTGTGAACCTTTGGCTACTTGGAACCAAGCAAGCCCAGGCCCCTGCCCCCTCCTGGGAGCACACAATCACTCCAGGGCCAGGGACATGGGGCACCACAGCCCTCACAGGTGCTTGGAGGAGACTGAAGGGTAGCAACATGCTGGCATTCTGGTTGCCTGGGCAACATGCCCGCAAGCATTCCGGAGGAGTGAAGTGGTGACAAGCTGTGGGTGGGTAGGACTGTGGGTGGTGATGCTCTCGGTCCCAGCAGCAGGGAGTCTCCTTCTGTGTCTACGACTGATCCCTGGCTGCTGTGACCCTGCAAAGTGTCCCCTTACAGAACCCCCCAGTGGGCCCCAGGAGCTGAGACTCCGAAGCGTCCTAGCTCCACTGGACCCCTCAGCTCAGTGCTGTCAGCGGGCTGCTCACTGGCCTGCTACCGTGCCTCGTGCCTTGAGCCTTCCTCTGCAGAAGGGGGTCAAGGTCCAAGTCCGGCCTCCCAGAATGAGCCACCTCACTCCGTCGGTAAGCCCACGCCCTCTCCATCTGCCTGTAGGCCAGGACAGACTTGACACAGACACGCTGGGTCAGGCCTGCAGTCCAGCAATCGTGTCTCCAGCACTCTCAGGGCCAGGGGCAGAAAGCACGTTGCCATGGGGAGCTGCAGGCCCTAAATAAACCCACTTGGGCATCTTCGTGGGATTGGTGTGTCAAGAAGCTCCCACGCTCCCATGAGGACCTCACTTCAATCTCACTTTAAATCTGTTTTTCAAAGATACAGCCTGGGGTGGAGGACAGGGTCAGTGCGGGAGCCTGGTGGCAAGCCAGACTTCAGCAGAGCACGGGTACGGGCAGACACATGAGCAAATCACAGGCAAGTTCTGCACACGACACACAGTTTTTCGGGCGGGGAGATCTGGCTGGGAAGACACGTAGGGAAGGTTCTACGCCATCGTGCAAAACACGAGAGCCACAGCACCGTGTGTGTCTAACTGCGGCCAAACAGCAGAGAGCTGTGTGTGGAGAGAAAAGACGGAGGATCCTAAAATAGCTGGCACAGAGACTGAGCAATAGCAGCACGCCAGGCACAGAGCTCGGAGTATCCTCTCACTGTTTCATCTCATGCTCTCGTGCCGTCACTCTCATCTTGAAGGGAAAAAATGGCAAAAAAAGAAAAGAAAGAAGTAGCTGGGTGTCTCTCTCTACTGGGATGTGTCTTAAAATGCAAACGGAAGGCAGTGGTGTGTAGAGCATTAAGCTGTCTGCCTGGGAGGGGCTTGGACCGGAACCCGCACAATCCTCCCAGTTAGCTTCCACACCTGAAGCCTCTGCTCCTGGGGACAGAGTGGCAGGGTGCGACTGCTCCTGGGGACAGAACTCTGCAGTGTGCCTCCACCTCTGAGGCCCCCATTGGCCTCTCTGTCATTACGGGAGTTTTCCATTTTGGTTTGATTGCAGCTGCCACATCGTTATTTGCAAAGTCCACTAAAACAACCAGGAACTTGTTAAAACTGGCAAAGAAACTAGTGGAGAGCACAGATAATTGGCCTCAGTCGCTAGAAGCCCAGAAGTACAAGACGAGATGCATTGGTGGGCAGGCACAGGCTGCCAGGGACCCCCCCACCCCCTCCCCCGAGGACAAATGGTTGTGATAATATAGAGAGCTTAGGTGGCTGTGAGCTGACCACTATGCCACCATGAGTCCCCAAGCCAAACGGCCAGGGTGAGTCCCCGGGTCTCTCCTGCACTTGCAGATGTGCCAGTGGTGGCAGAGCTCTTTGTGGAGGGGTGGAGGGCCTAGCTATGCCAGCTGGAAGTGGAAAGGAGATCCTGGAGTCTGGCCATGGCAGGATGTGTTCTCCAGATCAGCTGTGCCCAGCACTGAAAGACAAGCAGTCAAGGACTGCTGGGAAGGGATGACCAAGTGGGTGGCAGGAACAGCCAGACACACCACAGTGTTCCTCTGGTCTCTAGGCCACACCATCCCACACGGCCACTCTGACTTCCACCATAGCCCTCTGCCACCCAGCAGACTCTAAGGCTGCAAGAAGCTGAGCAAAAAGCGTCTCCTCTGAGGTCACTGTTTAGAGTCTCAGGTAGACAGAGCAGAGACTGGACAGACACTACAGAAGGAGGGGAGGCAGTACAGAGGGAGGGGAGAGAGTGCAGAGGGAGGGGAGGCAGTGCAAAGGGAGGGGAGAGAGTGCAGAGGGAGGGGAGGCCTGTGGAGTCTGGTCCAGAGCAGGCATGAGGCCCCAACAATGGTTTCCAGATTGCTGTCTGAGCTGAAATCCTGATTTGGGGAGGGGGCTCCTCACAAGAAAGAACTTGGAATGAGGATAGTAGTGTCAGGAAAGTCTTCTCAGCTGAGACTCCTCAATACCCACTGGAGATTTCTGTCCCCTGATTCTAGGGCCCCAGGTCTCTTGCACCCTTATGCTCTACTTTCATCTTTGGTTCCTATGCGACCAACATAGCCACTTCTGCAAACACAGAACATGGATGCACTCATACATGCAGAGTTTCAGTCATGACTAGACATAGACAGAGCATACAAGACACACACAAGCATGCACATACACACATGCCATCCATGCATCTGTGCACAGGCTCATACATGTGCACACAGACATGCAGACAGTACACACACACCACCACCACCACTAGCCCATACAAACGTCGTCCTTTCTGTATCTCTGTATTTCCTAAAGCCTCATCCATGAGAGCATTCCTCCAGATCAGTCCCTGCAGCACACTGTCCTCCGAGGTCCCTCAGAGGAGCATCCAGAGACCAGCAGGAATGTTCCATGACACAAAGCTTCCCTGACGGAAAGTGGCTGGCATGGGGACAAGATGAAGTCGCTGGGTAATTACTCCTCCAAAGAGCACAGTGGAGCAGGGCCAGCTGTGCATCCCAGGAGTTCCCCAGGGATCTTAGTGACACTGTCTTATGTTCCTAGGATGTCAGTGTAACAGGACTCTTTCTGGAAGCCTGGAAACACAACAGCATTTCCTGGAAGACCCAGGTTTCTGGGCTGAGATGTGAAGTAGGGGAAACACCAGGAGCTGAGATGGTGTTTTCTGTTTGATCAGAGCAGGAGTGGCTGGGTCTGGAGATCCCCTCCAACCAGATCCCCGCTGACCTGCAGCAACACACCCAAAGTTTCTGGCATTAGCATGGGCAAGCTTCTAGGCCTGCTGGTCCTGAGCCCCTCCCTGGCCACCTCCAGTTGTCTTTCATTGTGGATTTTCCCCTCCAGAAAGGATTAACATCATGATCTGGAATGTTCTGTCTTTTGTATTGTAGGCGAAGGTGAGGCCCATTCTCCAGAGAAGACTGTCAGGCTGGATTATACAGCTGGAGCCACAGAGGGCACACAGGTGCTCACCTGCCATCAGCATGGATGGCCCATGCCATACCCATCTCTGGAGGTCCCCACAGCCCAGAGCTCTAACTCATTGCCACTCTAAAGCCACCCTTTGACTGGTGTGTGTGTGTGTGTGTGTGTGTGTGTGTGTGTGTGTATGTGTGACTGAGGTCCTTCTCAGCATAATGGTCAGACTGTTTCTGAGGAGGAAGTGGAAGGCCGGGTGGTTCTTGTTAGCATTTAATGTTTTCTAGGTGCGAAGCAGAGAACAGGATTCCAAAATTCCACAGGAGAGCTGAGGAAAACATTCTGACACCAAAGCCCCAAGACTGGGCATGAGCCTTTGAAGTTGTGGGACATGAGGTAAGTTCTTCCCTGAAAGACTCTTGTCACGGGCTCTCATCTGTTCTAAGATGTTCTGCTCTGCCTCCAACTCACTGCTCTGTGGCAATGAACGCAGAAGGTGGACTCAGGTCACCAGACACGACCTCTGCTCCTATATCGAGCCATGGCTGCACTAATCCTCGCCTTCCCACAAGGGGATTTCTTCCCTTCGGCCGGCCATCCAGCCTCCCTCAGGCTAGCCTCCTCTGCTCTGAGGCTCTGTCATGGGTAAACTGTTTTTCTCCTAAGTTGACAAGTGAGATCCTGACCCAAACAAACCACAAAGTACCTGTTGAGGCAAGCACTTAACGAAAGAAAATGGGAAGGATGTTGGCAAAACAGGCCCCAACTCAGTGTTGTGGTGTCTCTCTAAGGTGAGGCTAAGCCCAGACTGGTATTCAGTGACTGTTGGTAGCACACAGGGCAGGCACCATCTACATGCTCAAAAGAGAGGCTCCCGCTAGGAGGAAGAGCCCAGAGAAACCTTGACGTTGAACTTTAGTCAAGGGCCTGTACACAGCATCCTGCCCTCAGGCACAGGATTGCCTGACAGTGACGGCTCCTCTCTCCTCCTCAGGACACTCCCTAAGGACTGCTCCCCACACAGGACGTTGGTTGAGAACCTGTGGTGATCTGGGACTCGGCCTTTGTCCCCAAGGCAGGCTCATGCTGAGAGCCACGGAGCTCTCAGTTTGAGAGAGTGGCAAGCAAGTGGGGGACTCACCCTCTCATGACCCCTCTCCACCCGGATTAACCTGCACCCCAGAAACAGGGCTTTTGCTTGCCCTCATGAACCAGTCCCCTGGAGCCAAAGTGTTACTGTTAGCCTCACTGAGGAGGAAAGACCTCCCTGCAGCCAACTGGAGATGTGTTCTGGTGCCTTTGATTGGACAGAGGCCACCCCACTGCTGACTAGGAGGCCCTTCCTGCCCAGGCCTCCTCCTTCACCACCATGCCCCTGGCATCCATGTCAGTTGGTGACCTGGTCAGTGCCTGTCTCCTGAGCATGTGGTCTTTTCATTCGTCACAGTGTTGGCCATTATGGGGGCCTCTGAGGAGCCAAGACAGAGACAGCTATGCAGAATAGTAGAGCACAAGGTAGGAGTTCAGGAAGCTTGGTTCTTGTTTAATACTAATTGTGCTCTAATATGAATGCTGATCAGGCTTATTCATCTTTACTTGATCCAGTTATTCAGTAGTCACTTAAGAAGCACCTGGAGTAGAGAGGCAGGTTTTAGAACTGAGTAGTCATGCCCCTTCCTCTCCTGATACCACACCACTCACAGTGGGTAGATGACTGGATGGAGGAAAGGGTAGACAGATGGATGGATGAGGGAATGGGGGTATGTAGGAGTAGATAGATGGGTGGGTGGGTGGGTGGGTGGGGGAGTGAATAGGGAACAGTAGGTACATTAATGCATGGATGGAGGGACAGGTGTGTGGTTAGGTAGGTAGATGGCTAGGTAGCTTGGTGTGTGAATGGATTGATGGATAGATGGATAAATGAGTGGGTGGCTAAATGGATCAGCTGACGAATGGATGCATGAATGGATGGATGGATGGATCAGGGGATGGATGAATGGAATAGGTGGATAGATGGGTGAATGGGTGGGTAGATCAGGAGCTCATGGTCCCCCTATGAAAATGGATGCTTCAGCTTTTAGGGTCCAGAAGAAGCCAGTCAGCATACTGGAGTGATTCAGCTCTTCTTGGGCAAACCTCCAAAGTTTTGTTGAGGTGAGGAGTCTCAAAGACCAAGCAGGAATATAGGGAGGAGAACAGAGGCAGGCTGGGGCTTGGCCTGTGGCGTCTACTTGAGATGGGAGGCTGCTTCGGAGGTCTGAAGCACGGAACCCTCACACTCAGTCCTGGGCAGTCGGCTGCTTTTATGTGCAGTGCCAAGTGCGGGTACCTGGAGGGGCATCTCCTAACTGCTGTCAGGTGCCTTCTGCATCCTTGTCTAATACCCCAGGCTCATGATCGCGATGAACCCACAGACCTGGCACTGCAGGTTATCTTCTCTGGACCCTCAGTTCCAGCCCAGTACAGCATGTGCAGTAATTTCTTGGACCCCGGTGTGCTCAGGATTCAAGGTACAGCAGAGAGTGGAGGCCTCAGAGTCAAGGACTCCATATCACCCAAGCACTGGCCCTGCTAACTGCCATGTGCAGCATCCAAAGACCCTACTGTGGCTCTAGTTGACCTTGTCCCTCTAGGCTGGAGAGGAGACTGCTGCTCTGGAGTGGCTGGATGTCGTTCAGGTTCAGACGGACTCCTCTGCCTGGAAGCCAGATGGAGCAATGCCAGTGCCTTGCGCCTGCTCAGCCTCACAGCTCTTGACTCTGGGGTTAGACCCTCCTCTTCTTTATTCTTAGCACAAAGCTCTCAGAACTGCACCCTGGGCTTCAAGTTGCTTCTCTCCACATGGAGGCTCTCTGCTCATAGCCTCCTATCATCTATAAGAAGCCATTAGATGCTTCTAGGGCCAGCTACAAGCATGGAGAACTGGGCAGCACAGTGGACAGAGACAAAGCTCTTCCTTCTGCATGAGGTGGAAGCCAGCGCCAGCCAACAGCTCAGAGCACACTGTGCACCTGGAAACAAGATCGGCCCTCTGCCATCATCACTCCCAGGCTAGGGAAACTGAGGCACAAGTCCAGGGACAGGTGCACCCCTCTACCCATGCAAAGATCTGAATCCCAGCCCAGCATTAGTGTCCCCATTGCGCCCTGCTGCTGTGTCACCCCCTGCTGGTGTCTGCCTGGGCTCTAGGGTGTAGGCAGGAAAGAGTCCCCAGTACCCATGCTTGCCCTAGCCTGTGCAGTGCTCTGCCCTCCGGGAAAACCTCCCCTCCCTCTTCCTGGCCCTTGGGAGCCAGCCCATTGTCTACCCACGGGCAGGACCACACCAAGCTCTGCTCCCCTTGATAGGAAATCACAAAATAGGTATTTTAGTTGCAACAAATTGCTTATTCAGTGGTTAATCGGACAATCCTCTAGCAAGGGAAAAACAATTTAACCACTTTTATCAGCTGACTTCCCACCAGCATGGCCTTCTGATTTACTGGTAATTGTCTCTGAAACCTTTTTTCAGGGTAGGGAATTCTCTGCATTTCTCTCTGTATCTTTGCTGTCAGGTCTGGATGCTCAGTTCCTTCCACAAGATCTTGGAGACATTCCCTGGAGAAGAAAGTGGACTCTGGACCACAAGCCCTCCCAGGTCCTGCTGTAAAAGTGTCCCAGGTCACTCCCTAGTGAGAGATTGAGTAGAGGAGGGTCTCAGGCCCCCAGCTGAAGCCTTTCTTCCCACATGGGCAGTGAGAGGGCACTCAGCACGGCAAGATGGTGACTCTGAGGCTCAGTTTCCCTTTCCACAGAATGATGTGCCCAGGGGGTCTCCCATGAGCTTCCTGAGTTGAGATGATCTTGGAGAATAAAACATCAAGACAAACAGCAAGTGAGGCCTTTTCTCCCCAGAGGTAACACTTGTTTCTTTGTAAGGAGATGTTTTCTCAAAGTGAAAGTGGTGGTGGTTATGCTTCTCCCCAGTGTTACTTCACTAGAGGTCCTCACTTCCCTTCCTCCCCACCCCACCAGCCCCTGCACATGTCAGTCTCCCCCATTCCCCGCCCCCCCGTTCCTCAGTTCCTCAGCCAGCCTTTTGTCAGCACACAGGGGTTAGGCATATTCTCTGTATGGTCCCTGCTCCAAGCTCTGGGCTTAAGAGACTAGACACAAACCTGCCCTTAGGGTGAGGGGAGGGCAGTTAAGGGTACCTAAGCTCAGAATGCAGCCTGTAAGACTCTGAGCACACCAGACGGTCACCAGACGGTGAGGGACTGTGACTATGGAGATGCTGGAAATGAAAGAGCCAGCCTCAGCCAGGGAGGAACCCTGACAGCAGTCACCATGGCTGGACCCTCATACTTCCCTCTGACACCCTCCACACATCTGGCTTCTATCAGTCTGCCCACCCAAGACTACAGGGAGCAAAGGCACTGGACAGTTTCATCTAGCAGGACATAGCCTGCCCCTGTCCGATGCCAGCTCTCCAGCCTCTGGCCCAGGCATCATCCATCCCCTGACACCCCTCTGTGGTTCAAAGCAACTCAGAGCTAACCAACAAAAGATTAGCTTGCTCTCCCTGTCCACCGGGGCTTGGAGTCTCCATTCACCTGTGTCCACAGCTCCCACTCAGTGTTGTGGGGGTAAACTGGCTGATAGTCGGTGAATGAGCAAGGCTGCGCTCTCTCTGCTACAGATCCTCCCTGTCCTCTCTGCAAACTTGCCCTGATCGGCTGCTGCCCCAGAGGTCTAATCTAGATGAGGATGCTCTGTTCTTGAAGAGCCAAATTCCCCCCATAACTGCTCAAAGCTCTCGGCCCATTCTCTGCCTTCATTAATTCTGCCATGCTGTGTGAGCTGTCAGGGTGTCTGTTCTTCCATAGCACAGGAGTCCTCGTCCGCTGCCCTGTGCTGATGCTGACCACCAGGCCACCCACTGTACTCTCCCACCCCTGATAATCGCAGGGAATCCTATACTGCAGCAGATGAAGGGGGCCGGTGTCTGGGTACCTCCTTGCCTGGTAACTTAAGGACCACTCATCTGTAGTTTCTCAGCTGAGACAAGCAGACAGTTGCAGGACGTAGCGAAATCATCCCTGGATTCCCGAAATAAACTCTCCCAGGGTGCCGCTAAGTGGCGGGTGCTGATGGCAGGTTTCAAGGAGTTTTGGGCCCTCAAGCTGCCACTCTTGCAGTGATCTTGGTTTCAAAGCTTGAATAATTCTCCACATTTCTGGGACAGAGTCTGTAGAGACCAGAATAGACGAAGGGTGGGGGGCTGGGCCTTGTTCCTGGCTCCATCAGTCCAGTGGGGCTGGCTATGCTCCGTGACTGACACAACAGCCCTGGGAGCCCGGGGGTGGGGAAATGAGCACAGGACAACAGGACATCAGCCAAACACATGGGCACTCGGTCCTGTCCTGGGGGTGTCCCCTGTGTGGAGAGAGACATCCCCAAACTGAGCTGATTCCAGCTGAGCATTAAAAGTGAAGTGTACCTTTAGAGGAAGAAGATGAACAGCAGGGTCCCTGTCCCCAAGCCTGCAGAAGCCAGGCCCGTGTCCCGACCACAGCCATCCAGAGGGGAACCTTCTAGAATCACAGTGTCACGTGAGCCACCCACTCTCCTGCCTCGTGGCCAGCAGAGAGAAAATGAATTCCTGATGTTCTCCTTCTACTGAGAAACCTGGGGAGGCCTGGGCCAGGCTTATCCGCTCTAAGAAGATCTTTTTTGTTTAATTTATCGATAGAAGCTGAACACCTATATGTTTACACGTGTTTTTATAAGTGTGTATATCCGTAAGAATGTGTGCACACACAGGGTTATGTGTGTATATGTGTACAACTGCATGTGTATACATGTACCTGGATATATTTGCACACATGTGTATACATACATGAATGTGGTTGTTGGCATGTGTGTGAGTGTAAGTCTATTCATTGGATTGTGTATATTTACATGTGTCTACATATGTACATGAGCATATGTCCAATGTATGTTTATGTGTGTATATATGTATTTATTTATATGAGTATATGTGTATATGTGTGTGCATCTGTATTTATGTAGAAGTATGTAAATTAGTGCATGTGTGCTTATGTATATAAATGTGTGCATATGTACATTGCATATTTACATGAGCATGCATGTTTATGTATACTTATATTGCATGTGAATGTATGTATATGCATATCAATTTATGTGAGTATATGTACATACAGATGTATCTTTGTGTATAAATATGCGCATTCATATATGAATGTGTGATTATATGGTTGTTTGTATGTGTATACCTGTATGAGTATGCCTATATGTCTATGTGCTATATATGTGAATAACTATGACTACATATGCATGTGTGTATTTCTGTATGTACAGGTATATGTACATACATATGTGTTTGTATGCATGTATGTATTATATGCATATGAATTATATGTATGTACTGTATTATATGCATTTGTATGTTTATACACATTTGTATGTACAGCAGGGACATGGTATTAGGATGCTGCTTGCACTGGAATAAGCTCCCTTGAGCCAGACCAGCTGCAGGGAAGAAGCCAGGGCGGGCAGAGGGAATCTGACTTTGGACATGACATTCAGCTCACCCTGGCTCCTATGATACAACATGTTCTGTCATGGCATTTGTACCTTGTGACTCTCTGGGTCATCCCTGGAGAATAAAAATGCCCAGAGGGGTTAAAAAACAACAAAAAGGATGAAAAGAGAGAGGTCCCCTTTGCTGTGTCACTGAAGCATACTGGCTGGTCACTCCAGAAAAATACTGCCCTCAGTATCTTTGTATCTGTGAACAAGACAAGAAAGATGATCTCGCAGTGCAAGGAGGCCATCTATACTCTTTGGGAGAGGAGGCTGAAATTCAAAGGCATGTGTCCCAAAAGATAAAGGTAGAAGTTTGGGACACAGGACAGGTGAAGGCAGGACCCAGGCTGCCTGCCAAAAGCTACCAAGGACTGGCAGAACCAGGAAGGAGCTGCACACCCCGGAGCCTTTGAAGAGTGTTTTGCAGTGAGGACTTCTGGCTCTAGACTTGAGGCCTCCAGCAAGACACAGAATGAACTCCTGCTAGCATCAGACTCTCGATTTGTGGAGACTTGTTATGAAACCCAGCACACTAACTGAGTTGTGGTGATGTGACAGAGATTCAACATGGAGGGGTCCCTGACGGCTTCAATGAAGAGTCAGAGGGAGCCCAGCTCTTCTAGCCTGCCTGCCAGCCATCATCTATCAGACGTCCCTGTGCCGCATGTGCTGACTCCTTGGAGATGGACATCTGCCACCAACATGCACTTAAGCTGGACCCAGGGGACACAAAGGTCAGCCTTTAAAGAAGGGATCCTCTCAGACTCATCATGCATTCCAGTGACTCTCTGGGCCCTTTAATGCAACTGGTACTTCCTTTCAATTCTGAGACACGAGCTTGCAACAACTAACCCAGTAGATAGATCTCAGGTTTATTTCATAGGTTGACCAGATGGCCGCGAAAGAGCCATGACTGGTATCTATCCTTGAGGTAAGTGGAGGGAATATCCCCACAATACAAACAATATCCCCAGACATGTTCTTCACTGAGCCTGTCTGTCCATACCTGGACAAGCGCATCAGCAACAATGAGGTCCTACTGCCAGCAATAGCCTAAAAACAGACCATCATCTGTACTTTGCACTGTGGCTGCTCCCAGCACCGACAAATCATGACATGCTATTGTTGGCGTGTTAGACACCATTTTAAAAGAAACCGTTACAGGTTTAAGTGTTAGAAGACCCCTAAATAAATGTCCCCAGAAGGTAATAGCTGCAGTGGGCCTTGTTTATATCCTTTCAGCACAACGCTTGTTCCATCAAAAAGAGGCCACAGCCATGCCCATGGAGAGGCTGCACGGGCAGCATTTAAAATGCAAAGATCTGCTGACTTTTCATGGGGAATTATACAAATGGAGCCTCTCTTCCATCTCATGATTGGATTAGGAATGTACTGGCAGCAGTGAGAACCAAGGATGTGTCCTTGTTTCTCATGATTTATGAAGTTGGAGCGTTTTGCAGCCCCTGGTGCTAGACACAACCACACAAGCAATGCACCCAGAAAGGCTGGCTCTCACAGGCTCTGCATACGAAACGGAAGGGACAGGGGCAGCCGGGCCATTGTCAACCTCTGCAGGGAAGCTCTGCCAGAGAGGAAGCTGGCAGCCCAGCTGGCTTTGGTGTTCAGCCATTTTTACTCTGGCCAAGGTGGCTTACAGTAACAAAGACAGAAGACAATGGCCTGTGACTCCATTCAGCAAGTCCTCCACTGGACCATGCTGTTCAAATAGGGACTATGCTTTCCTTGCCACCCTGGCAGCCTCTTTGACAGCCTCAGGCGGAGAAGGCAAGGCTTAACCGAGGGGCCCAGGCCAGGTGCCTCTCAGTTGTCCCGTCTCAGTTATCTGCCCAGACGTTTCTAAGCCTTGGTGCTGGCCTCCAAGGGGCAGAGACAGGCCTGTCCATCTGGAAGTCAGGGCTCCTCTCTTCTGAGGCCCCAGGCCACTGCTCTGCAGCATCCAGAACACAAAGCAGTGGGGAAGCTCCGGGTTCGGGACAGTGAGGATGTGTGAGTGCACCTGTGAGCTCTCATTTCCACAGCAGAATCCTGGCTGCGCCCTGACCTCCCCAACACCTGCCAACCAGATGTCCCCAAGCCCACCGACAAAGGCAGTGAGGCTCTGTAGCACAGGCCTGCTCCTTTGCATATGCTCTGACGCTAGAGCCTGGAGATGAGCTGAGCCAAGAGCCATGGAACCAGATGGAGGGTCATTCAAGGGAGAACCACCCTTGGCTCACTGCTGCACTCAGAACAGCCAGGAGGTGCATTCTCTCAGCCCAAGACAGGCTGAGGACCTTAGCCACATGCTCACCCTTACGTAAAGCGGCCCCGCACTGAGCCTGTCAGCCCCTGGGCAGCCAGGCCATGGTCCTGGTTTCTCCCCTTTCACCCAGACCTGTGTTGTACTCTGGTCTCCACCACACTCCCAGCTCTGTGCAGGCAGAGACCTGATACTCTGCCACTGCACAGTCCAAGTCCCAGAAGACAACCCAGCGCCCTCAGATGTGTGGAGTGAATAAGGGAAAAGGCAGGAAACTCACTGCCAGCCGCATGAGTGCCTTAGAGATACTGTGGGGAAAACGGGATCCAGAAAGGACAGGCCCATTCGCTTGCTCTCATGTGCACGGGGTACCACATCTCTCCTTAACGAACTCTTTTCTCACAGACCCATGGGCACTTAGGGCCTGTCTCCCTCCCAGGTCTTCAAAAATGGGGATCCAAGTTCAGTAGTCTGGGTATCACTCAGGGCCTGATGGGAAAGTCACTTTATCAGTGCCACCTGTGCCTATGATGCTAATGTTGCAGATGCGGACTTTGCAACCATACTTCAGAACTCGGTAACAAAAGGAAAGCCTTGGCCCTTCTTTGCCAAGTACAGGCAAATGCTGTGCCCTCGTGGCATAAGTCAACCCACCTGCCACACCTCCCAAGGACCGAAGATGTAAGGGACGTTCTGGTGCTCACGCAACAGGTGACTCTGAACCCTGCCTGCTTGATCATTTCCATTGAAAACGCTGGGTCTCCAGCAGTTGGTACAGACAGAGTCAGTCATGCAGTTCTGGACTCCAAAGACATGGTGAGTGCCAAGGCCAGCACAGAGATCACCAGGAGGTGCCGGGAACCAGGAGATGCTGACTTCCTCTATTTGCCTGAGCTCAAGTGTGTCGCTTCCTGTTCATAGACCTCTGAGGTGCACAGCGAGGGATGGGAGCCGAGCTTTGATGGGAGGAGGAGCATTCTCATCCAGTGTGGCTTCTAACCTTGGGCTAGGCACCTGCCAGGGTCTCTCTGGGAGCTGTGGGAAGAAATGCCTGAACCACAGACAGGATCTGTCTCTCTACAGACTTGGTTCCCTGTCCTGTCTGCCAGGGACAGGAAAACTGCCCACCGGGCCTTTCCCCAGATCCTCTGGCTGCCTCCTTGGTCCTCCATGGCCCTGCATAGGTGGGCGTGTCTGACACCCGGCCTCCTCTCCTTGGCTGGGGGCTGGTGACAGCAACGCTGAGCGTGGCCCACTTGGCACTCCTCCCTGCCACAGTCTGTGGCAATTTTGCACACTGTCCGAGGTGCCCCAAACACGGGCTTTCCCAAACACTGTGGGCATTTAGTGGGCTGTGGGTTAACAGTGGGGCATTTGATCAAAGTGTCTCAAATAACACTCCGTGTTTGTCCAGTCTAGACAAAGGGATTTTGTATGAGTTTGGCTGTTTAATCTAAAAACTGCACCTGTCTCTTTGATTTATTTAACTCTTCCCCCCAGGATTTTAAGCCAATATTGGGTGCTGGCGAACACTCTATTTCAAACAGAACCTACTCAAAAGTCTATCTTTGCTATATTTCCAAATCCGCCAAGATTCTGATGCCAAAGACCCATTATTTAGCTCATATATTGCACAGGTTATAAGACAGTAAAGTGTAATCCTGAAGAGAAATGGGCCATTTACACTCCCTTCAGCCAAAAGTCCATATAAAAACACTGTTGAAGAGACGCCCACGATGGAGTCAAGGAGCCTAAGGAGCCACGCGACATTGAACTTCACCATTTAACTGGGATGGAAACAGATTTTATGTCTGTATAAAAACTCCAGCGCATCTGCAAATGCAGCTGTTATTCTTGCTCTCCCAGGAAGGTGCCAACACCCAGCAACATGCTCAGACGCAAGGGTAGCCTCCTAAGAGAGAAGATGGACACTGGGGGTGGAGATGGTGGCTAATGATGGAGCCAGGGGCTGTCATAGTTGCTCATTGGCTAAAGTCCCCAAGGCAGAGTGGGCAGCCTGGAGGTAGCACGAAAAGAACCTGACAGGAAAAGAACGTGCCCCAAATCCTGCTCAGTCACCCCTCCTCCAGCAGCACATGTCTATCTGACCCTCAGACTGTGGAACCAGCATCTTCCAAGGTGTGCTGAAGCACAGGTAAGGCAGTTGAAGAGGCCCTATGCCCAGTGATGCCAAGGTTAAGATGCAGCCACCAAACTGGGATGCAGGCACCTAGCCTTTTGGTCACACAGTACTCTAGATGTTCTGTGAGGTGTCTCTGGGTGAGATGAACATCTGAGTTCACAGATGAGGAATGCTGGTGCCTTTTCCAGTGGGGGCAGAGCAGGCTTGTCCAGTCGGTGCAGGGCAGAGAACAGAGGAGTGGCCTGGAGGTCTCTCTTCTCACCGGTCCCTTCCAACGAGATGTGGACTTCCTCGATCAGACAGACACTGCACAGGCAGCTCCACTCTGTGTCAGCTGCTGCCTGGAAATCTTGGGACTTCTTAGCTCCCACTTTCCTAAGAGCTGAGCCCTCTACATCTCTCTCTCTCCTCCCTATACACACACCACCACCACCACCACCACCACCACCACCACTCTGGCATGTGCCCCCCAATAAGTAAATATAATTTTAAAGCATTAGAGACACTCTAATGCTTATGTTGCTGTCCATGCAGCAACATAGCACAGTGGCCTGGTGAGGGGCTGCAACACCTAGCATCTCCAGAGACCTGTCACGGGTCCAAGTGTATAACATTCACATCATCAAAAAGTGAAAGAAAACAAATGTAAGCTGAGCCATTATTGGTCAGGAATGGTCTATACACACACATGCACACAGACACACACACCCATACACACATACACACACACACAGGTACCCTGTAGTACTAAGACAGTGTGTGTCTTTATAGAAAGAAAACAGAATGTACTCGAATGGGAGAAAGCCTCCGGGAGAGAGGCAGTGGTTGAGAAGAGGCCGCACAGTGGGGAGTACCCAGAATGGCCAGTGACCACCTGAGATGGTGGGGCACAAAGATTTTCCCAGCATCTTCAGTGGGTGTGCTTGCCCATAGCTCAGTTTTGACATCTTCAAGAGGAACCAGCACCCAGTGGGTAGCATTCCACAGTGGCAGTGCCAGTGGTTTGGGGCCACTGCTGTAGTGGCTTGAGTAAGAATGGCCCCATAAGCTCATAGGTTTGAATACTTGGTCTCCAGTCGGTAGAACTGTTTGGGAAGGATTGGGGGTGTGGCCTTGGAGAAGGAGTGTGTCACGGGGGTGGGCTGTGGGGTTTTAAAAGACTCTCCCATTCCCAGTTAGTTCTCTGCCTCGTGCACATTTGTGTCTCAGGATGTGAGCTCTCCAGGGCCATGCCTGCCCACCAGTTGCCACATTCTCCTCTGTGATGACCACAGACTCTGACCCTCTGAAACCATAAGCCCCAAATACTCTTTCTCTTTTAAGTTGCTTTGGTCACGGCATCTTATCACAGAAAAAAAAGTAACGGTGACGGGGACCCTGACAAAGTTAAGGATGTAAGGAATCGCAGCTCATTCATCCTCCCATCATTTGTTTACTTATTCTCTGGCATGTGAGGTCTTTGTGGTGGGATCTGGGAGCCCAGGGCACACAGCTCACCACCCCACAAGTCATGACGTAGAGGACACGGACTGGGTGGGGTGGAAAGCTGTGGCCCTGGTACCATGCGAACCCTGAAGGCCAAGACGCTGCCAGGAATCAGGATGCCAAGGCATGTGGTTGACATGGGAAGGGTTCCATACGACAACAGGAGGTCAGGTATGCCCAAGCGCAGGTTCAGGCATCTGCTGAGCCTTTCTGTGAGTCAGACCCCTAAGCTGCGAAGCTTGGCTGTGAGGACAACAGCCAACCCAGCTGGTAAATACAAGGTTTCCCTGAGCTGGTGCAGCTGCCCTTGGGCTGCAGACACAGTCTCTGCTGGGAACGAGCCTGACCTCCTGCAGACCAACAGCCCAAGGCCATGAGGACACAAGTCAGCTGGGGTTTCTACCTCCTGGCTCACACGTTACCTGGACCCCTCCTGTGGAGGAGGCGGGACGCAGGTCTTGCTCATGATGTTCAGACTGATTACAGCAGAACTGATGTGGTCACAGAAGTCCTGCTTGCTGCTGAATCCCGGCTGACTGTAAGACAACAGTGGCTGCTGGAGTACCAGAGGCAACATGAGGAGTTGCCGACAGCTTTCATGAGCGGGATCCTGCTCACCACCATCAGAGCCTGAGGACCACCCCTATCAGTCAAACTGCAGGTGAGACCACAACCCCAGCTGGCAGCTTTGCTGCAGCTCTGCAGCGCTGAGCCTCGCCCATGCTCTGACCCCACACCGTGACAGTACAGCCTTGCGCAGTACTCAGCTGAGCTACACACGTGTCCCTGAGCCCAAACATTTACCTCAGCCCTTACAGTGTCCAGCTGAGCAACATGTGTGTGTAACGCGTCAAGCGATTAATGTGTGTCCTGTTAAGATCCCTGAGTTGTGGTAGTTGGTCAGCAACAGATGGGCTGATGAAGCATGATTCTGGCCCAGAAGGGCAGAGGTTCACCATACAAGCTGCCAGGGCTTGTGCAGACTCCCCTGGGGCTTCATCAGGAACCCCACAAACTCAAGGGGTGGACCAGACCCCTCACTGGAAAAGGGGAACCACCTTGTAGACTTCCCAGAGTGCTGTCCCTGCTCGGTGGGGGTTATTCGTCAGCCCTGTGGGGGCTGCTAGGCCCATTCCACCCCGTGGAGCCACCAGGAAAGCCTTCACCCCACTCAGACATTAGTGAACTGGGACCCAGCTGGAGGACAGAGGCTGTGGAAGGCGGTGGCCACCATCAGTGTGGGGCCCTGCTTAGTCTTGGCTGCTCATGGTCTGTTCCCTGTGCTACTGTATGTCTCTCTGCTCACATCCCTGCCCTCCCCACTGTGAGCTACTCCCATTTGCACGCCAAGTATGGTGAGCTTTGATGTCCGACCTTAGAGATTTGTCATGCCCTCTCTCCCCACCTCTCTCTCTCTCTCTTGCACCTGTCACCTTGGCTTAACCAGCAAGCTGGGAAAAAGCAGAGGGAATTCCGTCTAGGAACGGGAATGGGAGGCCACTGTCTGGGCACCCTGGAGCCTCCTCGCTCCACGTGAACACTCCCACTGTGACATATGAAAGCGTGTAGCCCAGTTGGGGCTGACTGTGAGGCCGGAACCCTCTGCCTTTGCACTCCTTTGCACCCCGACAAGCAGAAACCTGCACAGAAACCCAGTCCCTGTAGTCTGCACGTGCACAGCCCCTGCTGCAGGCCAGCCATTGACTTTGCCTGCTTCCTCGGATGTTGAGACAGACCCTCACTTCCTTGACAGGCATATCCCAGGATGACATTTCTGCTGACTCCGAACTGCTCTGGTCCTCTGTGCAACCCCAGACGTGCCTCCTTTTGTAGCCTTGGGTCTGCATGCATTCTGCTGGCCCTCCCAGCTGTGACCCAGCTTCTGTGGCCTTGATCCCCCACTCCACCTCCCAAGCTGCCTCCCATCCTGGATGAACACCTGTCCACAGGCTCTTCCCCTCCACCATCCGTCCTCCACCCATGTGGCCAGCACGGCGTGTCTGGGCATCACTGGGGATGAACAGAACAGGGCATGAGCCAGGCTCTGGGACCCAGCGAGAGCTGGCCAGCAAAGCCATGGACACGCGAAGCACCTGTGATGTGAGGAGGAGGAGCAGTCACCAGATTAAACTAAGTGCCTCACAAGAAGGACATGCTGAGAACATGGCAGGCCCTGAGTAGGACGACCAGAGAAAACCCATGGGAACTGGGGCCTGTAAGGCAGGAGCCAGCAAGCCAAGAAAAGTGCTGGGCAGCCAGCCCTCTGGGAGCTATTCTAGAATGCTCTCTCTGTGGTTTTAGAAATAACCATCTGGCCTAGCTGTCTCTGCCAACAAGCCAAAAGGAGTGTGGGGTGTAGGTCA